>NC_044244.1:66383849-66690932 GCF_003957555.1 Calypte anna | reverse complement strand
TAATTATGTTGAATTTTGAAGGACCTCAGTAAGACAGCTTGTTCTGGGATGTGATGAAACACATTGTTATACAATCCTGCTTTCATGTTTAACAAAACTTAACAGTATTAACAGATTTATAAAAGCATGCTCATGATTATATACTCGGCAGATAACAAAGTTCAAAACATGTTATATTTCCACTTCACATTCCAAAGGATGAAAATTAAATACATTATAATGTTGGTAATGGCATGTATTTGTAAAAGCTAGCCTATACTCATAGCAGCAATCAATAGAGATAGGCTCTTCAGAGCAGGAATCTCAGACAAATTCACTCTTTGAAGAACTGTTATTTTAAATCAACTTTTTCTAATCATGCTCACAGAAAGATTTACTTCTCAAGTGAAGAGTCCATATTGGTGACTATTGCTGCATAATATCCTCTCTCTTGTGTAGTCACTGTACTGGTTTTGGCTGGGACCAAGCTACTCTTCTCCATAGCAGTTCCTATACTGTGCTGTGATTCAGACTGGGGCCCCCAGCAGTGCTGACAACACAGGCACAGTTCTGGCTGTTGCTGAGCAGTGCATACACAGAGTCAAGGCCCTTTCTGTTTCTCACACCACCCCACGAGCAAGCAAGCTGGGATCCACAAGAAGTTGAGAGAGGACACAGCTGGGATAGCTGACCCCAAGTGACCAGAGATATTCCATACCATATGACACCATGCTCAGCAACAAAAGCTGGGAGAACAAAGAAGGGAGAGAAGATGTTCAGAGTAACCACTGTATGTGATGGAGCCCTGCTGTCCTGGAAATGCCTCAACATCTGCCTGATGATGGCAAGTAGTGAATGAATTCCTTATTTTGCTTTGGTTGGGAACACAGTACTCTCAAGCCATGAGTTTTCTCATTTTTCTCCCGATTCTGCTTCCTACCCTGCTGGGCATGAGTGGCTGCATGGGGCTGAGTTGCCAGCTGGTGTTAACTCACAACAGTTTTAAATTAAGATAGATAGAAGTGGCAATTGTGAAAAGAACACTGAGTAGTTAAAACAAACAAAGCTTTAAAAAAAAAAAGAAAAACCAGTCACTACATTATGCTACTTAGTTAAGATCAAGAGAAAGTCAAAACTGTAGTGATATACATTACCTATGTGTCCTGTAAGCTGCCCACATTAAAGGTGTCATTCCATTTTGATCCATCATATCTACATCCTAAAAAAGAAAAATTAAAAAAAAAGTTCTTGAGATAAGTAAGCACATGCAAGATCCAGTAGATACAAGGTTTGCAAATAGAAGCAGTATATTAAGACCAACCAACCGAACTAGAGAAAATCTGGCAAGCTTTTACTACATAATAAAATAGCATTTTAAAAATTAAACCAGACCTGAGTACCACCATTGCAAAAATATAACCATTCCAATCTATTTTGGAAACTAAGGAACAGTAATACTATATAAGACTAGTCATTTCTGTGTTACTATTAAGCTTCAACATAAGATATATAGATGGTGTACCACTGCATGCAAAAGCAAGTGAAAACTAAAATATTGAACCAATATTTAGTAAAATACTTAATAAATTACAATGAATACCACAGCTTGAGTCTCACATCCTACTGAATGCTAGCTCCATCTATTTTTCCACATACAAAGCAATTTTTCTTCATTCACTCAGTTCCAAAGATAGGTAAATATCTGGATATTAAGTTTGGGGTCCCTAACTAAAAGAAGAACATGGAAATGGTAGAACAAGTTCAGAGAAAGGCAATGAAGCTGGTGAAGGGTCTGGAGAACAAGTCTTATGACAAGTGGCTGAGGGAACTGGGGTTGTTTAGCCTGCAGAAAAGGAGGCTGAGAGAAGACCTTATGACTCTACAACTATCAGAAAGGAGACTGTAGGGAGGTAGGTGTCGGCCTCTTCCCACAAGTTACCATCAACAGGACAAAAGGAAACAGCTTCAAGTTGCACCAAGGAAGGTTTAGATAGGATATTAGGAAAAATTTTTACTGAAAGGGTTGTCAGGCACTGGAAGAGGCTCCCCAGAGAAGTGGTGAAGTCACCACCCCTGGAGGTATTTAAAAGATACTTAGATGTGGTGCTCAGGGACATGGTTTAGTGGTTGCAAGGTTAATGGTAGGACCTGATGATCTCAAAAGGTCTTTTCCAGCCAAAACAATTTTATGATTCTATGGAAAGCCATTAATAAAAAAAACCTACCCAGAAATAAAATTTATCTATAATCAAATGATGACTACATTGATGGCTAAAACTAATAATAATAATAAAATTACTACATTTAATAGAACATCACCATCAAATGACAAAACAGCACTATCCAGCCAATTCTTAGTCCAACAGAAAAAGATCTAATACCCACACAGCATTTTTTTCTGATAGATTCCTGCCTCACTAACATGGGATCTGTTATTTCCAAAATACATTGAGGCAGATTAGACTCTCATTTAAGCAAGTTCCACAGACCACCACTAACAAAATTACTAGAATCTAACTTAATGCAAGACCTGAACATTCCTTCCCAGAGGTAGTGAGTTACATCCTTATTTCCTATGCCACTCCCATCAATCTTTACTAGGAGAATTAGGTTGAAAGTGTTCCAATTCTTTCGCTACAGAAACTACTGACAGAAAGCCAGGAAGGGGACGTTGTTTCTACTTCTCAACCCCAGAACCTGCTTTCCCACTCTCCTGCAGTCTGCCAAACATCCGACACCCTGGGGACCCTGCTTATGGTGCTGAGCTTGAGCCATGCGAAGTTTTCCAGAAAATCCAATTTAGTTCTTCCTAATAATTGCTTTTAAAACATCCCTAGCCTTCAGATAATTACATATTCTATTGCTTAATAAAACAGAAATTTAAAAAGCAGTTGATGGAAAGAGAACCATTATTTTGTTTTATTGTTTGTTCAGAACAGAATTACATGCATTGAGATCGGGATCCAAGTCTGTTTGACTACAGTATTCATATAAACAAGATCCTTTTGAGCCTACTAGAACTGCACAACCCCAGGCACTCTCTTTTAACCTCTTGTTGAGGCTGTGAGGGAAATTAGAATGGCAACCTAACCTCAAGTTCATTCATCCTTGAGAAGGATGACTTTAATTTACAGGTCACACAGTGTGAACATCGTATTTTGAATATTGTAGAAATTACTGTAACATGAACAATCACTCTATCTTTAGATTTCATACAGAAAAGCAATTCTTCATGACAGCAGGGACCTGATTGCCTGCACATAATTAATACAACTTCTTCAGTGATTCCATCTGACAAAGCAAAACTTCACTTTGCACATTTGGTGACAGTCAGCTGAAAAAAAAACCTAAAAAAATAGTAATGAGTTCTAAATTAACCCATGCACATAAAGGACCTAAACAGGCTACTGCTATCACTCATATTAAGCCACAATGTGGGATGAGGCAGATCCCTTTTTAAAGGAACATTAACAAGAGGCAAAGCAACTAAGATTGCTTTCAAGTTGTTATATAGATGTAAAAAAGATGATATAATTGTGGATAGCAGACTCATGCTCTAAGAAACCTCATCAGAAATTCTTCGGTATTTTGCCAAATTGTTAACATAACCAAACAAGTCGAACATTTAGAAACAAAGCTCTGTAGCTGCATTTTATCAAAGGGCTGAGGCAAAAAAAATAAACGTTCAGCAACAGGTACATATTAAGAAACTGAACATAACTTGTTTTTTCAAACAACAAAAGCTCTGCTCTGAATATTCTAGTCCACCAAACACAGAGTTGGTTCTGTTCTGGTGTGTGCCAACAGGCATTTAAGCACTACTTTCTTTTCTAGCTCAGTGACAGGTCAATCTGATAAGGCTCATGGAAGGGTAGACCTATGCTGTTGGGACACAGCAGTGCTAGGGCCAAAGATCTAAACACTAAGTGATGCAACAATCAGAAACTGCACATAATACTGCCTTCTGTATGTACGTCAAGAGTGTACACTGTGGACCACAAGTGGCACATTTTTCACTTGTTTCTGAAAGAGAACAACAATGCAAAGTTGCATATACAAAGATAATCAGACTTAATTCTAGGACACTAATAAAAGATTCCCCAAATAGCAAAAACATAGAGGAGGGAGAGCTTCCTGCATGAAGCAGCAACTATTACGCTGCTCAACACAACTTTCTGAAAGCAATATAGCTGAGATGGTAAGATGCTGAATAGCTTCATAGATCAGAGCAGTATTTAGGCATACAGGGACATTTAATAAGCAGGTGTCAAACCAGTACTGGGATACAATACAACCTTTTCAAAAAGGTGCCCAAAAAACACTGAGACACCACTCAAAAGTGCAAGAAACTGTACAGAAAGGGGGCAGGAATCTGATGCTCTAACCATTACTGGTTATTTCACAAAACATGGGCCTCCATAGAAAGACCCATCATGTCCTTGTTAAGAAACCTTCTCTCCATGAGAAGAAGATCTCTGTCACATGGATTGTTGCCTAGAGAAAGGGAAATAGTTTTCAACACTACTGATGACATATTTAGAAGCATATTGTATAGAATATTTATATAGTATATAGAAGAATATTTATCAGGAAGCGAGACACAAGGTTGAAAACTTCCTAGTTTAGGAAAGACATGCCAGGTATTCACTAGAACCAGAGGTTTTGTAAGATTCTTCTGGAAGGAGCAGTGCAGACCACCAGGCAGCTCATCAAACAAGGTAATGCACAGAACTGAACATATGCACAATTCTCTCACGTAAGTCACAGGATGAGAACACACTATAGAATCATAGAATGGTTTGGCTTTGAAGGCACCTTAAAGATCATCTAGTTGCAAACACCCTGCATGGGTAGGACACCTTCCACTAGACCAGGTTGCTCAAGGCCCCATCCAACCTGGCCTTGAACATTACCAAGGAGGGGGCAGCCACACCTTCTTTGGGCAACTTGTTCCAGCATCTCACCACCCTCAAATTAAAGAATTTCTTCCCCATCTCTAACCTAAATCTCCCCTCTTCAAGTCTGAAACCATTTCCCCTTGTCCTCTCACTACACACCCATGTAGAAAGCCCTACCCCAGCTTTCTTGTAGGCCCCCTTCAGATATTGGAAGGTTACTATAAGGTCACCTCAGAGTCTTTCTCCAGGCTGAACAACCCCATCTTCTTTAGCCTGTCTTCACCAGTGCTCCAGCCCTCTGACTATTTTAGTGTCTCTCCTCTGGACACCTTCCAGGAGCTATATGTCCATCTTATGTTGGGGATTCCAGAACTGGACACAGCACTCCAGGTGGGGTCTCACAAGATCAGAGCAGAGGATGAGAATCACCTCCCTCCACCAGCTGTCTGTGCTTCTTTTGATGCAGCCCAGGACAGGGTTGCCTTTCTGGGCTGCAAGCACACATTGATGGCTCGTGTTAAGCTCATCTGACACACCATATATATGTATTTTAACTTATTTGGGAGTGACATGCTTGCATATGCTAGGCTTTGATGTGCCTTTGGCATTTTAAGCAGGGTGTCAGTAATCAAGTAGTACAAGCATCAACTCAGAATATTTTTAAGTGCCTTCAGGTTCTTTTCAGGGTTTGTTTTTTTTCTTCTTGCATTTTTTAAAAATAATGATTTTAGCTAAACTTGAGTTGTGGTACAGATTATGTTACCAAGGCCAAGGCCAGAGGGCATCTGACAAAGAGTTCTTCCCCTATACTCAACACCACTCCAGAAGCTACAGGACTGGACCTGAGTCTCAGATTGGAAATTTTACTGTTGGCTGCTGCAGTTATGAAGAGAGTGAAGCAGAAACACTAAAGTTGGGTTGTAGCTGTCTTAAAACAGGACAAGAAGGAATCAGAAGCAACTTCTTAATCTACTTGTCAGTTCTCTACAGTTATGAAAGCTGGCTCTCCTCTGGTCACACAGGTCCACAAAGGCATACCGATCAGAATGAACAAGGCACAACAGCCTACATGGATCTTTATTGTGACGTTTTAGTTGTCATTTACCACACAGGAGATTACCACAATTAGGTACAGAAGAAGAGCAAGCCTACTTGATTGATAGAACCTGGTCAGTATAGAGAAAAGGAAAAAAAAACCAAACAAAAAAATCTACAAATAGTATACCAGGTAAGCCCACAAAACCAAAAGCAGTTCAAGCTTCCAAACCCATATCAAATCATGGCAAATCATGGCATCAAAAAGAAACTGAAAACACAAAAAAAAAAAAACCACAAAACCCCCCCCCACGGTATGGGGGCATAAATGAATTCATACATACTTGTTAAAATAAAAAGTAAAACCATGTGTTTCTCATAACTTCTACAGAAACCATGTAGTTTCTGTAGCTGAATGTAGTACAGCTAGAGAACTGAGCTTATGGATTATTACAATGCTCCTGTTCTTATTACACTTTAAACATATCTTAAACATACAGATCAATACATAACTTTAAAGTTGAACTTTCTGAAGTGCTTCAAAAAATGACTGTTAAAATTAATTCAAACTTACAGCATGGAAAGGAGACCAAAATCATATTTGGTACCATTTAGAAAAACTAGTAAGAATCATCCCTTTCAAGGAGATTGATAAGGAGAGCAGTTTCCATGACAAGAGGTTCTGAATTTTAAAGCAAGTTCAATGCATTTCTGCACATATATATGTAAACACACACTGCTTCCTCAGTACTGAAGTATTATATGCTAAGATTAAAAAGGACAGTCTGCATATAAACATGAGGACAAACATTTATAGGGAGATTTCATAACCATAGTAGAATATTTTCATGGCTATTAAATTTCATTAATGCTACACTTTAAACAAATTTGCACTTATATAATATCTGCAAGATTTTCTTGGTAACAGAACACCCACATGCAATTCTACATGATTTGTAAACAAAATACAAAACTTCTTCCTGATGAAAAAAATTTCTCTTCCATCATTATCTTTCACAAAATAGTGATTACCTATGATCAGTCTTTTCTTGGGCCTACCTTACTATTATCACTAAATATTGTTTTAGTAAACAGTTCTCAGATACAAACTGAATACAGCATGGAGCAGTAGTGTATTTTTTACATATATAGGCACAAATAATTTTCTGATGCAAAATTTAGTATATTTTACACAGACCAAACTCACTGATTTCACAATCATATTCTACCTGACTCATTGGATTATATCTCACTTGTTATTTAAAAAATAACCAGAATACTAAAATGTGAACAGCATTATCAAGACAATAAAACAACAGGAGGGCTTTGACTTTTCTGTATAATTAACGAAGTAAATCCAATTTGTGTTTCAGGACCATATATTTGAGTGAGGAAATCTATAGATTACAATGCAGGCTGAGTAGCAGTGAGGTGAATGTGGTTTTGAGCATACAGAATGAAGGATGGGAGACAGCAGCAATGACTACAAATTATATATTATACACTTTACAGATCTAGAAGATGTAAGAAGCTAACAAGAAGTTTTTGAGTTCTTTTGGACTTTTATTTACATGTGCATGCAATTAGCAACTGCAACAATTAAAAACTGTGGACTGAGGTGCAGGAAAAGAGATGACCTAGGACAACTGT
Organism: Calypte anna; assembly: GCF_003957555.1. Lineage (NCBI taxonomy): Eukaryota > Metazoa > Chordata > Aves > Apodiformes > Trochilidae > Calypte > Calypte anna. Next base: position 66,683,370 of record NC_044244.1, on the reverse strand, counting down.
TTGTCATTAAATTCTTTTCCCACATATAACCTGATAGTTCTGTGAAGGATTCCAAAATATTTGCCAATGCAGTCATTGTTAAATTTTGAAGATCAAATTCATTAGAAATAAATGACAAAATAATAACTGCTAGAATTTCTATACACTAAACTAGGCAGAGGTAAGAATTAAAGCCAAAGTATTCAGACCACTTTTAGAGGAAGTCAAAAGACAGGGGGTACATCCATACTGTGGTCTGCAGTGAAATACATGATTATTTTTATGCTTAGCCAGGCAAATATTTTGTATTCACTGAATGATAGGTACAGGTTTCAATTGTTTTCCTGCTCTAATTTTCAGTAGAATATATTTAAACATGATGTTACTTATGATTTACCTGTCCCTTTGCTATCAGGTAAGCGACAATTGAAGTATGTCCAAACTGGGCAGCCAAATGAATACAGCTACATCCTTCTCCATCAATTAGTGATGGATCTGCCCCGTATTTCATCAGCTGAACAACCATGGATAAGTGACCCTGTCTAAATGTAACAAAACAGAAAAATTAAACAATTGTTTTCAGATACGTTCCGTTTATATTCAGAAAACCTTTTAGAATTTAAATATTTGAGAATAACAAATATGTCTAATAGTTACACTACGGAGCTCTCACACCTTGACCAATACTTCATAAACAGCAACAGTCAGAATCTGATTCTGCAGCTAAGCAAACTCATTCATATCAGAAAATCCTATGCAGCCAATGCATTCATTATATGCTTCAGCATGCTGTATAGCAATAAAACAGTCAACAAAAAATCCATTATTAGTTTAGAAACCTAGTCTACAGTGACATCTTCCAGCCTACATATGAAACCTGCTATTTTAGCAGATGCCAAACTGTCTACATACTCTCACTTTTTGTGGAGCATTTAGTTTATCTTTCTACTATTAAAAACAGTAGTGAAATAAATATAGGAATGGAAAAAAAAAAAAAAAGGAGAACTGAAGGCCTATACTTCCTCTACACTACATTAAAAGCTTATGCAGCTTTTTGGCATAACAAGCATGGGCATATCCTTCTTGTAGATGTCAGTACATAATTTCTGACATGAGCAAAATTTTGTAGCAACTGTTTTCAATCTGTCAGAAGTAGCTTTGAACAATGCATCACAGAAGAGATCACAGCTACGAATGCCAGGAAATTTAATGAAGCTTTTGTGTTATTAACACAGGACTTTAAAGAGTGGGATCTGTGACAAAAAAAAAAAAAAATGCTAAAATCGAGGCTAGTAAGCAAGTCCTCATCTTTAGTAAATTAATTATTTCAATACATTAAATGTCATAAAAGCTAATTTTCTAAATCTCCTTTTTCAGTCTATAGGTAAAAATACTAACATGGACAGTATTCCTTCTCTGCCTATTTCTATGTGGCTGTTTGAAGGACCAGTTACAACTCAAAGGTCACTCTGAATTTTCCTAGCAATCCATAATTCTCAGACCATCTTCTACATCATAAATCAGATTTTAAGTCCATCTTTAAAAATATCCCAAACAGAACAATGCAAGGACAATGTCACACAAAATCATTCCAAGACCTATCTGCACAAGTGTTGCTGAACTACAGAAGGCTGAAAAAAATAAGGTTTCCAAAGCAAGAGTAAATCAAAGTGACTATTTAGCCTTATTTTACTTACTCCTTTTCCTACTATAACAATCATCTTCCTCCACATCAGAAAATGGGAGGACAAGAACTGAACTATAAGCTGAAAGCTCCTGTAGCTTAAACATACCACATTCAGTCTGCCCAGTTATCGATAACTGAATTAGTTCTTCTAACAAAGCATTCCCATAAATCACAGGAATTTCATAAGTCAATCCAAGTCAAGCAAAAACACAGAATAAAATTTCAGAAGACTTTTCCCACCTTGTTGCCCAGTGAAGTGGGGTAGAATTTAAATCTCCTCCAAGCTGATCAACAATAGCACCTTTAGATATATAGTATCTGGAATTACAGAAATAGTCAACATTATTGCTTGTCTTGGTTAACTATAAGGGACACAAAAAAAGAGTGTTTTATGTTATGCAGAACAGGCAGTTACCAACCAGATGATCAGAACCTTTCCTTGCCTCTTTGTGTTTAGAGGTCACCCATATGCATTCAATTGTTTGCCTTTTTTACATGGTTGGGAGAGTAGAGATGCTTCCTACTGTGGTTTAAACATGCTGCTATTTCCTAATTTGGTTCTAAGGTAAATTAGAATAGTTCCTATATAGTAGTACCTGTATAGTAGTACTGTGGTACCACAGAAGTATTTAATAAAATTTGTTCTTGCATCACAAAGGCTTCTGAACAAATGCCAAAACAACATGCTGATAGAAGACTAGCATAGTTAGGGAACTGGCCTAAATGGCACAATTATATACAATTCAACTTGTGGCATGTATAATCAGTGAAATGGCCCTGTTGAAATTGTTCCAAGAGCTCATGCTTAAGTTACACATTTAGCCAAGAACTAAGATTTTTACATACTTCTCAATTATTATTACCCAAAAGACCAAAACACCTGAGTATTTAAAAAACACTTCTTAACAACAGGCTAGAAATTATTTTTCCCTCAAGAAAATTTATAAAAAGATGAGCTACCTGTAGGAACAAAATAATTCATAGTAATTGATACTGTTTCTGTGAACTACTTTCCTTGTTGTTTTATATGGAACACTAAATTGGCATTATCACTTTTCCTTTGTAAAAGAAAACGCACATCTTACAAAGACTTTAATATCTTTAAAAAACAGGCCTTCCCAGGCACCTTCTACTTCTTCATTCACTACCATATAAGCCAATGAGGAAAAAAAAAGCTATTACTAACAGAAATAATCTACTGTAGATTCCTAAGTGCTTGCATACTTTAAGTACCTGCACCTGCAGACTTTTCATTTTCAAAATACCTGCCTGGTATAAATGAATGCTGCTCTCCTGCCCACACAAGCTGTCCTTCAAATCCTCACCATTACATTTCTGGTACCTCAATTTCCTTTAAGTGTTCCAAGACATGGCAAGAACAAGGGCAACAAACAGAAGAATTAGAAAAACATTATGTAAATAGCTTCTTTTTCTTATTGATTATTGATTCAGAGAGTGAAACTTCAAAAACAGCTCAAAAGTTATCATTAGGAACAGAATATTAGCTATATATGTCCCCAGTAAAAACATTTAAAGGAAAAGTCCTTTTATACAGCTGCTTTAGAGCCACCAGATACAACAAAGTATTTCAGCAGGCTCCAGTTTTTGTACAACTCTGCTGGTCTACAACAGCAAAGGAATAAAATCGCAGTGTAGCTCTGCTGAAGTGAAGTTTCTGGACTTCTCAATGAGAACAATCCAAATTTTTGTGAAAGGCTTGGTAGATGAAAAGACATGTAAAGGGACAATGTAGTTCTGTTATTGTGAAGCCAAGTATCAGCGACCAAAGAACAAATCCGAAAAAGACACTAAGAAGCTATTTAGTCCCCTTTGGAAAGGGGTTCCCAAAGAAATCCTGCCTATAGAAAAGTTCACAGAGAAATTCACAGTCAAAGCTTGGATCCATCTTGCTGATGTGATAGTCACTTGAGGGAGGTGAACACTAAACAGACTGTCCTAATTCAAACACTGGTCCCTGCAGAAACACAGAATATATTCAGATTCTACTAAGCAGCAGCACTACTTACTGGATAGTACATTTTATTTACAAGGAAGAATTTGCAGTTTGACAACTGGGAAAAAAAAGGCAGCAATCTCCTGCCAGATGGCAGACTGTAATAACTTTTTGTTTCCTTAAGGCTGGGGTCTTAGACAAAGTCAAGATTTATCATTGCATTTCAGATTCAGTATACATAAATGGTTAGAGTTTGCTGCAAAACCAGACTGAGAACTTAATCTTCTTGTCTAGGTAAATTTTGCATGAGGATTTTCAAGCTTGATGACAGTGTCATAGAATCACAGAATGGTTTGGGTTGGAAAGGACCTTAAAGATCATCTAATTCCAACCTCCCTGCAGAAGCACCTTCCACTAAACCAGGTTACTCCAAGCCCCATCCAATCTGGCCTTGGAACACTTCCAGGCACTGGGCATACACAACTTCTCCGGTAACCTGTTTCCATGTCTCAGCACCCTCACAGTGAAGAATTTCCTCATGTCTAACCTGTATCTATTCTCTTCCAGATTAAAGCTTTAATCCCTTGTTCTATCACTATGTGCCCTTCTAAAAAGTCCTTCTCCAGATTTCCTGTAGGCCTTTTTCAGGTACTGATAGGCTGCTATAAGGTCCTCCCAGAGCTTGAAGAAAAGATGATCTGGGTGATTCTACTCTCAGTGAGTATCTAAGCTACCAGGCTAGAAGATTACAGGTATGCAGGCCTTGTTTGAGGAATCTGCTTCTTCAGAGCAAGGAGATCTGGTAAGATGTTACTTCAATAAGAAAATACTTCTATTGATTTCCACATTTGGATCACCAAGTCTTTGCCAGGCATTTGGAAACTGCCTAACCTTGCATTCAGTGCTTGTGTAAGTTCATGCACTGTTGCTAGAAGGAAGAAAAGTAAAATAGAAATCCTTGTCTGGTGAAAGTTCAACAAGAAGGGAAGGGAAAATTCAGTCAGTAGGTAGCTGTAGAAATACAAGGCTAATTTTTGCATTTTTACAAAACTAAGTTGAAGAGAGACCAATAAATCAGTGTCATGATAAAAAAAAGTTACATTGTGGATGTCTAACTCTTATGATCCTACAGAAGTAAGAAAAGGTAGTTTTCCTTTGAAAGGATGAATTTCACCATAATCTATGCTGAATCTCAAATCTCACAATAGAAAGGATGAGGAAATATTAAAAATAAAAGAAGTCTAATTCTAAGCCTACCCTCTCCAGAGCTTCTAAGCTATTTCACTGAGAAAAACTTTAATAGTCAATAGCCAGCAAGCATGACACTGAGAAGTTGTATCATAAGAGATGACTACTCAGACTTGGACTCTGTCTCTGTGTTACCAAGCTTACTTAGCCAGCATACTTAGTGAAAATATCAATTATACACAATGGGCAAAAATAGCAGAGACTTGGGGAAAGTTGTGATAGTGTCAAACACAAACTATGGAATTATTTAATTCCAAGGAAGTAGTATAAATCAGTGTCTCATAAAAGACAGATTAAGAGAGCACTAAAATACCTTTAGATAAACAGAAATTAATCTAAAATAAATCAAGACTGTCTACAGACAGGAACTTAAGAGCATAAGAACTGCATTAGGAGGAATGAATTTTAGATAAAGGTAAACACATTGGTATTCAAACACATTCAGTAAACAGCAGGAAGAAAATGCAATGCAGTATGTCACAGTGGTAGAAATGCATCAAGAAAGGATGAGAACTTTGATGTATTATTGAGGTAAAAAGAGGAATTAGACACATTAGATATAAGAAGATTCAACTGTCAGGGCTTATATTAAAGTAACTTGAAATATAGTACAATTAAAGATATGTTGAATTAAAATTCTGAGAATGAGTTTTCAGCGTTCAAATGCAGGTGGAGAACTGTTTCTAACACATAAAAAAAGATCTAACAGGAAATTCAGATAGAGATTTTAGCACGTACTTCCATCTATCTGAATCTGACATCTTGATTTTGAACCACCACGTCCAATATAATTGCTATAGTAGGAAACTGTCAGCAACATGCTTGGAGGGGGAAAAAAAACCCTAACATACACCGTGAAATACTTCTATGGAAAAGTACTTTCACAAATTTAGTTTCAAAAGACAACTAATGGAGAATTTAAAATTTTATCTGATTTTACTCTATGAAGTACAGAAGGCTCCCAAACACATTTTCTGTGGCAGGGTTTTTTGCTTGTTTTGGTTTTGTTGCTGTTTTGTTGTTTGTTTTTTTTTTTTTAGGAAAAGCTGTAGACCCAGGACACCCCAGAAGGAAAATGGAATTAAAAGGAAGAAAACAATATGGTCTAAAATGTACTCTAGCAAAAAAGGTTATTTAGGTAAAGCATGGTCCTGCATCACTTTTGTAAGAAGTTCTCTTGCAAATATAAGATACCAAATACAGATTTACAGTTTCCATGATAAGTTTCTATCCACAATAAAGACACAAATCCTGTGCATACAATAAAAATTGCATACAATAAAAAAATTTCTTTCAGAAACACTGCATTATTTCACAGCATTGAAAATAAACAGTTTGGAAGGGACCATTGAAGATCACCTAGTTGAACCATCCCTGATGAAAGTACCTAGTTCATGTTGTCTAAGATCACATCTGTTTGGGAAAAGGACAGAGAGGTGCCAGTCTCTGGGCAATCTGTGCTCAGTCACCTGTACAGTAAAGTGTTTCCTGATGTTCAGCTGAAATTTCATATGTTATATTTGTGCCCTCTGCCTCTTATCTTGCCCTGGGCACTCCAGAGAAAAGCCTGGCTCTATCTACTCACTCTAATTATGTATATATAATACCTTGGTAAGATTCCAGGTATTTTATATAACCAGATATTATATTTCCAGTATCTCAGGTACATACACACATTGTTAAGTTCCTTGATCTTATTCACATTGACAAGACAATCCTTCTCTAGGCTATGAAGTCCAAACTCTTGTAACCTTTCCTCATATCATATGTTTGAGTCCCTTAATTCTCTTTGTGACCCTGCACTGTACTGACATCTTCTAAATTCTCCCCCAAATGTCAAGACCAAAAATTGATATTTTTAGAGACTGATGATTATTTATCATCTTTAAAAAATGAAATCAACAATAAGGGTGTTATCTTCACGTTTAACTTCAAGTAATACATACTTCACCAGATCTATCCTGTTGTTGATTGCAGCCCAGTGGAGAAGCGTTACGTTTTCTTTGTCTGGTTGTCGTACATCATACCCTGCTTCCACCAGCTCTCTACATCGTTCATATATTCCATACCTTGAAGAAGAAAACGAGATTTTTCAAACCTGTTACCTTAGATAAAAGTGAATTTGACAAACACCATACTTATAATCACAATACAAAAGCTTCAACAGAAGTGAAATTAACACCAAACTTTACTTCTTGTTTCTAGATTATTAGATCTCTCGCAAGAAGAAGCTTCCACTGGCAGAAATTATATTAATCAACTCAAGATTTTTATGATACCAAGTATAAATCAAACTCTTCCCAAACTATATTTGTTTTTCACACCTCTGTTCTCCTTCCTTTCCGTCTGTTGAAGAGCAAAAGAGTTTAGGCAACTAATTTGACAGTATCTTCCTAAAATTCAACAGATGACAAGTCCATCAGGTCAATTATGAGCACCAATTATGAGCTCAAACACTTCCCATTTTTCTTCTTAGGTAAAAAATAGCAATCTTCCTGAAACAGGTTCCAAACATTGTCTTATATTATAACACTTCAAAATTCTATATTTAAATGTGAAGTTAATGCTTTCATTAGACTATTAATTATGAACTACTTTTATTTTTAAAAAAAATGCATAGAATTTGAAAGTTGAAACAAATCAGGAAGCATAAACATCACTTAAGCACCTAATGTAGACTGAATTCCAACATTAAATAGTATTTGCATTGATACACTGTTTTATCACTTGCTTTAGTGGCAATAAAAGCAGTGCTGAAAGGCAAGTAAAGATTACATTTTCATGTCTGTACAACTGGTAAGTCTCAAGGAGACTGATTTGTGGGCACACCTTGAAATAAATGCCCTGTGACATATGACTTCCGCTAGAGCAGAATTTTAAGTCTGAAATTTGAGTAAGTTTTTATTATGCTGGTAGATTTTATGTTCCACTTGCTGCAGAAGAGAGTCTTCAACTCAAGGCCCTTTTGCTCCACTTGATCAGCTTGCAGAGAGATCTTTTTTTCTGGCATAGTTACCATTCTTACTTTTTCTTTCATCTATTTGAATGGATCCTCAATCTGGTCAGGGCTCCCATTGCAAAGCCTCAAAAAACTCAAGTCAACAAACTTCAGGAATGCTTTCCAAACACAACAAAGGTCTGGAGCACATAAATTATTTGGATACTACTAAAAAGGAAGTACTAGGCATAAACGCTTACTTACATCATGTTGTTTTCAATTCCTTAGGAAAGTTATACTAGAAATCATGAAAAATGCTAGAAAATGCTGTCATACCTATAATCTTTCCAAAGTTTAGAACAAAGATTGCTCAGTATGTACCAACTGGCAACATGCCTGTAAAATTTGGTCCCTCAGGCTGAGTAAAAAAGCAGCAGTCATGAATCATTTTAGTGACAAGGCTTTGGTTTTAAACAGTTGAGGACAACAGGGAGAGAAGAGGCTTGCTTTATGAAGACTTAAAAATATGCAGCCAGCTAAACAAGACACACACACACTCAAGCGCACATTACTGCCAGGAACACTGATAAGGTTCTAAGTCTGGCCAATCTTGAGGCACACTATTTCCCAAGTCCCAGTCTAGATGAGCAGTGTGGAATGATGAGTACCAGTTCAAATGGCTTAACACATACTGATCCTGGCTTCCCCCACACCTGTAACAAAGGGCCTCTGAAACAGGTTAGGACTACTAAAGGCAGGTCAGCCAATATTAAGGAGTGAGAAGAGACAGGAGATGAGATGGGGAAAGAAAGACTTCTGAAAGCAAAACAGCAAATTCTGGTCTTAGTGCAGCACAGTATCACACACACAACACCTGGACATAACCTGGAAAGTGATTCATATGTAATAGCAAAACACCCTTTTGTTGACAAGCTGTTCTACTCCAGTCAGCTGCTATGACAACCCTTCCTATTATAGACAAGCCTGCTGCCTTCATTTAAATAGCTAGATGAAGCCATAATGTAATAAATTATTGACCTGCACCCCCACTACTAGGTTTAATAGTCACCAGGTAAAAAGCTGTACTGCCTAAGGCTGAGTGTAGCTAACTCTCATCCTGCTTAAATAAGTAGCATTACACAAAGAGAGGGAATTATATTCATAAAATATTCTAAATTATTGGAAAGATACAAAGAACATAAGAACACAATAATGGGAATTGTAAGAGGCAATTGTGTAAATCTTTCGTGCAATGGATTAGGTCCCTCTCCAGCTGGTGGAGAGCAATGGCTACAAGATAAGTGAGCAGTGGCAACAAGTCCCTGCACAGTGTAAACGGCGTGATAAGGGTGTCCCTGAGGAATCTGTTCCACCTCCCCAGGTGACCTTGAATCATAGATTCAGTGCTCTGCAAAGGGAGTCAAATGGTGATAAGGATAGTTTACCAAACTTGGAGGTGCCTCCAAGGCCAAACCAGACTGTGCCTTACATAAAAACCTCTGCAGATAAGAAGATGGGTCCTTGATCACTCCTAAAGGGGACAGGAGGCCCTTTATGCAGACAAGATCCACCTCGTAGGGAAGTCTGCTGCCTCCCTGGAGCCAGGAATAAGGACGTACAGCATAAACTCCCCAACCTAGTTAAACCCACAGATTATTACCCAGTACTTATCTTTCAAGTAGGCAGTGATGAGGAAACCACCAGAAGTCTAGGGGCAATGAAGAGAGACTTCAGGGCTCTGGGTCAGCTTGTTAAGGGATCAGGAGCATTAGAGTGTTCTCCTCTATCCCTTCTGTTGTGGGGAATGATGAGGAACTGATCAGGATGAGCCAGCAGACCAATACATGGCTCTGAGCCTGGTGCTACCAGCAGGGGTTTGGCTTTTTTGAACATTGCTCAATTTACAGAAGACCAGCCTGATGACTAGAGATGGGTAGAGCTTGTCCTGCAAGAGGAAAAGTGTCCTAGGACAGGAGATGGTAGGACTCACAGACAGGGCTTTAAACTAGGTCTGGGGAAATGGAGGCTGAGGGGAGACCTTATCATTCATTACAAATACCTGAAAGGAGGTTGTAGTGAGAGTGGGGTTGGTCTCTTCTCACTGGTGACAGATGACAGGACAAGAGGAAATGGCTTCAAGTTGCATCAGTATATATTTAGGTTGGATATAAGGAGAAAGGTCCTTACAAAGGGTTGTTAAGCACTGGCAAAGGTTCCCCGGGCATGTGGTTGAGTCTCCATCCCCAAATGGGTTTAAAAATCGCCTGGATGTGGGGCTTGGGGATATGATTTCGTGATGGGTCATGGGGAATAAGCTAATAGGGTTAGGACGAGGCTGGACTCAATAATCTTGAAGGTCTTTTCCAGCCTGAGCAATTCTATGATTTTCCTTACATGTACTGATTTTGGCTACGACCAAGTTAATTTTCTCCACAGTAGCTTCTGTGAGCCTGTGTTTTGGATTTGTAGCAAAACACATCTTAACACACCCAAATTCTAGCAGTGCTTACACAGCATCAAGGCCTTTTCTGTTTCTCACACTGCCCTGCCAGTGAGCAGGATGGAGCCCACAGGAAGCACACAGCTAGGACAGCTGACCCCAGCTGTCTAAAGGGATGCCACATTTCACACCTGTGCTCAGCAATAAAAGGTGTGGCTAAGAGACAGAAGGGGAACATTAAGAGTTAGGGTATTTGCCTTCCCAAGTAACCACTAGACATGATAAAGCCCTCTGTCCTGGAGATGGCTTAACACCTACCTGCTGATCAGAAGCAGTGAATTAATTCCTTGCTTTGCTTGCACATGCTAATTTCATTTTTCCTATTAAACTGACTTTATCTCAGCCTATGACTTCTCACTTTAACCCTTCTGACCTGTTTCACCATCTCATTGAAGGCGAGTGAGCAGCTACAGGGGGGCTGAGCTGCCTACTGGGGTTAAACCACATTACTATTGGTAAGTTATGGTAAATCATCTAAATTTAGATGAGTGTCCTATCAAGTTACACGAAACAATATGAACCAAACAGTACTATAACAGTCTTTGGGGTGTGGGGCAGGGAGGTGTTTTGTTGTGGTTTTTTAAAATGTTATTTAAGTAAATCTCAAGTCTTAAAGAAAATGTGATGCTGCTTTCTGAAGAACTTTGCTAAAGAGATAGGAAAAGGAGAGCTATGAACAGCGTGTAAATCAGCTCTGTAGCCTGCTGAGGTAGAATGCTGTTGGCCTACACCCCTGCAGAAGCCCTAATAGCATGCTCTAATTATCCTGTATTTACAACTACCACCTTCCAGAGTTCACCCATACACTGCTATGAGACAGTGGGCAAGGTCCACTGCATGAGTTGAGATACAAGGAGCAGAGTAGAAATTAATTCCTTCTCCAGACTTAGCATCATTGACTTCCCCTCCTCCCCACTGGAAGTCAAACTGCAAGTCACAGGCTAACACTTGGCCAAAAAAAAAAATCATGAAGTTCTGCAATATATCAGACAAGCCTTCACAGGAAAACAATATACCTTCCCAAAATTTAAACCAAGAATGAGAATTATAGCAATTTTATTTAAGTCACCATCAATTTTTCTGGTCCTAGCAATTTATTTTGGTCTCTTGAACTCAATTATAACTTATTACATAAGATGTAATACACAAGCTCTTCCACTTATTAAATTGCCACAAGAGGTCTTGGGGATCTAGACAATCTACTTGAAAAGAAAGGTTCAGAATTTACAATTTGTTCCTCTTCCTGGAGACAGCAGGCCTCTACAATTGCATAAAATACTGAAAGTGATGCAGTCATGGTTTCTTGAGCTCTGTCCTACAAATGCAGCACTTTTCTCTCACATCCTACCTACTGCCTTCTTCCATCAGTTTGTTGCATCTGACTTCACTTTGCCTTCTCCAAGGGTTCATGATCCACTGTTAGATTACCAAATAAGAAATAATTTATGATATGCAGCATACATGTGATTATAATGTTGTTATACAGGGCTCTATGCCCTTCAAGAAAGAGGAATGGAGAAAAAGATCCAAATGCCCACAAGAGACTTAACTATTAAACTAAGACAATTTTAGCATCTGGTTGAATTCTAGAGGGTGATGCTGTAAACATTTGCATATTTTCTGTCGAGTTTGCCTTATTCTGAAAGAAATGGCCTAGTTCTTCCATAGAAAAATTCCATTATGCAGGTTCATTTTACTAACAGTCTCTAAGTCATTTTGATAACTAAACTGTCACATTTGATTTGCCATTCCAGGTTTAAGATATTCTGAATTCAGTATTTTCAGAACTAGTATCCTAGAAGTTTATTGCATTTTCAATATGTACTCCATTTTCTAATCTTTCCTCTGCAAGCATATAGACTCTTGAAAACAAACACTGCCAGCATTGCTGCATGTTCAACATAAAAACTGGCCACAACACTAGGAAAGAACCTTTCTTCAGTTATCACACCACCATGCCAACAAACACTAGGTAAGCCAGGAAAAGCTCACTCTATTATCTTGCTATCATTATAATTCCAATCAAAGCTATTTTACCTGGAAACGCAATTAGAAATAACATCTTTTTTCTCTTTTGAAGTCTCATTCCTATGAATGACGGTGGTTAAATACAAACAAAACCCTTCATACATTCTCGTGTTTTTTGTGTTAAACAGTAAGACAGTTTTGTTTCCAAATGCAAACGGGTAGCTGAAGAGCTGCTTTATGAAATTTAATAGTGAGATTCAGACAAGAGGAATTCAGCTCCTGCCTATATTCCAAAGCTTCAAAATTGTCTAGATAGTTGTGGCTATACTTCTAGTGTTGCTAAAAAAAAATAAAAATCCCATGTGACCTTGTCATGGCTTAGCAGTTTGGGGAGACCACAAACCTAAGGGCAGAATCACTCTGTATTCCATGCCTGCTGCCCTCCCCATTCGCCCCCACCCCCCCAAAAAAAGGAAGATAAAAGGGGTCTGCAGCGTATCCAGCAGATATATAGAGAGTATGGCACGAAATGTGAGGGAATAGATCCCTCCGTTTGCATTCCGTCCCTCTCAGAGTCTGGAAGCCTTCCTTTAGTTCTTCCTGTTCAAACAATGACAGAACTTCAGAAACATTTCTTCCAGAAATATCAAACTCCATGGGCACAAATGGCTATGCATAGAGAATGTGGACCCATGTTACAGTCTGTCCATTCTCCTCTGTTAAACAGTTGAAAAAACCCAGGAGTAATTGTCACTTTGGCCAATCCTCACCAATTTGAATGATTCCTTATATATCCCATTTTGTTTTTTATATCAGTTGCCTATGCATCGTGAGTAATATTGAGGAGGAAAAAAGCATGTTCTGAAACGTATCCGATTCTTTTCTTAAGCAAGAGTCAGCAAATTTTTATATTTCATGCTGTAGAATCCCGAAAAGAATATTTGTCTCAAAACAGCCACCCTGACAAAGTGGACACTGTGCTCAGGTGGAGGCCTCATTCATAAGCCATCTGGACTCTGTTCTCTCAAGGAGAGACCCTCATTTGGGGAACCAGCCTGATAAACAGGGCCCTATTCTCACAAGAGCAGCCCCTCCTTTAGTGGCCATCCTGATCAGCTGAACACTGTCCTTGCAAGGGGAGCTGTTTGATGCCACCCTGACAGGCAGGACTCTGTCCTTATTCCATAAGGGACAGGGGCAGGCAAGCTGCAGTCTGGGGAGGCAGAGTGACATCTTGTGTGCGCCCCAGGTAAAGCCACTGGAGAGAGCATGTGTGCAGAAATAAGGGTTATTGCCCATTCATCCCATCTGGAGGGGGCCAAGTGAACATCTGGCCTTGCCAAAGCCCCCCCCCAAATGGTGGGGTTAGGTGGCATAAAAGAAGCACACTCGAAATGCTGGATGTGTGCCCATCATCCAAGGACCACAGCTTCCTACCAAGATCATAAGTTTTGCTAAATTGTAATCCATTGCTTTGAAAGTACCATCATTTATAATCCTGCTAGTTGTAATCTCACATGTCTTTCTTAATTTTAAGTAAAGTTGTGTTTTATACAAACCTCCTGGGTAATAACCTTACTCCTGAGTACTGCACAAAGAATTCCCAAACTTAACCTCACTGAATGGGTTGTTAAAAGAGATTAATTAGAGGAGGAGGAAGATTGTGCCCAGCTGCACCCAGGCTCCTCTCTGAAGGAGTTTAGAAAGCAAGGGGGTCCTGTCTGAATCTCCCTGGGTCGACCCCCACTCTGGGGAACCCTACCTGTGCCCACTCTCTGGGACGTAGAGATGTGCTCACTCCATGGGACCTGGTATTTTGTTTGTTGTGGGACGTGACAGTGGCTCATCCACCTTGTGGGGTGTGACACATGCTGACAACATTTCACAACAACTTCATTTTGAAAGTCCTCAGTGAATAAAACTATCAGAAAAGTTAATCTTGCGATAACTAAATCATAACACCTCAGCACAAGGAATCAATCTTACAGAAGTAACAAAAAGCACTTGTTAATATTATTAATGTTTAATATCCATGATCATAGTGGTTACTTAACAATTTCAGTGAGCTGAAGTTTGCTCAAGTCTGAAATAAGCAGAAAGTGCCTATTCATTCTCACCAGAACTAAAAATCATGACACAGGGACTAATACCTAAAGTTTTGTTCTCATAGCTATAACTCATCATAAACTTCCCTATCTGTGAATTTTTCCTTAGTTTCATGGCTTAAAAGATTTAAAACAAAAACAAACTCAGCAACTTTTAAGTTGATATATTAATGCAGTACCCTTCCCAAGACATCATATTCAAAGTTACGATTGCAATCTTGGATGACACAGGGCCACTGGTGCCATAAGAGAAAATCATACTTAAAGTATCTCCATTACATTTCACTTTTATGTTACTGATTACTTTTTATTGTTGTTTTGTTTTGACTAGTCTCCATCACCCTGCAAGTCCAGTAAGAGCAATGAATGATATAAAAAAAGAATGAAAACAGCACACAGCACAAAGCCCACCCTCTGGTTTTGTAGAGGCAGAAGAAATTTAAAAACTTTCTATGCAGTTACAAATGTAGTTCTTACTAAGTATTAGTATAAATGTTCCCCCACTGCAATATGAAAGGTAAGAATAGAGGAATTTTTTTACTATCACTTTGAAAATAGATTTACAAATACATGAGTGGCCAGCTTCTGCCTTCAGAAACACAGTGGAAACCTGGTATGAATGAAACAATTCTGCTATAAACAACTACCAGGTGCAAAGACATCACAGATTCTGTAACACTTTCAGGATGGCTGGCTGGCACTACTTTAACACCACCTTGATGCCCCTGGATATGTTTAAAACATAGTCATTGACAAGTTTCCTTCTTCAATAGATAGTAAACCCGAACACTATGATTTTTACTCCAGCACAAGTTTCTGCAAAATAAACACAGATTTTTTTTATAAAGTAGGCCTAGGTCCCCACATCCATGTGAGACTTTATCAGGCACGTAATACGGAAATATAAACAACTATAATGAGAGCATTAGCTGACCTACTCTTTTCTATACAAAGTCTTAATCTGACTTAAGAGGTTATTAGATTTGTAGCTCATAGTGTATGAGCATGTTAATTTAATAAGTGTCCAATGTAGAGATTAAGAAGACAAAGCATACTCACAGTTCAACAAGATATGAAACAACAAACACAGACTCTGGAAAAATGCATTTTCCAAGCTCTTATTTTCCCTTGCTGAAAAATAGCAAATGCACTATTTTCCTAATGTTGTTTTATTTCTCTGTACTCAAGTGCCAATAAACTACACATCTCTAAAAGGACTCATAGAATTGTCATAGGGGGAAAGACCTCTCAGATCACCAAATCCAACCATCACTCCAGAAAAAAACACTACGCCCAGTAGAACATGTCCTGAAGTGCCTCATCTACACTGCTTGCAAATACTTTCAGGGATGGTGATTCCACCACCACCTCCCTGGGCAGCCCATTCCAGAGCCTAACTACTCTCTCAGTAAAGAAGTTTTTCCTAATATCTAGACTAAACCTCACTTGGTGCAACTTCAGATCGTTTTCTCTAATCCTATCATTATTTACTTGAGAGAAGAGGCCAGCACACACCTCTCTACAACCTCCTTTCAGGTAGCTGTAGAGAGCAGTAACATCCCACCTTGGCCTCCTCTTCTCCAGACTGAACAACCCCAGTTCCCTCAGCCTCTCCTACAGGACTTGTTCTCCAGACCCTTCAGCAGCTTGGTCGCCCTTCTCTGAACTCACTCCAGCACCTCAATGTCTTTCCTGTAGTGAGAGGCCCAGAACTGAAACACAGTACTCAAGGTGTACCAGGGCTGAGAACAGGGGTACAATCCCTTCCCTGGACCTGTTGGCCACACTGTTCCTGACACAAGCCAGGATGCCATTGGCCTTCTTGGCTACCTGAGCACACTGCTGGCTCACACTCAGCTGGCTGCCAACCAGCACCCCCAGGGCCTTTTCTGCCTGGCAGCTTTCCAGCCACTCTTCCCCAGGTTTGTAGCATTTAATGGAATTGTTGTGACCAAAGGGCAGGACCTGACACTTGGCCTTGCTAAACCTCATACAATTGGCCTCAGCTCATGAATCCAACCTGCCCAGGTCCCTTTGCAGCAGAGCCTTCCTACCCTCAGGCAGATCAACACTGCTACTCAACTTGGTGTCACCTGAAAACTTGCTGAGGAAGCAAGATATTGAACTGATGAAGATATTGAACAAGACCAGCCCCAAAACTGAGACCTAGGCAACATCACTGGTGACAGACTACCAACTGGATTTAACTCCAGCTCAACTGAATACAAGCCTCTGGGCCCGGCTGTTCAGCCAGCTTTTACCCTGGAGAAAAGAACACCTGCCTATGCCATGAGCCAGCAGCTGCTCTAGGAGAATGCTGTGCAGACAGAGTTAAAGGCTTTACTGATGTCCAGACAGACAACATCCACAGCCTTTTCCTTGTCCACTGGGCAGGTTACCTGGTCACACGAGATAATTTGGTCAGGCAGGACCTGCCTTTCCTGAACTCATGATGAACCTCTGGCTGAGCCTGCACTTGCCACGTGAGCCATTCCAGAATTTTTCCTCGTATCAAGATCAAAATTCTACAGTTAAACAGCATATATGAAGTACAGATGAGATTTAAACACTTCTATCACACTTTTCATCATCACCTTTAAAGGAGCTATGTTCCTTTATGTTGCAACTCTCACAGGAGATACTTTTAATACTGTAGCACATGGAGCAGGGTAAGACCAACAATGATTATTAAAAAAACTAAACCACTATCTTCTCCTACATGGTGACTAATTGCTTCCTGCTTGGATTATCACGAATTTAACAGCAAACAATTCTATGCTATAATGAAATGCACCTTCTAATTTTCAAGAAGCCTGCAATTTAAGCAGTGTTTTATGAAACATCAAATTATTTTGCCTGACAGATTATTTTTAAAACAAATATACACAACTTTGTTTTACCATTAACTGTGACCATTCTCAAGACCAACAGAATTTCATTTAACTAATGCATGCATCTACCATTTGACCATATCATACTAAAAATCCTGCTATTTTCTCTTGTGCAAGTTTTGAAGAAGCCTGAAAAAAAAAAGACAAAAACTGTGCTGCCAATCCCACACTGAATGCCACATGTCCATACCTGGAAAAAAACAAACTATCCAAATTAAGAAACTGAAAATAATTCAATTTTACTACATTTTACTTGAATTTACTAATCTGGTTGGGGAAGGGAGTTCTTGGAGAGATATGAGAGGGCCTTTTTTACAAAACTTTGTCTGAAATAAAATTTAAACAAAGTCAGCAGGTATTTTAATTCTAAGTGTATATTGATTTTTGAGGACAAGTGGCAGAGGATAATCTATTTTTGATATATAAAAAATAGATCATATTTCTACAAAAGTAACTACATATTTTTTATAGGGACTGTATATATTTTTAACACTGACTCAATATATTAGCAGCATTTTTTTACTTCAAGCTTACTTATTATTTATTATATTTGGTGGGTTTATTTTCTATCTTAAATTTCAGAGATGTTTCCCTTTAAAACAGCTGTTTTATGTAACATGGCCCTCAAATCCTAGTAAATATTTAAAATAAACCTGAGCTCTCCCTAGTCACAACTTGATCATATATGCATGCTGATGATCCCTCTTCCTTGTAATATTAGCCATTTGTCCTGGTTTGAGAGGACCAAGACAGAAAAACCCTGCCTGGAACACCACCAGCAGCTGTCAGCCCATTGATGAGGAGCAGCTGAGCCCATGGGAGGAGAGGATGGTTCAGGTGACCCAAATGAACCAACCACAATATTCCTTCCCATGGTGCTCAGTATAAAGTGGCTCTTATTCCCTTCTCTCTGGGAGCCAACTGGGAATAACAGAGAGCATCTGTCACTGCCTAGCCACTGTCCAAACTGTGACACCATTAGGGCTATGACATGAGTCAAGTCCTTGTTTGTGAAATGTCATCCTCTCTGCAAATCACACCTCATCACGACTAGGAAGGAATCCACTGGGATAACTCACAGCCCTTCTGATCCTTCTTTGAGGAGACCAGAAAAGAACTGCAACAATTCAACTGAAATCACAGATCAGCTCGCCAGTTTGAGGGCTGGTGGGGAAAATGTGTGCTAGGGTATCAAATATATAAGGAACATACACAAATGGAAACAGGTAACTCGTAAAAGGAAGCAGTTCATTTGACTCTATGCCAGTATTTTAAATTCTAAAAATGCCCTAACATGAGGACTGAGGATTGTAGTATTACCAGGAAAGTATTTAGAGCAACAATTGCAAAGTCAGTCAAAATCTACTTAAAGAACTTAAAACTCTTCACAACTCAAAACAAAAAAGTGAAGCAAAGGACATACTTCCAAAAACTACATGGGGCCTGCATAACACTCAAGAGTTGCAAGGCTGCTTTGAGTTGGAGAAGATGCCTTTAATAGGAAAAAGGAAAGAAAAATATACTTTTAAGAAAAAAGCAAAAAGCTCAGCAACATACCCAATAGTTTAAGTATTAAAATTAATACAACAAAACCAAAAATACTACAAAAATCTTTACCATCTCAGCACAGTGAAGAAAAGTGACAGGGGCTGTGGTTGCTGAATGGCAAATAATAAGCAAAAAAGTGTCATGACAATTCTTCAGAAAGTCTTGCGAATTAGTGTGTATTACAGAACACAGATTTGTGCAATTCATTTGCATTAAGAACACAATTATATTTGCACACAGTTTACTCCTACAATCCTTTCTCAGCAGTAAAATCAGTTGCACAGCAGCACTGACACTGCAGAATCAGAGACAATGAAGGAAGCTACACAGACTCATTCCTTCTAAGCTATAATGATGTCAGCAAATAGGGAAATCCTTTTGGTTGCATACCAATGTTGCCCACCTACTTCTTAATCATCACCTACAGAAAACAAACATCAGTACCAGCAGGAAGATAACTGTACGTCGTCTTCCAACAATCTGTCCAGCAATCACCTATATTTACAACTTATCATAATTCCTCCCACATATTTTCATACAATGCTAATAAATTTGTCTTAACAGTAATTTTGAAGAGCTCACTTTTGAAATCTTCCACTACTGTTATCTAAAAATACAGGTCACCTTTCACTTTATGCAAATAAAAAACATAAATCCATTTTAATGCTTTTTAAATAATGCAGACACAGACAAATCTAACACACCAAAAAAACAGCCAACCAAACAAAAAAACAAACCAAAAACATAAACAAACCACAACTTACTGCGTGGCTTTGACAATGTCCCAAGTGCTGTAATCATCAATGTGGCTTTTCCGTCCAAGAGAGTCACTATATCCATGGTTGTAATGGCTCTGAGGCTTTATTTCCTAAGAAAGACAAACTTCCTATTAGAACACCAAACCCAGCACTACTGAAGTTTCTCATAAATAAAACATTTTAAAAATTCTATGAGCAAAACTAAAACCAGTATGCAGCTCAATATACTACAAAGCTACTTAAATGTGAGACTGTAAACTGACTGGTCACATTTCTACATCTGCCATGCAGGCCACTGTATTCCCCAGTACAGATTTCAAACTCCTTATAGAAAACACCCTAATTAGTAGAGTTCTGACAGATCCTACCGTAGTGTATTAACAGAATGCTAAGAGAAATCAAAATTGATGTTACTTTTTGTTATCTGGGGTTTTGTTGGGTCTTCTTGTCTTATAAATGCAACATAGCATAGCTAAAAAAAACCAACCAACCAAACAAACAAAAAACCCAAAAAAACCCCACTATTGGCCAGAAACTGTCACACTTTGCTACAACAAATGTTATACTCAATATAGCATCCTGAAATACCTTCTAGGAAATGAAAAACTGGGAATTATTAAAACAAATTACTGGAACATACTTTATTGATTCTTCAACTGCATAACCAGCTTTAGAGCTGATCTATATATGTTTATACTACGGGTCTCAGAAATAAAGGTCATGAGCATTACATGTTCTTTAACAGATACAGCTCCCTACAAATTAATTCTTTTGATGAAGGACAACACTTCAATCCTTAATGCTTCCCTTGGTGGATTTTTTGTTAAAACACTGTCTTGATAGATCACTAGGGCAGCAACATACCATTTTTCTTCAAAAGCTGCATGCATGTGAAAGGCAGCGCAAGCAAACTCAACACTGAACTTTATACACCTTTGAGACAATTTTCCCCTTGTCACAAATACTGTAGCTGATTCCTCCACAGCAAGGTGAAAGAAACAGTGCAACAGTGAAGCAAACTCTGAAAATTCTCAAAAGTGCATTTAGATTGATTTTAGTAAAACGTGTCATTTACTTTTACTGAAGTTTATGCCAACACGGAGTTCCACAACCAGAAATTTTGTTTCTTTAATCAATGCTGGAAACACTTTTAAACATGCTCTGAAAGACATTTAAGATTCCCAATAAATTATTAAAATGATCAATGTTTCCATTATTATACCGGGCAATTTTTTTTTTTAATTAAAGATGTCCTGAGTCAAGACAGCTATGATATAATGCAATGCAAATTTAAATACTGAGCTTGCAGGCAGGCACGGAAACTGCCCCCTGACTCTCGATCTGGAGCTCACTCATCTTGGTTGGACAAACTCAGTGCCTTCCCTATAAGTGGATACTGGTAATCAAATAAGCTATTGCAAGTTTTTCTCATTTAAGTTATTTTAAAGGTAGTTCTACTCTAAAAAATATTACATGCATTATCTGTCTCTTAGAGAGGTGTTCACACTATAGTTCTATGAAACTGTGAATGCTTTTGTACAACATGCTTGGCTGACAAGGCAAAAATGTAACAGATGCAAGGAAGCACCTAGGAACAGGAAAGAGCCTTTTCATTCCTTAAATACTTCTTCCAGTATTCTGAAAACCTGTGCAGGGCTAGGACAGTACTATAAATGAAGAAAAGTAATTTCTCCTTATTATCCTAAAAAGAATTATTCAGAAAGAAATAATGGAAGGCTACCATTAAAACAATCTAATATGGAGTAAATATAAATTCTTCTTCACATCTATCCAGCCAGTGGTCAAGTTGTCATGTATTTCTGTAGTTACTTGGAAACTTAGACCCAGAAAAACCAAGTAGGGTGATTTTTTATCAGCTGACATTGTTGCAAACATAACCTGAAAGTAGACACAATCTTCAATGCCCGTATATGGGAGTTTCTCCTTCTCAAGGACTGCAGCAGTAACTATTGCAATTGCAACAAGGACTCAGCAGTAAAACAACCCTAAACTAAATATGTAAGTATTTCAACACAGTCACTTAATAAAATTTGTACAGACACCAAAACCCTTCAAAAGCCTTTACATGCTTGAGTACATTCCCCTGCCATGATCTATGCCTTTCATCTGCCGTGAGTTGTCTTAGAACATTCTCATACCAAAACTTAAGAACTAGCAAACATTTAACCTTGCCACCACCTTTTCTGTCAAGTTTTATCTTTCTAAATGTTTAACATCTGCCTTATGTTTCATAGAATGCCTAGGGTTGGAAGACACCTTAAAAATCATCCAGCTTCAACTCCCCTGCATGGGCAGGACACCTTCCACTAGACCAGGTTGCTCAAGGCCCCATCCAACCTGGCCTTGAACATTACCAAGGAGGGGGCAGCCACAACTTCTTTGGGCAACTTGTTCCAGCATCTCACCACCCTCAAATTAAAGAATATCTTCCCAATCTCTAAGCTAAATCTTCCCTCTTCAAGTTTGAAACCATTTCCCCTTGTCCTCTCACTATACACCCATGTAAAAAGCCCTACCCCAGCTTTCTTGTAGGCCCCCTTCAGATATTGGAAGGTTGCTATACGGTCATCTCAAAGTCTCTTTTTCTCCAGGCTGAACACCACCAATTTCGTTAGACTGTCTTTATAGAGGAGAGTGGTCCAGCCCTCTGATTATTATAGGAGCTCTCCTCTGGACACGTTGCAGGAGCTCTGTGTCCTTTTTGTGCTGGGGACTCCAGAACTGGACACAGCACTCCAGGTGGGGTCTCACAAGAGCGGAGCAGAGGGGGAGAATCACCTCCCTCAATGGGCTGTCTGTGCTCCTTTTGATGCAGCCCAGGACAGGGTTGGCTTTCTGGGCTGCAAGCACACACTGATGGCTCATGTTGAGCTTCTGGTCCACCACCACCCCTAAGTCCTTCTCCTCAGGGCTCCCCTCAATCCTTTCTCCTCTCAAGCTGTATTCATGCATGGGATTGCCTCGACCCAGCTGCAGAACCTTGCCCTTGGCCTTGTTGAACTTCATGCAGTTTGCACGAGCCCACTTCTCCAGCCTGTCAGGGTCCCTCTGGATGCCATCCCTTCCCTCCAGCGTGGTGACTTCACCACACAGTTTGGTGTCATCAGCAAACTTGCTGAGGGTGCATTCCATTCCCCTCTCCACATCACTGACAAAAATATTAAATAGCACTGGTCTGAGTACTGACCCTTGAGGAACACCACTTATATGGCTCCATTCGGATACTGAGCCATTGATACAACTCTTTGGGTGCAACCAGACAGCCAGTTCTTTATCCAACTAGTGGTCTACACACCAAATCCATACTGTTCCATTTTAGAGATCAGAATGTCTCTAAACTGGGTGGTGAGACACTGAACAGGTTACCTGGGTAGGTGGTAGAAGCCCCATCTCTGGAAGTTTTTAAGGCCAGGTTGGATGGGGCTCTGAGCAACCTGAGCTAGTGGGAGGTGTCCCTGCCCATGGCAGTGGGGTTGGAACTAGATGATCTTAAAGGTCCCTTCAAACCCTGAAAATTCTATGATTCTATGTTGTGTGGAACAGTGTTGAATTCTATCATTCTATGTTGTGTGGGACAGCGTTGAATGCTTTGCACTCTGTTTAGCAGAGTAATTTAAAAGACTGCTATTAAAAAAGCTGTGGATATTAAATATAATCCTTTACACATTGATACCAAATATAATGGCTTCAACACAGCAGCAACCATCAAATGCTGCTATAAAGCATGCAGCATGGCTTTTAGCCAGCAGCAGACAACCTGGAGAAAGCTCCCCATTGCCAGGCATCACACCTCCTGTTCAGCCCCAGTAGGGCAGACGATGTGGTGTTGCATCCAAGGTGAGCCTGCCCAGTGTTAGTCATTCTGCATAAGCAGCTAAGCCAGAAAGTAATCATAAATACAACATTCAGACAGGATCTATTTTTGGAGCTTAACATAAGATTAAAACAGACAAAAAAACAGATTACTTCCTCCAACCTGCTGGCTGAAAGAGAAAGCGCTGCTTAAAAATCCTATATTGATGTAGATTACTTGCCCACTATAAATGAAGGAACAGGAATAAGCATTAAGTGAAAAATAATTATTTGTATCATGTTCACATCAAACCATTCACGAAACTTCATGTATTGTCAGTGTCACTGTCATCATTTGGCTTTGAAGTTTTCACCTAGAATAGGAAAGACTCTCCTCTAAACTCATAAACCCTCACAAATTCCAGGAAAATAGTGAAAATCCTCAAAACAAGGATTTTTAAAAGACATGATTGATAATAAAATAACAGCATAATATTTTGAACGTAGAACATCTAAACCACATTCACAAATGACTTCAACAATATTCCTAAGTTTTTGTCCTTAAGTATTTATTCCAGGAAAATTTAACTTTACAACGATGATCCACTGCTAAGAAACACTAACTGAAATCCAAACACATTTATTTTTTAATATTTTGATCTCTACTGACAATTGGTCCCCCTCCAGATAAAAGTCATGAAAACTGAATATAAGGTAGCAGATCAGATTTACAATAAAAAGGTTGCAAACACTGAATCTCTACTTGGTTCATCCAAGGCATCATCATGCCTTCATTTCAGGAAGGCATTTCCAAGTGTGATTTGAGCCAAATTAGCAGTTTACCATTGCTAAAAGAGAAGGGTAATTTTTCTGCCTATTGTCTCCCACCCCTCTTGCCTTCATGCTCCCACTGCCTCCTTCAAGCCAGCTTTCAGACTTGGAGTGGTGGTCACAGTGAGCCCAACCAAGTAATTAGAGGAAAAAAATAAAACAGGAAACAGAAGTGTCTGATTCTTTTACTAGGACAAAAAGTCAAATTTGTTTCTCCTATGAAAAAAAACTCCAGATCCACTGACAGAGGGAAAGCAAGAAAGGGAAGATAGCAGAAACATTTGGCAGCTGCCAATTGTTAATTTTCTTCAGTAATCATAGAACAAAATACTCCAGCTTTCAAATATTCAGGGCTGGTAGGATGAACTAAACGATGCTAGTCTAGAAACTGGTAGAGTTGGTTGGCTTGCAAAGTTGCAAGAGAGGCAGATTTTAATTATTTATAGAAATTAAATTTTGTTCTCCCATTACAACCCCATAGGTCGCTCTTCCTAGATGAGCTTCCCACTTCAGTGACTATCTTTTGACAGTGTCCTAATCACTTGTCCATCTGTGACTAGGTTGCCATTACCCATCAGGCATGAAACATGGATTTTGCTTGCATATAAGTGTAAATAATGCAGAACAGAAAGAAATGAGAAGTGAGAATAAGGCTAAAGAAAAAAAAAGGTGCTTTGCAAAAAAAGAAACAACATATTAGAACAGAAAAAGTCCTCTGAAAAACAGGACTAATAGGATGGGGAAACAGAAGATAAAGCAAAATATGAAACTTAACTCCAACAGTAAAAAGATTAGGTACAGGGGAAAAGGGGAAAAAAGTAAACAGAGCTCTCAAAAATGAGCAATAACAATGCTGGCATTCCCAGTCAGTCCTACACATAACCAAATGCACAAATAAAGCTGTGCTCATTTCCCCTCAGTACTCAAATCTTTTAATCTTTTCATATAAAAAAGTCAAAATGAAATCCGCTAAGTCTAAGAAGAGTATTCATAGAAAAAAAAAGAAAAAAAAAAAAAAGGAGTTACACATGAAAGCATAAGATGACCAAGACTGAATTATTCTGAGAACAGTTTCATAATTCACAATTATATATAGCAGGAGGATACAAATAGTCCATGTGTCTGCTTGGACATAAGGAAGGGATGAAAATACTGCTCTTTACAGCTGCTACATGTGGCTCTGGTAGGCATTAACAGATGGCTAGCACTGCTTTTCCTTTATTGTTATGCAATAATGCTGCAAGGAAGCAAAAAGCATGACCAAAGTCTCACAGATTCAGAACAGTGACAAATAATTCACATTCAGAAGAAAAAACACTAAAAAGTTCTAAATAAAAATGTAGAAATTAAACCATTACCTTCCATAAAAATATTGCATACTACTTAATGCCTTTGTTTCTTAATGAAAACAGATGAAATCAACTTATTTTTAAATTATTGATGACTACACTAATTCTGCATGTGGCTGCAGTGAAAAGAATCATAAAATTGGAAGTGGCTGAAGCTAAGCATACTACTTCAGGGAAGCTAAAATATAAAACACAACATACATATATGAGGATTATTTAACAGTGACTATTGGAGTTCTAACATTAAAGAATACCTTTCCTGTACATGTGTTCAATTTTTGGTTTTCATTTGTTAGGATGTAGGGCTTTTCAGTAAGCTTTACCAGTTTTCTTCCTACTTTAAAAAAGTGTGCAAATCTATACAGACAAACTTAGAGTAACTTGCATAACAATAAAACCCACATTTGTTTATATACACATAAATACCAGTCACTTGTCCACTAGCATTAATAGAAGAATGCCCACAAAATAAGTAAAAGCATATCAATTCATTGCATTCCCAAAAAAGATACTGATGGTATTTAACATTTTTAATGGAAGTTCCTCTTCTAAAGTCTACAGTTTTTCTTACCTTCCCCAGTAAGTTTGCAGATGGGACCAAGTTGAGTAGCAGTGTTGATCTGCCTGAGGGTAGGAAGGATCTGCTGCAAAGGGACCTTCTGGGCAGGTTGGATTCATGAGCTGAGGCCAATTGTATGAGATTTAGCAAGGCCAAGTGTCAGGTCCTACCCTCTGGTCACAACAATTCCATGAAATGCTACAAACTTGGGAAGAGTGGCTGGAAAGCTGCCAGGCAGAAAAAGGCCTGGGAGTATGGATTGACAGAAAGCTGAACATGAGCCAGCAGTGTGCCCAGGTGGCCAAGAAGGCCAGTGGCATCCTGGCTTGTATCAGGAACAATGTGGCCAGCAGGAGAAACTTCTTTGCTTAGAGAGTAGTTAGGCTCTGGAATGGGCTACCCAGGGAGGTGGTGGTGGTGGAATCACCATCCCTGAAAGTATTTAAAAGCAGTGTAGATGAGGCACTTCAGGACATGTTCTAGTAGGCAGGGTGACATGGCTAGTGATAAATCTATTTATTTTACTGGAGAGGGAGGGCATGTTGACATCTAGATGTGGTGATCTGAGAGCTCTTTTCCTAAGGTGGCAATTCTGTAATCAGTAACATTCCTGCCCCTACTCCTTTCACCAAGTTCAAGAAACACATATTAAAGTGATGTCTTAGAGATAATCACATTTAATTATTTACAGGGCTTAGAGTAGCTTTTTCTTCTGTATCAACAGCAATAAAGTGTAGGATTAAACCAGTAATAGGTAATCTGCCTGCTGACTATAACTAATTGGGAGCAGTCTAACACTTCCAATATTGCATGAAGACCTAGCCAGAAAAAAAAGTAAAAATTATGCAGGGCTGTACTGGTTCATCAGTTTGAGAAGCCAGAGCCTTCAGCAGCTATGTGCTTTGACAGTCTGAACTGAGATGTTGCATATCCTCCACTTCAACTCAACTTCAACTTCAACTCAAACATGCTAGAAAACTTCCTTCTAAACCAAGTCACATTCTCCATGAAAAAGTGTGAATTGTGTTTATTTTAGCACTTTTAAACTTAAGTCTTAGCTAGTTATATTTTTTACTTATTGTGACCCTTACAATTTTGGGGGGCATTCTCCCTGTACTCTATTATACCATTAAATTACACATGGAGTATGACACGACAAAAAAAAAAACCCCTTCCATTCAGTGCTGATTCTGTTATTTTTTTCCTTTACTTTTCACATTTGACAGCATCCAATAAAGTCTGCTTGGTTTCCCACCTAAATTTTTGTCTATTTGCACAGTTACTTGACACACCAATAGAAAAGATACATTTATTAAAATCCCTGGAGAAGCTAATTAGAGAATACACATAAAACAGGAAAAATTCTGTACTTGATGTCCAGATGTTTTCTAATGCAAGTTACAGTCCAAGTTAACAATGCTTCCTTAAAAGCAGTGAAACGGATTGAGAAAAGCCTCATCTCAAACCTGATCAAGTAATCCTTTTGCTGATACAGAATTCCACCCACAAGCAACAGTCAGCCATCACAGAGAGAACAGTCCTATGTACTCACCAATGTAGATCTAATTTTTTACATAACTACTAGTTAGAGATGCTCAGCTTGAGCCCTTAATCCAACCAATCTACACAGAGGTCAAATATGTGATTTAAGGCACATATTTAAGGCAGCTGGTACCAACTAAGTTTTGTTTCTTCAAAGCCAGCATTTATAACTAATGGACTGCTTTCTAGTCATTCACTTACCCATGCTGCAAATTCAGCTTTAGAATTCAACTTCAATATATTTCAGAAGTAAAAGCTTCATGAGTAGGCCTTCTATTGACATGCAGTGTTTACCAGCAAGTGTTGCTTAAAACAGCTGCATTTACTAGCATTTGTAATAGTTAAAAAAAGTAAAAGCTTGAATTAAGGATTAAAGCTTGATAAAAATTTTGATCTAGTCAGCAACTTACATTTATATGTTTGTACATCTTTTTTTTTGGCTTTCTTTTCAAGGATTGTCAAAATACTCTCAGACAAAATATTAAGTTTTCAACAGAAAACAGCTATGTTTTTCCCCAAGAGACTTAAATAGGTATCGTTCTCAGAGTATATGAGTTTGCAGACCTCTCAACATTAAAAAATAATCCTTGAGAGACCTATCACTAGTTGTCAGACATCTTGAGATTAACTTAAAACCAATGATGTTTTCACAAAGAGCTAAACATCAAAAATGTACCAAAGTATATATCCAGCTCAATCCTGATCCTCAACTACTTGGAGGGGGAAAAAAAAAAAAAAAAAAAAAAAAAAAAAGCCAAACAAACCACAAAACTTCTTTAAAATTTCCAGAAAAGAATATTCTGAAAATTCTTTTTCAGAAATAAAGGTTCTTCATTCAATTTTCCAACACAGTAGCATCACACCATCAAAAAAGCATCTGCTGAAGGGTCTGTTTTGTTTGACAATTATTTGCCAAGGCCACGCTCATATGTAAATTATGCTCTCCGGTAAGTTCACAGGCAAATCATCTTCCAGACCAAACAAAAAATTAAATCAGAAATTAGAGCACCAGCAACTGCACAAGACAGAACAAGAAGTCAGTCTAGCTATGGACCCCCTATTTTCTCCTCAGCACATACAGAAAAAAAGAGAGTTAGTACATGTTGTACTCAGTCTTCATAGAAAACTTAAATTTACCATTTCCACCACAATGTTACGCCTGCAAACAGCAGAGACTCATATCAGTTAATCAGTGCCAACTCTCATTCCCACTTACAATAAACACAAGGCAGCTCATGTACCAAGAGAAAGTGTATTACAGGTGCTTTTAGTCATGCTGATAGTAAATTTTCTGCAGCTTATGAGACAGCTTAGTAAATCTGTGGCCTGACACTTTAGTACAGTTCCATTCTATCCATGTAGTGCACTTGATGGTACAATCAGTAAGTTTAATAAGCTGACAGAGTTATTCACAATTTTTTTGCATGGGATGAATTTCCCACTGATTTATTTTTTTCTAAACCAAGCTAAAACTGCCACTATCAGAAGGGATGGTCACACTCATGGTCCTGGCTGTGCATTCTCACCAGTTCTCACAAAAGGACATGAATGGCATCAGCTGATCAGGTCAGGGACTCACAAAGCAGGAAAGCATCCCAATTCACCTGCTGACCATACAACTGCAAGAGCTCACACCAGGAACACTAAGGGACTGTGTCCAAGTTCCACCGTGGTTTTAGATGAGCTTAAATTCAGTTGCAAAACCACATCCTTCAAAGCTGGCAACACAAGTGTTTTCAAAGCACACTCTGATATTCCCCCTCTCTTGTTGCTGAGCTCTGTCCTTACCAACTCACTTTCATCTTTGCCTGCTCTTGAGCAGGCCAACACCAACCTCTGACCACAGCATTCCTACTACCTCCGATTTTTCATACCTCCCTCCTTACAGAGGCAACCAAGGACACACTACTTAAGACCTGAGAGCATTTTACATGCATAGGAAGAAATGAGTACATTTCAGACTTGCACAAGATGATCTGCAGTCTAACCTTACTCCACATACTGGGTGTGGCAGGCCTGGTTTCAATTCAGCCAGACTCCCTCCAACTTCAGAAAAGTCTTTTAACTTTGCCTACATTCTCATTTTTAACACAGCCCAGTGTTTCTCTCAACAACAGGGATGCAATAAAAACCAAATCTTTACCTCATGCTGTCTTTGAACAGCAGCAGAGGATAGCACACATGCTGAAATATCAATGACTGAAGGTGTTCCTACCTAAGTATGTCAATACTGTCTAATTTTCAAGCAAAACCCAAATATTTTCCTCTTTAATTCTAAAAAGAGGATTCTGCAAAGTTAAGATGGAACCTTCCACCACATTTGTTTCATTTGTTTCCTGAGCAAACAGGTAAAGACAATGAAACAAATGTTATTAAAAAAACCAGAATTTTGTGAAATCTGAGAGAAATAAAATCTGTGCTCAACAAATAAAAGCAAACTGAGTCAATATGAATTTAGATCAAGTCACACATTTCACTGGTACTTTAAAAGGGCCTTTCCAGGAAGTTAAAAATCAAATTCTGCTCAAATCAGAAAAAAAAACCATGTGGAGGAAAAACTGTAAATAGTATCTATTTTTAAATATTTTACTAGATGCCTGAGAAGTCTATATTACCACTGAGAAAAAGCCCAGAATGGTGAAAAACTGCATAGCTTACACAGGAAGTGAGAACAAACTGGGGGGCATAGGGAACCTAGTAAAAAAAAACAAAAAACAAAAACGTTGTCAGGACAACATTCTTTCTAATATAATAATAAATATTACACTTTTTCAAAGCACGGGTTATTCAGGTCAACCATATATTCCAAAAGATGTAAACACTGGTTTTCACTAAGCTTGAAGAAATACCAGCGATATGAATAAAAGACAACATAAGTTATAAATGGTTACTATTTTTTTAAATCATTGCTGGCTCTTCTAAGTTTGACGTGGAAACAACAGAAAGGACCAGTAATCCAAAGTACTGTGGCTTCATAGAAAACTAAACCCAGCACCTTCAGTTGTGTGTAGTAATGGTCAAACAAACATGGTTAATGTCCAAAGCACTTGATTTAGTATTGCCTGACGTTTTGGTTAAGAAATAGATTATAAAGAAAACAAATGTGATCTCTCTCATGTGCATTAAAAACTAGAGATGCACAAGCTTTATTCTTACAATTCCTTTGACTGTCCTAGTTAAGGACTATGTTAGCCAAAAAAAAAAAAGATCTTGCTCTTTTCAGTAACTCTCATTTTTTAAACCTGAGTATCATTCAAGTATCATTATGAAAATACTTCTGAGAGTACTCTAAGTACTCCTACAGAGCTTGTATTTTGACCCCATCCTACTTCATGGTTCTCTGCAACCTAAAATAAACAACAGTTAGAACTAAGTTTTATAGTAAGAGGAAAACGAGAGATAAATAAAACTATTTCTGATACAACATAGCTTACATTACTTGGGGAAGGCTGGGACAAGGTAGAATCAGGCTTTTTTGTTACTTTTGTTGGTATTTAAAAAACCAGAAAAGTCATATCTAAAATGAAGACCCATGCAGGAAACTATCCAAAGAGCACTGAAGCTTCCAGCGTGATGCAGGTCCCAACAAGACCAGTACAATGGTCTAGGCAAATGGGGAGCACTGTGGAAGAATGTACAAGTTCTTTACTACTGGCAATCTATCCTACCACGACTGTTAGATTAGTGCTCTGTCCTCAAGTTCACCACTAAAACAGCTATTGCTCTCAGAACAATGCCACAAAACCACTGACAGATTGGAGCAACAAAGGAGACTTAAAAGGGTCAGTAGGACTTCAGACCATAACACCCATGCAGTCATCTGATAATCAGCAGCATACTGAATAAACATGCAGACCTACATTTCAATAGATAACTCTCAGGATGTACACACAGAAACAAATAAATTCAGACTAGAAACAGGTTTCAGACTTAAACACACTAATTAAATTTGGGGCAACTTGCCCAGCTATTCATTATTGTCTGTTACTGTGGGATTTTGCCTATTTTTTACTGTATAAGTATTGTGCCAGCTATAGAAACATTAGTTCATTAAAGCCTCAGTAGGTGCTACAGAAGATTGGATTAGATCTGCAGTCCTCTCTGGCCTCAAGTTACAAGCTAATAATGATACACAAAGTGAGACTCAAATTTGAATATTAAGCATGATCATTTCTCTGAAACTTCATGGTTCCATCCTCCTTTTTAAGTAATATGATAAACAACAACTGATCTTTGAATGAGGTCATAAATATAAGCTTAGCCCCTGGAGTGACCCTGCCTTTGGTAGAAAGTCCCATACCTTTATAGGACATAGAAGAATATTCTGCTACCCCACTACAACCCCAACAATGACAGAACCCCACAGGGCATGGAATAAAACTGTAAAATAAGGCTTTTAATTATATTTTAAACAGAAGAAATTAGAATCAAAGCCATCTACAATCATTTTAGCTATTTCCTTCAAATTGCCACCAAGTAATATAAAGAGATATCACACTTCTAATTTCCCAGATAGTTAAAAACTGAACCAAAGGGAGAGTAACATAAAATTGAAGGCTTCCAGCTGTGGTAATGTCTGCTAGGGCCTTAAAATGTCCTTCCACCTTTGCAGGAAGATTTTTCTCCTCTGAATTTGGAGTAAACAAAACAAACAAGAAACACAAAACCAAACAAAAGCCAACACTTTTCTAGTGTCTAAATAGATGTGTAACAAACAGTAATTTCCATCTCTCTCAAACATATCCCACACAACCTAAGGACACCAGTGAATGCATTACATAGCAGTAAAAAATAGATCTTCTTCCACAGTACTTGTTCTTATCATTTAGGAAGAGATGCAGCTGTGAACAGCTGAAATGCCTTTGGCAGTTCTGGCCATTTTAGGTCACACACCACAGTAATTTTTCCAAACAAAAAGGAGCAATACAAACTAAATTCATTTCCTAAAGACTCTCCATACCCCCGACCTCAATATTGGATTTCAAAATAAAGCAATCAAACCTATCCTAATCTGCTGTTCTGGTTTAGTGGATCCAAGGAATTTCAGGCCAGAAGGCCTATTAAAATAATTTAGTGAAAGGATAAGTACATTGTACAAGCAGCATTCCTGTACTAGGGCTGCACTATATAAACAGAAGTGATGTTTGCCATTATTGCTCTACCCATAGAACTGACCACTAGCAGAGGGCAACAAACTAGGAGGAACTACTCAGTCCAGTGTTATTACTGTGCCACCCTAAAATGTTCTGCATCTCTTACAAAGGAGCTACCTCAAAGGAGCCCACATTGTAGGGCAGCCAATGCCATGTCCAACCTAAGTTCTGCAACCACAGGGCTCTCCCTCTTTGGTCATCCACACACTTCACAATCCTTCCAAAGATTTAATGCATATGAAAGAGGTGCTATCTCACAGAAGCAGTCACCCAAACACAGTCTTCACTCCTCTGTATTCATGGGATATGCATGGGTTTGAGACACCATCCAGTTATCCACATGCAGAATTCAAAATCTTGCATTTGGTCTCTGGAGAGGCATCCAAACTCAAGCTGAAAACATTAAGAGCTGGATAATCCATCATTGCCTAAAAATATCAAGAGCTGGACAGTCCACCATTGCCTTCCTTTCTTCATTACAATGATTACTCCTGATTTACCACTTGTGTATTTCAATTTGATCCCACTGGGATCAGTTTCCAGCCACTGCATTTTGCAAGAGTATGAAGCAAATTAAGACACTGCATCTCAGTAAACAAGTATCTCCATGGTGCAAAAAGGTGTTTTTCACTATTTCTGATAGAGTGAACAGAGTTTTTCAAGCCTTTCACAGTAAGGCATTATTAAAATAATTTTCAGCTCTTTTCCACACTCTTCACTGTTTAACAATGACTTTTAAAGACAAAATGTCATCATATTACCACATTCTCAGTCAAAAAACATCTCCTTGCTCATCACTAACCACCTTTAAAAAAATAAATCAAGGAATATACTACATATTTTAAAAATCAAAGCATTATACCAGGAGCTTCTGCTGAACTGCTTGTTAATACTGATATCCTACTAGCACATAAATTTCAAGACACAATCCCATGCCTATGCTCCTTATCTTCAATGCATTACTTCAAATATGGCTGCACTAAGGTGTACTTAGTTTTACTAGCACAGCTTCACATGAATTCTGCATGTTTTTAAACTGCTGTTCTGTCCACCGTGCTTAGCAGATACCCATCTTGGTCATCTGCAAGCTTTATTAATGACAATTTTGTTATTACTTCCAAATCATTCATGAAAGTCTTGAGGCTGGTGAATTAACAGTAACATTTAAGAATAATTCTCTCTATCAACTACTTCCAAGTAGTTAGCCAGCTGTTCCCCATGCATTTATCATATATTATAAGATCATTCTATGAATATTATTTAAACAATTCATGTTACTTATACTTCACCACTAAAATTATACTACTATGCTTTCTTGCTCTACTAGTAATCTTACAACAACGCAAGTAAAAACAGTGGCATAAACTGTACTCGAGATAAGAACAACAAATATTATTGAAGCAAGGCACAGAAAAAAATACCTAAAAAATATGCACAACAGGTAAAGGTAGCAAGAAACATAAGAAACTGAGAAAGATAACAGTCCTATAAAAACACCATAAATTGGTATACATATACAACAGATTATATACTCCAACATCACTGCTTACATAAGGACATGGTGCTATTTTCTTTAAAAGTGAAAATGAGTATTAAGGCTCCTGACCTTCAAAAAGACTGAACACAGGTGCAATACACTGGTCAGTGGGCAGGTCTGTAACACTACAGCTCTGCTACAGTACAAAATTCTGTGACTTTTAGTAGACACTCTAGAAATGCTCTTTTAAAATGCTCTTTTAAGATTTAAGATTCTTTTTAAGGCTCGCCACTAACATTAAAAACACCCCTACCTTTTTAAAGTTTATCTAGACAGAGGTATTCTAAGGACTGAGAAAACACTGAAATCCATGAAAACGCTTCCCTGTTAATAAGACAGTCAGATACTCAGCATATCCAGAAAAAATTAAATAAAAACACTCAAGACTAGTTACACAAGTGATACTTATTGCATAAAAAATAAGATTC
The DNA here is from genome assembly GCF_003957555.1 of Calypte anna. Classification (NCBI taxonomy): domain Eukaryota; kingdom Metazoa; phylum Chordata; class Aves; order Apodiformes; family Trochilidae; genus Calypte; species Calypte anna. The sequence goes on along the minus strand of NC_044244.1, from coordinate 66,648,582 downwards.
AGGTTAGTGTTACAGAATACAACATATATTAACTTACTTATTTCCTTCCCCATTTTTTGTACACCCTCAACTTCATACACCAAAGGAAACACACATAATTCTACCAGGTTGCTTAACTAGCAAAAAACAACTTTAACTGAAACATTTTTGTTGACTAAAACTGCTCAATTTAACAAATACAGTCTCTAAAACACGTTTTTCTAACAGCCTGCAGATGCCTTTTATTCCATTTTACAGTTTTACACCACCACTCTAAAGTTACCACAAGAACTTTTTTTTTTTCAGAAAACATCAACACCCACTCTGAATCGTTACTGAAAACTTCTGTTACTTCTGAGAAACATCAGCCACTGCAAATGTGGGTACTTCTCCAGTTAGTCTGAAGAAACATGTAGCAAAGGAATTTTTCACATCGCTTAAAAGTAAATAAATAAATAAAGACACTTATTTTGAGTAGACCATTTTGCTGCTTAACCTTCAGAAAAAACAGACCCCAAAAATATGTCCATTTTGAAGTCAAAAGTACAGTTTGGAGAGGTAGAGAAGAATGGGGAAGATATCCATTCACAGATTTCCAGACTTCTGGATTTCCTGATTTCCCTGCTTCCCTTCCTTCACCCGGCATCCTGGAAGGATCCCGTCCGTTCGTCTGCCTGTGGTCCTGATCCGTGCCAGCCCATATCTGTGTGTTCCTGCCTCCAGCTCCCGACTGCTGCCGACTCCAGGAGTCCAGCCTGGACTTTCCCAGGGCTGCCCTGCAGCCTTGGTGGTGATGTGAGAGTTATTGGGGGAAAGGAGGGAGGAACATTTTATCCATTTTCCTGTATATTTGTATATATTTAGTAATTTTTCCTATTTATCATTACTGTTCATTAAAGTTGTGTAGTTTAGTTTCCAACCCATAAGTCTCTCTCCCTTATTATCTCTCCTTTCTTTATCAAGGAGGAGAGAGAGATTAATAGAGAGCGTCTGTTATTTGGTTTAATTGCCGGGCCAGTGTTAAACCATGACAGATTCATTGGCCCCATAGGGCTTGTTCTGTCATCAAGAAAACTAGAAGTGTCTTTAAGATGTTGTGTAAGGAAGGACAGTAACTCCTGCTTAGCCAAAATTACAGCCAGGTATGTACACACTCCTAGGCTGAAAAATCAGTTCTTACAAGGCTCAATGCATCAGGTGACAACTCCACACACAAAAGGTTTTCTGAATTTTTTAAAGCCCACCGCAAGACAATCACCCAAGTCCTCAAGAAGACACTCACGGTGTTCACAAAGGTGGGTGGCACAAATGAAAGGTAAAACTAAGACATGAAATCACCTCTACATGTTACCTGTAAACATTCCTCCGGCTGCCAGCCCAACACACGGGCAAAAACAGACCCTTTGCTTCCAACAAAAACCCCTCGCCACACAGGGCATGCGGGGCTGCGTCGGACCCGGTCCCACGTGTGGACGAGCCGCAGGCCGGTACCAGAAAAACGCAAGAGGAAAACATTTATTCCTCCTCCTTTGAACCGCTAACCGCAGGCTGCCGGGCCGCAGCCCCCCAGGGACGGCAGGGACGGGCGCCGAGCCTGGACACGCATTGAACACCGCCGTGTGAGGCCGCCGGTGCCGCGGCACTGCCCCGGGGCGCTTCTGCCCGCGGAGCAGCGGCTGGGTGGCGGCAGGCCTGAGGGCGGGCAAGCCTCCGCCACCCGCCTCAGCCCCGCGGCCCGGTGCCGGGGAGGGCATCACGGGACGAGGCGCCACACGCCTACCCTCCTGCCACCCGCAGCCTCCTGGCAATATCCTTGTCGCAGCGCGGCCCTGCCCGGCCCGGCCCTGCCCTGCCCACCCCGGCACGCTGCCGCCGCGCACACCCAGGCCGGCAGCGGCGCCGCACCTCCTGCCTCCCGCGGAGCCCGCCCGCTAGCGTCCCCCACCCCTCCGCCGCGGCGAGGCGCAGTCCCGGGCGTTCCCTGTGCCCGCCTGCCGCTGCCACTACCGGGCGAGGTGCCCTCACCTCTGGGTGCAGGATGGGGACGCAACCCGCTTCTTTCTCGTAGTCCTCTAGAGGCGCCGCCATCTTCGTGCGAACCCGCCGCCCGCTGCATGCCGGGTAAGGCGAGCGCGGCCGCCGCACCTCCCATCTTTCCCCCCGCACTCCGCCCTACGCCCGGCGTCTGCGTGCGTGCCGGCACTGCCCCATGGCTCCCCCGGGAGGGGCCCTGGGCGTGGGAGAGGCGATGCGGGCTTCTCCGGACTCGGCTGACGCCGTCGGCGCTCGGAACTGAAGACCGGCAGCTCCCCGATGGCTTTTGGCAAGGCGGGAGCCAGGAGCCGCCTCCGCCGGGAGCGCTGGGCGGAGGCGCCTGCTCAGGGAGCTAACGGGCTCTGACATCCCCAGCGGCGGCCTTGGGGATGCGCCCGCGGCCGCCATCCGCTCCCCGCGGGATTCAGGGCTGGTTTGCCAGATCTGCTGCGGAGAGCTCTCTCGTTCTTGGCCCACTTGCCCTCCTGCTTGCTCCCCGTCTGCCGGCACCCGCTCTTTCGGGTCGGCCGCCCTAGAGGGGTCCTTCCCGTGGTGTTGGGGCGTGCGGGCTGCTCTGAGGCAGGCAGCTGCCAGTCGGAGAGAAAGCGGTATTTCTAGCGGCGTTCTTCTCTGGAGAACCACGTTACTTGTAAAAGACACTGCTATCAGTGTTTCTGAAATTAACATTTAGGGTAATTTAGGGGTTGGGAGATAATTGAGTTTAATAAGTTCATTATAATTTGGAATGAGCAAAAGCAGAGCTTCCTTGAACGCTTAATGTTGACGTGGTTCCAGACCGCATCATGTCTGTCCAGTTTTCATTGGAAATTACCTTCGTGCCTACTAGGCAGCAAAGCAAGCATAGGAAAAAATTGTTGTAACACGGTTCTTGCACTCAGCTCCAAGAGCACTTGAAACCCCCTGACAGTTCTGAGAACACTTGAAGGGAAACCTTCCAATGATTTGGACCCAACTGAACTGGTGATTTCTTACATCCCGTCACACACACTATCCAGATGGCCAAGCTATCTGCTGCAGATTTGTGGGTCAAATTACATCCTGCAGGAAAACTGGTTGGGTCCCGTTCAGGTTGTCATTACAAGCTGTGTAAGATGCATACAGCCAAGATAAGAAATCCTAAACCTCTTTGTTTCAAATAAATTTTTATGAACTACATTTTTATTAAAATGTTTTTGCAATTACAGAATGTTAACACTGGTTTGACTCTTGCGTTATAGTGTTATATTTATGGTACTCTCATTTGCCTTTGTGAGAAAAGGACCTTTAGATAATGTTTTAACATAATACAATAAATTTATAAGCCTAAGCTCCACAGTGATATTCTCTTCATTTCTCATTCCTATTGTACAAAATGTAACAGATAAACACTAACTAATCTGTGACTACACCATTATTAAAATGCTAAACTTTAAGTATATTTTTGCTGTATAAATAAGTTCAACATTCCAAGAAGAAGAGGGACAGGATTTAGAAACTGTGATTGTGAAATAGGCAAGCCCACCAGCACAGACTTGAAACCATCAGCTACTGGAGAGCTAAAAGAGCAGAACAAGACACAGAGTTTCTTTTATTACCTGTGTATATCATTAGATGTACCAGGACTTAGATATAATTTCCAGTCTGATTTGCCCACAGATTTTTCAGCCCCTGCAAACCCCAGAAATAGAAATCAAACTGATGACTACAGTTCTTCACTCATACTTACAGTAAGGGTGATAAAAATAATGACAAATCTTCATAGTATTTTTACTATGCAGGCTATTTTTCCTGGCAAGCCTAAAGCATCTATGCATCATCCCTGGCTCTGACCTGGGTTGTAGATGTAGATCCTGACACCTGTTCTTCACAGAGCTACACATTTTGGAACCAATTCTGCTTTAAGAGACATCTGTAAAGAGAATTTTTTAAATAAACTTGAGGCCTCATACGTGTGTGTAATTCATGTGCAGCCCATTAAGTCCGTCTTCAGAACTGAAGAATGATGTAGAGTGTCACCAACAAGTAAGAGCAGAACTAAAACTAGATCTAGGGCTCTTCATTCAAAAGCTGGCTCAAGATGATTCAGAAAGTTAAAAGTTCAGAAAGGTTTTCCACACTCCAGGCATTTTCTGTCCTCTGCTGATTTGTTGCATGATGACTTGGGAACATGGTGCTTATGTTGTCATTACAGACAGGTTAACTCCTGTGCAAAGTGAATAGCAGATACAAACCTAATACCTGCTTTGGAAACAAATTTTGGACCTATTTTCCACAATCTGAAAGGCTGTAAGTTTGGTTGTTTTTCTGGTCTGCACTATCTAACCTTGACCAATTGTCATACTCCTCTATGTTTTACTTTGCTCGTTTGTAAATCAAATACTGTCACCTAATTCAGAGGGGTACTCTGAGAATTTATTATTATTGCAGAACAATTTAAGGCTCTTGGATTAAGGATGCCTTGTAAATGCTGGGGATTATTGTTCATCAGTGGCAGAAAATGCTTTTCTGCATGGCTGCACTTAAGGCTCCATTGCTGATGCGTCAGGTGTTTTCCATATTGACCAAAGAGATTTTACCCAGTTCTGCAGCAGGGACAGTTTTATAATATTGGCTAAACCTGCCGTGCATTGGAAAATTCTTTTAGATTCTAGTCTGACTTAAGAAATACACAATTCACCAGTACCATAAATAGATTTTCATAGAATCATAGAATTGGCTAGGTTGGAAGGGACCTCAGAGATCATCGAGTCCAACCCTTGAACCACCGTTGCGGTTGCTAGACCATGGCACTGAGTGCCACATCCAGTCTCTTCTTCCCCAGTTTGCTTTACGTTACACACAGAAAAAGGACACAAGGTTTAGTCACCTTTTCATTCTCAGCTAAGCAAAAATACAGCTCAACTGGGAAGTAAGTAGCACAAAGTCTTATGATTCTCTGCTCTGGAGGATGAATTTTACCTTTATTAGTGAAGAAAAAAAAAACCATAAAGCACCTCTGGCAGAGACAAGCTGTATTTATAGAATACCCATCTATACACGCGGTTCCGTACAAGGAATGACTGTGCAGCTATATTAGTTCCTGTCTTCCACTAAACTGTGAAATGTGACAGTGAAATAAAAGGCATTTAACATACATGTCTTAGTAGTAGTTCTGTATTAAGGAGTTGCCACTTGAAGCAAATAAATGTTCATGCCAACATAGTTTTCCCTCCACATTTTAATTTTTGAAGAGAGGTGTCTCATATATGACTGTAGCTAAGACATGATCATGACACCAGTACCACGTTTCCTTTCTTACCTCCTTCTGTGATTAAGATGCTGTGATGCCCCAAGATGCATAATTTAATGACTTGGAGAGAAATATTTAAACTGCTGACAAATAGCTCTTCCCCTATGCTGAACACAGGTTGATACTTTAAGTCAAACTAGAACCAGTATTTATAAGGACAAAGTAATTTCTCATCAGTGAAAGCCAAAGTCAGTGAAAATATGGGAATAGTTATTTTTGCATCATTCTAATCCATGGAATTTGTATTTAAAAATATAAACCAGCTGAAAATACTCTCAGAGAAGTGCATTAGGAAAATATTAAATATGCAGCACTGATACTGAAACAGAGGAAGACCCTGACAGGATTAACTCCTGTAATTTTCCACTGAAACAGTGTGAACAAAACAAGGCCCTAATGAGGCTAACTTCTATCTTGAAGATAATTAAAAGTGTAGGTCCTGTTCTTAAAACAAGACACTGCCAGGGCTAACGAGGCACCAAAGGAATGTGAACATCTGAGCAAGAAGAACATAAAGATGTCACAACCAGCAGATAAGGGGAAAGTTACGGCTAGGGTCTGATATCACCCTGAAGTCAGCAAGAATCAAGAAAGGTAAAAAGTTCAACCCTGAGGAAGACTTTGTTACTTCATCTGAAGACCCCCAGAGACCTCAAGACATATCCCCAAAAGATGACTCTGACCAGATGCCGCCTGTCATGGATATTATAATTACATGTTGCAATCTTATGACTATGTATGTAAGGATGATGCATTTTTTAATCACTTTTAACTGTATAAATAACCTAACCCTTCTCTCCGACCGGGGGAACTCTTTGTCCAGCATGAGCTGGGAGTTCCCCGAATCCGAAAATAAATATCTTTGCTGTTTAAAGGCTTAAAATTCTGTCTCTAAACAGTTTTGTAGGCCTTTTTGGGCTTCAATACCAAAAGTCAAAGTTTGTGAATTTGGTCAATAGCTGCAGTCACAAGCACTGATAATATTTCAGGGCTTTGGCAGTTGTGTGGACATGAATAAAACCTGAGTGACTAAACCTGATTTTGGTCCTAACAGTTTGCCTCACCCTGGAAGGCAGAGCTGCCAGATCTTGATGTGGGTCAGATCCTGAGCCACTGCAGGCTTCACCTGTCTGTTCTACGGTAATGTGTGCCTTCTGCATCCTGGGCTAAAAGCCATGGCAGGTCAGGAGAGGGTTTTGGTGGGGATCAGGTGTCCTTACTCAGAGATGGCAGCATCTGTCAGCCAGGATGGCTGGGAACAGCAGCAACTCGACTGTGTGGCTATGTAATGTGCCACCACACATCAATAATTGCTGTTAGTACAAGAGAGCAGTGGGTGATGTGAGTTGCCTCCTTACCAAGCATGGTCAGGCTCCTTGTCTCCATGCAGCCATTGAAAAGCAATGGCTACATTAAGCAGCTTATTTCCGTGGGTCACATCAGAGTTTTATTGTGTATGTAGCGTTTTATAGAGAGAGTTTTATAGTGATGTGCTTGTCAATTTCAGTGGTGTTCATCTTGATTTACCTTGTTGTGAAGAGAGGAAGAGTCAGGCACAGTGCCTGTACCTTCCTTTACGATTTCTCAAATGCTCCTGTATACCATGTCAGGCAGTTTCAGATACCATACAGTATCAGCAATACTTCTACAACAGGGGGAAAAATGGTGGAAAAGTAACAGCTGAAGTATTATCTGATGATGCTTGGGTTCTTCCTCAACCTGTGTAATTTGGAGTGTATGCAGCATGGACAGGGATACTTAAACAGGAAAGCTTCCTTCTTGTGAGTAAACTGTTGAGAGGCAAGCTTCTCTTGATGGGATAGCAAGACATAATGTTGTCTACTGATCTGCAGATGATGTGTTCTGCAGGACTATTAATACAGAATAGGATGAATCTGCCAAAGGAAGTCTGCACTTTCCCCACCCTATCTCTCGCTCCCTTGCAAACACTGTTGGGGTTTACTAGTTGTAATAGAGGCCCTGTGATGATGTTTGAAAGGAAGCATCAGAAAAATAATGTATTTATACTATTTTACTCTCACTTTGCTAAGGTGAACAAACTCCATTTGGACACTGGAAGCTGGAAAAGCCCTTTCAGTGGTGAAAGATGTCACCCATTTCATTTAAAGCCCATCTTTTCTACATGTAGTTTCCCACAGTGTGATTGAACTCTCCAAATTAAGTGCAGAGATCTCTCCCATAAAATTATTAAAATATAGAATTGGATAGAAATATATAGGACAAACTGCAAGATGCAAGACGTTTTAAAATAAATAAATACATAAATTGCACTTCTGTAATCCTAAATGTCTTCATTAACTTTGTGATTTCAAAACAATAAGGAGTTCAGCCTGTGGATGCAACATCTCTTTCTGTATTGTTTCTGTCAGGTACTTTCTGTTCTTTCATATTGTTTTTTGATGGCATCTTTTTGGGTTTTGGTGGGTTTGTAATTTTATTGTGTATTTCTTTTCTGCTAAAATAATCTTACTACCAGGAAACGTATGTATAAATCCTGAATGACATAAAGTACTCATAATTTTCCTAGGTGAATAACTTTGCTGATGCAATTCCATGTGCTGACCAGTTTTTTACTGGTTTGGAGTTAAAAGTACAGAATATCAGTGGTTTTATTAAACTTTGACTTTTTTTCCTTTCAGATCATGTACTTCTATTTCCCACTCATCATGTTTTGAATATCTGATCTTGATACCATACCATACTCAAAAATAAGAAAAGAGGCTCACTTGCTCTGTAATACGGTGGAACTAAATGGTTTGGCACACAGAATGGTGTTTAGTCATTAGTGTATAGCTGGGCTTTAAACATGTTACAGATGGTCACATATTATATGGTAACAAAACAGTAAGCAATTTCCTACAGCCTGCTGCTGCTATTTTATAAGTTATTTCACTTAGGTTTCAGTATTTGCTAGATTCATATACATGCTTCCAGCATGTCTTGGAAACAAATGACAGAACATGTCCATAGCGAATGCTGCACCATGAAATTGCATTTTAAGAGAACAGAAGGGGGCTGACAGCAAAAATAATCTATTTCATCTGTAAAGTTTCAGGTTGACATATTTCAACTGAGATTACTCTGGCTGTTGCACAAATTTGAGCTTCACCACGTAACAGTAACCCAGTTGCATCAGGAGACGGGATGATTCCATGCAGGTGAAACAAAACATAATACAGACCTAGTAGCCATATGCTTAGTTTCTTATGAATATCTTAATTTTTCATGAAAGCCTACATCAACCTTCTCAGCTTTTAACACAGTAATTCTTCCTAACCCTGTGCCCACAGCTCCCAGACTCCAGGCGAAGGAGCAGAGCTGCTGCTGCCTGGCACGTAGCGGGCCAGGAGAGTGGCAGCTGAGGAGCACTGGGGCAAACCCCTGAGGATGGTAAGAGGATGGGCAGGGCAGGGTTGTGCAAAGCTGGAGACCAGCCCTAGTGCAGCATCACTGGGGCAGGTGGTGCCCAGGGAGGCTGACATGAGGTGGGCAGGGTCAGAGGAGCCCTGGGAGAACTCCCTTGGTGGTAGCAGGGCTGGTGGTACCCTTGAGGCCCTGATTTATTAAATCTATTAAATCTTCTCACTTCATGGTTCCTTTTTTCTCACAAGTGTTATGGAAAATATTGTCCTACAATTCCTGCCCACAGTAGTCTACTAAGGCAGACCAAAATATCCATGCATTCTAACTGATAATGTGCACCTTCCACAGACAATTATGAGTAATCACAAGGCTGGTTCTGCCTCTCACACAATACCAAAAGAAAAGAAAAGAAAAGAAGAAAAGAAAAAAAAAAAAAAAAAAAAAGATAACTAAACCAAACTACCTAGAAGCCTTTCTGCCCATTGCTGTTGCTGTGCTCTGCAGGATGGAGCAGAGTACAAGGAGCCCTGGCAGAGGCTGCCATGAGCTTGAGCATCCCTCTGGTGCAGCATGGAAGCACTGTGTTGATTGAGTGGCAGAGGGTGTAACCAAGCAGCACTTCTGTGGATGCAGATGGAGGCTGGATAATACCCTAAGGCTCCCAGCTCTGGGATTAGCAGAACTGACTCGTGTGAAGCCAGCTCAGGGCTGGGGCCATGCTGAGCCAGCTGCATCCATGGGCAGAGATTGCACATTATAACTGAGCTTCAAGGTTTTATACAGTATTTGTTTTACAAGAGAGAAACAACAAATCAAAACAGATCTTCAACGTAAATGTGAAAATAAAGAGAGTTCAGACACAGGCAGAGCTGCCACACAGAAGTGTAACTCACAGCAAGCTGCATTGCATATGCACTGTGCTGTTTGGTTGGAAAGTCACTCAGTGCTCAGTTGCCCTTTGCAAATGTTCTTATCCTCAGCTCTGGGTGCATCCAGACATAAAGCAAAGCAAAAATACAAATACAGTGAATGGAGTGAGCCACGACTGTGCTGCTCTTTAGAAGAAGCAATACTGGAAGACCCACAACACACTTGCAGTCATCTAAAGCTGAAGAGTAAGTCTCATCAGGCTTGACCACTCAACCCTATGGCTGTGTGCTTCTTTCTTACCAAAACATGGGTTTTCCTACAGGAAGGCAGCTGTCAGAATTGGGAATTAGGCAGTTGTCAACACTTGCAAGAAACTGGGGGGGGAAAGAAAACCAACACATTTGAAACCTTAAATAATTTACTCTTAACCTTGAACATGTCTTTTTATCTTTGTTATCTGCAAGCATGAAGCCTCTCAGCGTTTTAGTGAGGAGATGGGTGGCTAATGGAGGGGCTAGGCCTAAGCAAATAAAAGGCAGTTTCTCTGGATGGTGGGAAAGACCCTTCAACCTGCCTGTGAAAGGTATTGCACCATGTGGACATCAGCTCAACAGGCACTGTGTTCACATGTGTTCAGATGGGAGAGTATGTGAGTAAGCCAAATGGCAGCTATTGTCTGTGTCACTCCCCTGGGGCAGGGTATCACTCCATCCTCTCACTCTTCCTGAGTGCCATTTTTAAAAATTGCCTTGGCTCCAAAATAATATCGGTGCCTCTGAAGATAATATATGCAAAAGGATGCAGACTTGAATTCACGTGGACTTCTTTGTACTGGTATTTCACATTTTTTTAAATGTATGGGGAGAAGGTGTGCAGAACGACAGATTAAATCAGTAAAGTAGACTTGGCAGAAATAGCCTCAAATTATGGGGCTTTTGTAGACATAAACCCAACATTTTTTCACCAAAATCAGAAATATTGTTGTATTGATTAGCCTTCTAGTGAGAAACCTAACACTGCTCTCTTACATGCTTGAGTAAGGACTCACTGAAATTACATTAAGGATGTCTATTAAGATAGTTTTGCCATTTAATTTCTCAAACTGTTGTTATCTTTCAGGTCATTCATCTTCTTTGATCCCAAAGTATGTCAGCAGTCTGTAGTCTTGGGAAGATGGCTCCTCCACAGCAGCCAGCTATGGTTGGTAGAACATCTCCCATACACTGAAATTGAGAAATCTAGTCTGATTGCTTCATGTGCTGTCCATTTAATTCACTAGTACATACATTCTTTAAAATAACTCTGTGTAAGTGCCCACTATATGGATGAAATACATCATATGCAATGCTCAGAAGTCTGATGACACTGTTACTGCAATGATTGGAGGAGAGACAATTTTTTCCTCTCATATTTTTTATAACCCCCTTTTATGACAGTCTTAAAAAGAATAGAAAGTGAAGGCTTGAATTGAGGGTTAGACTTAGTATTAATCAGAAACCTAATTAATGAGTTTGACATCTCTATTAGAAATCTGGGAATATATTCCTGTGTTTTTTAGCTCTAAAAAATGTACAGCTCAACAGATCTGAAATATGGTATTCTGGGGACAACATTAACATGTTTTTCATTTATGATCTTCAAGAGGTTAAGACCACCTATGATGGATGAAGTTTTTCAGTATATTAGGAGGACAGGGTAATAGGCATGGGAAAAAAGAACAGCCAAAATATGAAAGCTTTCAAAACTATCTGCCATCCTGTAGCCTGTCATTCTGCAGGGAAGAGGCTGTGTAACAGATGAGCCTGGCCTCTCTGATGCCTCATAGCAGAAAAAAAAAGATAGGTGTTGTGTTTCTCTGTCATGAGTCAACAAGAAGGAGGCCATCAGGAACACCAAATGAATTTTTATGAGAATGTTGGACATCAAAAGCTGCTCTTTCTTTTGCCAGTCCAGGTCCTCTTTCTGTAATGACTTACTGTTTTGACTTATAGTGGGAACAATTAAGAAGAAACAATGAGCCTCTGCTGTCCTGACATAAATCTGTAATGAAATCTAGCCTCTGGAAGAAAAGCTTAGAATCCATCAGGGAGAAAATACATCCTCCTGATAACTGTTTAGCAATAGCAGAGCACTGAGGATGCTCCAAGGATATGAGGCATGAGATTCTAGATCTAATAAAAATGTCTGTAAAATAGAAAGTAATTGAGAAGTTTTAGAATACATTCAGCGTCCATGAACTGCCACAACAGGACAAAGTGTCACTTGATTCTAAAAAAGATAAATGTGATTGTACACCACTGTGTCATTAACCTCCTGGCCAGACAGCTCAGAGCTTTTCTGACTGAGCTTCTCTTCTCCATGGATGTTCACCCAAAAGTTTTTCAGCACTGACTAACCACTAAGCAAATGAGGCAGCTGCATGTTTTACCCTCAGAGTGAACATTTTTCATCCTGTTACTTTTCCTGTTCTCCACCAAACTGGAACACACAGATGTTATATATTTGTATCTGGCTCTAATTAACAAGTACCAGCCATCAGAGTTCCTAAACGTAACCTTGCTTTCAATATCCTGTGGGCTAAATTGGTGATTTTGTTCTGTGTTGGTGCTATGCCTTCCTTACAGACCATTCCTTCATTTTCTCCTTTGGTAAAGCATCTTTTCTTCAGAGGTCGCACTGGTGCCTATAAGGCACAATAGAGCACAACATACAATGGTGCTGACTCAGAATCAGCTGAACTCAGAATAAACTGAAGGGAGCACAGCTCCCTTCCTGGGGGTGGTCATTTAGCTAATTAGCTCTGCTAAGAAACAAGAGATATTAAATCCCAAGCAAGTGGCACAGTGATATTTTTCAACACCTAAGCTGTGCATTGTGCATTTCCCCCCCCTAGGTTTCTACCTTTTCTGCTTGCACATCCAGTTTGAGCGATCCCGTATGAAATCATGTTTTGAACATTAACCCTATGCTAACCATTCCTAGTAACTGGACCCCTCTTTCTCCAAATGGAAACCCTGCTTTTTTTCTTTGTTTGGGTTGTGGTTTTTTCCCTCTGTATTTCTTCGTGGGCAGTCCACAGTAAAACTTACCAAATTTCCTCTCTTGTATCTGCTCATGATGAACATCCTCAGTGATCTGACAAGAAAATCAAGAAAGATCATTTACTTTCCTCTGCATATGTCCAAGGAAAGGGGAAATTCAAATGCTTACAAAGCTTTATTGAATAATAAACTCAAAAGATGGCTTTGTTCACTGACACATATAATTAAACGTAAAGCCCTAAATCTGATAACTCATCCAGATTTCTTCTTCGACATAAAAATAGTACACGGAATACTAGAAAATTAAAGAGGCCCCAATTCTTTATGTAGCTGCAGTGATAAATTATACCAGTTCCCTTCAAATAATAACATCACACTACCATCAAACAAGCTTTTTGTTGGCTGGTTTGGTAAATACTCTTTGTTTAAAGTAAATTTGCAATTCAAATTGTATTTATATCATCTTTGCTAGGTAAAGACCATGAAGTTTTGCTCTCCCTTAAGCACAAACTTGGTTTTACCTGTTGAATTGCAGATTGGCCCAGCTGAGCCCCAGCTTGAAACCAGCTAACTGGACTTGAAGCTTCCCTCAAAGCCAGAGGTTGCCACAGGAGATCCTGCCATGCTCACATTCACAGCTTTTTAGTTCAGTGGGGGGTGATTAGCTCCAGCTGTAGGTATTACCAAGCCCCACAAGAAAAATATCTGAAATTTGACAGGCACTTGACAATCTTGTTAGTGCCTGTCAGTGTTAAACATGTCTGGATATTCCATAGGATTCAGCACATTGCTCTCACGTGTGTGTCTTTACCTGTCATTTCAAGGCTGTCTCTTCTTTTAGTAACAGACACTCAGTGAAACCAATCTTAGATAAATGGTCTGATAGAACAAGGGCTCTGCTTTAAAAAAAAAAAAAAAAAAAAAAAAAAGAGATAAAAAGTTAGTTTATTCATTAACTACAAGATTGTTAATTTCAGATTAGAAGTATCAAAAGATAAGCATGCAGTATGTGCTGAATAAATATAAAATTTAATAACGGCAATATAAAAAATGCAATCTGTTCCCAGAAAAAGGTCTAAAGGTCTTATTTTATGACTTGGAATTATACTTTAGTGCAGGTGGGGCAGCAGATGCTTGATGACAGGACAAAAAAAGTCCCAGTGCAAAACACAACACACAACCCTCCCCCCCTCCCCAGCTTCTATTAAAAATCTTATATGACAATTTACCATTGTAGACGTATATAAAAGAAACAACAGCAAAACACCCTTAAAGTATTGTCCTCCGTTTTTTGCATGTTTTAATAAACAGTTTATTTAAAGGATTTTTGCTAGATATTATTGCATCACTTTTACCAGCCATGTGATGAAAAATGTCCAGTTCATTTACATTACAGTGGTTGCTCAGTGACACAAAACCTTGCTTGCTTGGTCATACAGACTAATCTTTTTTCTGTGAAAAGTCTTCCTGAAAATCTGTCTCCTCTGCTTTGGTTTCACCAGATATTTCTGGACAGGTGAATCCTGTTAAACTGCTTCTGCAGGACCAGAAGTTTTTTTCACCCACTAGGAAGGAAGAGTTGATTACAGGAACTATAGAGGAAAAGCAAAACCAGACTGGATAGTTCTTTGATCAGAAGGGAAGGAGTGTGCTCCAAAGTAATCTGGAGGATTGGCTGATGTTTTTAAATTACACATAATTAAACACAATGGCCTGCATTATTGTGCAAGCTTGGTACAACCTTCTGTAATATTGTGGAGATGGCAGTACATTGAAAATAAGAAATCTGACTCTTGAATCAGCAAAACCCCAACACCAGCCTCCTCTGTTTACACTAATTAAAACGTATCAAACTGTGAAAAATAAGGGTTTAAAATTGAGGTTTATTGTTTTGTTGAGTGTATCTTTCAATTTAATAATGTTTGTTTGGTCAGTTTGTCGAGATGGCATGTTGTGTCCTGTTGTTCTGGGGTGTATAAGCGTAACAGCCAGACGAACAGGAGGAGGCGCCGACCGCAGGGGCCCGCCAAACAGGGACGTCACGTGACCATTCCCCTCAGCAGCAGAGCGAAGCCCGCGAAACGTGAAACCGTTCCCATCGGCAACAGAGCGAAGCCCGAGAAGCGAGAACCAGTGCTGGGAAAGACCGCAAAACGAAAACCAATGATAAACTGATAAGAGACTAAGGGGAAGGGGGTTATGAAATGTATAAAAGAACCGGTTTTACTTTATTGAAGGTGCGAGCCGGTGGTGGGGCTACGGATCCCGGCCGCCCAGCGCGCTGCTTTATTTACATGTCTCTCAATAAAAATTTTACATAGAGTCAGCGTTTTTGGCACAAACATTTCTATCAGCAAACCCCCTCCACACCGGCACCACCTTTCCCTGTTTTTCAATCTTTAACATGTATCAAGGCAAATCTCATCAGTGAGCCCCCCTCCTCTGACAGTGACCTGGGGGAACAAAGTTCTCAGCCCAGGAAAGGTTGTGACTCAGGTACCTGTATGTCAGTGCCGGGTGCCAGGGTGGTCTCTGCTCCTAACTTGCCCGCAGCAGCTAAATGCAGGCAGCTATTTATCACATAGAATTATACAAATGCATTTCAGAAACATGCATATGCATACAAGCAGCGAGGTTATTCGAATCCTCTCATGAGCACTGCTCCCTGTTGGCCGTGGGCAGGGGTCTTTTGGAGGAAGGCTCTGAGTCTTCCTCAGGGTGTCCTTTTCACCTCTGCTGGGTTGGCAGGGCTCCAGACAACAAACTGGCTCTCGATGGTTCTTTTCTAGGGAGTTATCCTTACCGACAGTGCAGGCCCGGCTTAATGCTTACCTAGACAAAGTTTCTCTGGTCTGTGGCAGAGACAAATGAGTTCTCCCTCTAACCCAGGTTTTCTACATTTTAACCCGTTATTTTCTAAATCTGAATCAACGGGACTAAAACATGAAATGCTAATCAGAATGGCTCCTGACAAAGCTGCCAGACAGGCGATGCAAATTGGTGTCAAATACAAGAACTAAAGAATTCCGGGAAAACGTGAATACAAAGGGAAGACCTGCAGCTACTGATTTGCAACCTCTGGCAATAATTGGTGAGAAGAAGGAAATTTTTACTGTAAAAATTCAAAAGAAAGGGGGGAAAATCAGAAGAAGAAAGCAGCGAAAACAGCTGCAAACAGCAGCGAGCAGGGAACAGCGAGAGCAGTGAGGAGATTCAGCGATTCCGCCTCCGAGGCGGTGATACTTAGAAGGGTGAAAAAAGCGCCAATTGTTTCCTTTCTTTTCTTAAAAAACTTTTCCCCCGGGGGTGATTAATTAGTTTAAAGACTGTTTCCCCCACTAGGTTTTCTCCCACTATTAACTCCTTCCTAAGACTCCTTTCAGCGTGGTATTATTTTCCCTGAAATAAACCAGTGTAATTTGTTCAAACCATAAAGCTGGTTACTTCTGCGTTTTCTTTAGGACGTGTATGCGCAGTAGCTAATATTTCCTCACAAATAAAATATGAAATAATAGTAGTTACAGACCGTGACACCTTCTCTTGTGTTTTTTACCTTCAGGCAGCAGAAAGGGATGCAGAAAAGCAGTGCTGGTACAGATGTAACTGAGAAGGCTACAAAATAATGTGTAATAGATAGCACTATGCTATTGTTGCAGAAAACAAACTCTTCCACTTTGATGACATCAAAAATACCCCTGCTCGGCAAGAAGGGATGCTGACAATTGGCTTTATTAAAAGTTGTGATTGTATGATGTTCATATCAAGGAGGACTGGAAGTATGCCTGCTTGTGCTGCCATGGCATTACAGGTAGATTTCTCTCAGTATTGAGTTAACTTCACTCTTTTGTGTTCAGGACCAAGCTCTTGGAACTCCTCTGAAGTACTCCTGTCACTTATGTCTTGCTGACCTCTTCTTCCAGCCCAAAGGCCTTCAAAGCACCTCAGCCAAAGCATGAAGAAACATCCTCCCCATCAGATGCTGATGCACTGCTTGTGGCAGGCAATACCTGTGTGAACTGGAGATTACAAACTCAAGCTGAAGGAAACTGAAAGACATGAAACCAAAGGGCCTTGAAGAACTCCTTTTCTTCAGGCTCTGCATGTCTGTGTGTGCTGTATGGCCTCTGTGGCTGGTGAACATAAACAATGATGGTTAAAAATTACAGGAAACAAATATAATCTTTCTTAAAGTGACATTAATAGATGGTGACTGTAGGAAAGCAATTAATTTATCATCCATGATAAATACAGTGGTCAGTCTTTACACATAATGACACTATTCCTACATGTCCCAAAGGGCTGCATAATTCTAACAAAAACTGCTGCTCTAGCCCAGGGTGCTTGGGATTTGAGAAAGTTTTCCCAAGATCTCTTGTTTAATGGGCATATTATTAAAAGCCCAAGTCTGCCACTGTTTGCCATGTGGAGAAATGTTGTGGGCAGTCAGGACAAAGGAAAGTCAGGTAATGAAATCCTTATAATTAGACAGACCTGACTCAAAGGAAAATAATATTATTGCCTTTTTTCTGTCTTCTCTGCATATTGTCTGCCTTTAATTTTTCCCCTGTCACTTTTCTAAGACTACTTCACAAATGCAGTTTTTAGAGTCAGGACAGAAAACTGACTCTAACAGCAGTTACTTCTTCATGAAACATTGCCCAGCTAATTTTATTACCAGGCATTTTGCTAAAATGAATAAATAAATAACTAAACATAGGAGTGCTTCCTTCTAAGCAGAGGGTAAAGCATATATCATTAGTTAGTTATTAAAAAAACATGTGCATTAATACAGACAGATCACTTATTAGGTCACACTTCAATGACACTGGCATTTCAATGACTTTATTAAAACTTTATTATTCCTATTTTTTATTTTGTGGTTATTTCAACTGTTCCATCTACCAAGTTAAAAAAAAAAACCCAGCAATATTTTGTATTAGAATTCCAAAGATGTGCTCCTCTAAGAAAAAATATGTAAATTTGAGTTGTGTCTTTGTACAAGGTGGTACACTGAAGTCAGCAAAAGTTTTGCTAGAGTGAGGTCAGCTTCTCAAATGTTTAGGACACTTCTAGAAAGTGGCTTCAAATTCAGCTGCTGGGGTAGAAAAGTAGGACATAGGCAACTTTGACTCAAATCTCTGTATTGGACCAATTTTTTCAGAGTAAACAGGATTTCTTCTCTAACAATGTTCATGTACAGGAGAACTACAAGGATATCAACAGCAAAGAAGAAAAAAAAAATACTTCAATCTGCTTGTTCAAGCTAGACCAGCATGCAGCAAAAATGGAGATTCCCAGAGCATGGAAACCAGAGGGCAAAAGGCAATATGAATTTGCAAGTCTAGTGATAAGAGGACTTTATTTGATTTGGAACAAAAATGGGAACCCACTTCCACCCCTGCATTTTTCTCCTCATTAGGCTGTGTTCAAGCTCTTATTTGTCTATGCTGCGATCTTCTAAAGGTGGAGTGAGGAAGGAGAGTACCCAAATGTCAGGCCAGCTGCCTAGCAGAAAAAGCATTAGGAGAGAGCTGGAATTCAGGAACAGCTGCTGCAGTCTGCTTTCTTGGTAGCTATGTTTTCTCAGTCCATCTTAGCACATATTTCTGGGTTTCTGGCTGCCCACTCAGAGAGCAGAGGTTCCTAAAATGCAGGATATGTATCTGAGGATCTGGCTCCAGCAAAAAAGTTTTGTGGAACTGTATCAGTAAAAGGATACAACAAAGACAACATGATGCTAAGTTATTGGGGATTCAGGAGCAATTTTCATTCTCTCTGGCTGTCTGCCATGGGTAATCATAGAATCATAGAATTGGCTGGGTTGAAAGGGACCTCTGAGATCATCAAGTCCAACCCTTGAACCACCATTGCGGTTGCTAGACCATGGCACTGAGTGCCACATCCAGTCTCTTTTTAAATATCTCCAGGGACGGAGAATCCACTACTTCCCTGGGCAGCCCATTCCAATGCCTGATCACCCTCTCTGTAAAGAAATTCTTTCTAATATCCAACCTAAACTTCCTCTGGCACAACTTAAGACCGTGCCCTTTTGTCTTGTTGAAAGTCATCTGGGAAAAGAGACCAACCCCCCCCCAGCTACACCCTCCTTTCAGGGAGTTGTAGAGAGTGATGAGGTCTCCCCTGAGCCGCCTCTTCTCCAGGCTGAACACCCCCAGCTCCCTCAGCCTCTCCTCATAGGGTCTGTGCTCGAGTCCCTTCACCAGCCTGGTTGCCCTCAATATAATACTGCATCAGGCCCTGTTAACATACAACAATCACTGGAAGCAACTCAGGCCCCCCCAAGTCTGTTCTTTTTCTTTTTCCCATATTTCATTTTCTTTGTGTAAATAAAAATTTTCCCCTTTTGAGGGAGTCAAGTACCTAGCTCATTTGCTCTCATGCTCGTTCATTTTGCTTTGTCCCTTTTCTGAAACACATTCAAGCTCTTTAACTCCACTTGAGCTAACTAGAGTAATGAGTAGCCTTACTCAACCACATCTCAGCTCTTCTCTGCCTTGTGTTTTGCTTCTTAATGAGCTGAACGGCTCAAATTATTAACACAAACTTGCTGTTCTGACTACCCTACTTTCAAGCACTGCTACTTTACCTGGTGCCAATTGAGACATTCTTCTAAATTTGCCCTTCCTTGCCAGAGTCTGTGTGCCACTGCCTAATGGCTTCCTACACAGTGTCTATGAATATTTTCCTCTCCAGCAGTTCTGACACAACTGTGCCCACTTCTTTTGGAGGATTCAGACGTCTTTGTTTCTTGCCCCTAATAATTTTGTGGCTTTCTTCAATAAAAAACGTAGCCAGTCTCCCTCCCCATCACACACAGGAGAGAGCCCAAGCTGAGGGATTTGCTTCCTTTGCTCTGCTTTAGGGAAGCCCAGGTCCCTGTGGCACAGTTCAGACACAAACTCGATGAATGCAGGGCTCAGAATTTTAACTGCATCACAGTGACAGAATGGGAGGTGATAACCCCCTGCCAAATTAAGAATCACAAATGTAAGGCAACAAAAAGAATGGAAAGTACAGGTGTCTTTTGTTAGACTGATTTGAAGTGCTCTCTAATTTCACTTTCCATCTTTAAATCCTTGGTCTGCTTTAGGAAACACCAAAAAATCAGAAAGGGTTAAAAATTACTGAGAAAGACACATGTGTAGGTCCCACTTAAGTCTTTTATTGATTTTTTTGTGCTTTTATTACACTCTCTTGTGCATCTCAGTTTTAGCCCTGTTCTATATGTGAATGAACATATATGATAGTTCTTATCTGTGTCAGCAGGGTAGTAGCTATCCATCAGTACCATGATTGTTTACTGGCTACTCCCTGGCATAAATTGCTCCTAATTTAGAAAGAATAGGGGTGGTTTTTTTTCTGGAATGTGTGCCTTTTGCTTACTTTTCCAAAGCATTACCATTATCCTAGTCCTTGAAAAACTATGCAGGTTTATAAGTGAATTTGCATAGGTAGATTTGAAAAGAGACCAAAGGTATACTCTACTTAGGGAGTAGTGCCAAGTAAAAATATCCTGCCATAATAAAACCCAAACAAATAAGCACTATTTTTAAACAGGAAAAAAAAAGACATTTTTGTATAGCTCTATAATCTGAAAAGAGGGTGATGACTGAGTTGGGGGCTAGACAGGGCAGGACTAGGAATATTAAGCAGATACATCTTCCTCTGCTTGAGTAACTTGGTCTTTGGTTTTCATTCAAGGAGAGACATTAGTAGAAGATTAGCAGAAGTGCTGCTTAAGCATAACAAACCTGGATCTATAATTTGTTAAAACATAAAAAGGTCACATCAGGGATCTGCTGAAAACACTACATTGGTCTTTATTAAACCGGATAATGCACACAAATTCTAGTACCATCTGTACCTGACATCTAGAGGTTAATATTGCAGCATTATAGTTGTCATTGTAAAGCCTTTATTCCAAAGATAAAAGAGCTTCAGAGTCATTACTAAATGAGACCATGCAGTTCCTCTGAAACAAGCTTTATAAAGATGAAGCACAAAAGC
This sequence comes from Calypte anna, assembly GCF_003957555.1. Taxonomy (NCBI): domain Eukaryota; kingdom Metazoa; phylum Chordata; class Aves; order Apodiformes; family Trochilidae; genus Calypte; species Calypte anna. The sequence continues at coordinate 66,627,957 of NC_044244.1, read as the reverse complement.
AGCAGTGAAAAGGCCTCCTCCAAGTTCTTGCCTGAGTTAAAAGGTGTGGTGGAGCTGTCTGTCCATTTGTGGTTCCTCAAACAAGCCTTTTATCAGCAGACAACAAAAGACGTCTGCAGAAAACGGTGCCATGCATACTCTGATATCTGCTCACAACAGGAACACTACCACTTTTTCAGTCCCACTCTTGACCTTAGGCTGTATGGTGAGCTCCTCAGTGCTGGCCAATGTGGGGCTCCTTGAGTCCTCAAGCAAACATCTTCGGCCAAAGATTTAGTCCTGGGACAAAGAACAAAGTCTGTCCCAGCTTCTGGACAGCAGGGGTGAGAAAGGCAAACCTACATATAAGTTAACCATATAAACAGTATCATTTTGGCAAGTCAGTGGCAGAACTAGAAACAGAACCTCATTTCTCTTCCACTTCTAGATAAGCACAACTAGCTTAAATGCTCACTACAATGAAGACATACAAATGAGAATGCTAAAGCTATATTCAGTACTGCTTCATCTCCAGTGAAGTCAATGGATGGGCAGCAAGGATTTTTGGTCTAGCTCACAGTACAAAAGAGTACCTAAACCAGTAGATACATGATAAGGAGTCCTTTTTCAATTCTCTTTTGTTCTTCCCCTTTCATTCCTTTCTTTTTACTTTCCTTCCTTTTTTGCTGTGCCTGGAGTGCTCTGAAGTTAAGGGAGAATTTTTATGATTTTGATGACTGAACATTACCAATTTCTCTACAATGCCAACAATATAAAAGAAATTCCACATAACTGTCCTACCACAACAACTAGGATGGGAAGCTGGAGGGCAAACTCCTCTAGAAAGAACAGTTGTATAAGAGAAGATGCGCACAGGGTACAGTCCTGTAGAATTGTAGGAAGCTGCTGTTTATATTTTTAAAGCTGGTCTGTAAAGCTTTGTGGCAGCTCTTGTCATTATCATGTTTATATTTTTTATCCATCATCAGTCTCACATTTTTAACTACTTGACCATGGTCTAACTCTAAGTCTAACCCTCATCTCCAGTGCTCTGAAACCAGTAATTTCTGCTGCCTGCCTGCCAGCTCCCAGCAGCACCAGCACACAGCAGAAGGCCCCAAATGTTGCTCTTGCAGCAAACCTTCTGGGGTATATTAGTGCTGCTTTAGGTGGAAAGGCTACAGATGAGAAATAGATTTAGAGGCCCTAAATCTCCTGCAGTCTCACTAGGGGCCAAAATGTAAGCTCAGAATCTGACATATATCTATTTACACTCCCAGTTGTTTTTTTTAAACATTATTTTTAATGACATACTATCCAAGAGTCCAGCTCTTCCACAAGTGTAAGTCACAGGTACAGAAAAAAAAATAAAATAAATTATTCATCCTACCAAGCAAGGCAGCCAAAGTTATGAGATGCAGTTATGAGATGCGACTGCATTGCAAGGAGATGCAGGAAAAACTTAGAAATAAAGCAACTGGAAAAATTAGAGCAGCTAATTCTTATGATGTCTGAATAACAAGGAGTGAGGATAGAAAATACCTGCTCATGCCTACTACTTTAGCTAAACTATGGTTGTCTTACCTAATGTAACAACCTTATACAGACACATTATTTAATGAATTATTTGCATAGCTAACTTGAAAAAAAGTAATCATAGAACAACTTAGAGGTATCTATACATTGGCCTGCACTGGTATCATTGAACAATTTCTAGAAATGTTATTGAATTTTGTGTATGGTTAAGACTTGAAAGGCATTTCTTCCTGCAATGGCATGATTAGCTAAATGCTGAGGCATGGGTTTTCCTGAGGGTTAAGTGCAGGGTCTTGTGCTTTTTGGCAAAAAACCACCACAGTTTGGGATGAGATTCCCAGCCAGTTAGTAAATGAGTTGATACCCAAGATGCTGAAAGAAAGAGCAGGCAGATGGAGCTAGTGATCACCAGGAACAGGGGATAAGTGAAAGTCTTTAGAGGAGCCATCTGCAAGCTTTGTACACTGATCCTACAGTCCCTTCCTTACACTTGGGCTTGACACCAGCAAAAGGATCCTGCAGTACACAAGCAGCAATGATCTATAGTGAAAGTGTAGAAAGATCAGTTGCAATGAAGATTTTAATCTCCCTGGGAAGAGCAGCTTGCCTCAGTCTTCTGCTGAAGAAGGCAGCTCCCTTGAAGAAACCCCAGTGTATCACTCACAGACATACCAGTCTTTTCAGGGCAAAGTTTTCCAGTGTTTGAGAAACAAGAGTCATAAATCCTGCCATGCTTATCCTATGTAGCTTGGGTCAAATCCTTTGAATTCCCACTTCAATATTTCCATCTATGAAAAAAAAGGATATTTACCCCATATAGATACTCTGGGGACATTTTTATATATATTGCTTTTAACATGTAAATGCACCTGGCAGTGGAATACAGTGCATGCTACTTTGGAAGGCCACCAGCCCATGTTTCAAGACATACAAAGCATGTGTTTCAAAACTGTGTTTCTTATGTACAGTAGAATGGGTCCAAACTACAGTACTTGGGAAAAGGATCACACTGTACCAAAACACTGTGCTATTTCGACTTGGAGCAGAGGGTCATGTCTCTCCTATGAACAGACACTGCTGATGCTTTAAAAAATACTTAGTGAAAAGGGAAATTAGAACACAATATAAGCACTGTTTTAGATATAAAAGTGTGCTGATGTATTAGAACTAGAAAATAACAATCAACTGATATTTTCTGAGCCTTCACAAGCATTTTAAGGTTCTTTGAATCCATCTACACAGAGAAATTTGTCATGACAGTCTCCCCCAAGAGCAGTATCTTAATAACTACCTTTTTACATGGGAAAAGTAGGAGGGATAAGAAGAGTATAAAGGAGGAATCCTACAGCATCCGGATAAAGGTAAAACCCTGGCCCCACTGAATTTATTCATAAGTTTAACAGAGCCCCTATTTTAGCACTTTAGGATTCTGGTTTTCAACTTTCTGGATGCAATAGGCTTGAATTTGCATCTACTCTAACTAGTGCAACTCATTTGGAAGAGGTGGATTCATATCTATGGTACAGAAGAAGTATCATGGAGCAGAACTGGGTCAGAAATACAAACTGGAGAATAATGTCATAAAGTGCCCAGTGGCAGAGGTTTTTATTTTAAAACATCTGGGTTTTTTTTTCAGAGCAATACCTTCCCAGTCTGCTACTTGTGCAAGACTAACTTCTCAGTTTGGGTTGCTGCTTTCCATACTTCAAATTTAATGACAGAGGAAAATTAAAACCAAATTCCAACTAGATTTGTAGACAGCAAAGTTACATCAGAGAAGAATGACAAGGAGATTCCTGTAGCTGGGCAACAACGAATATACACATCATCTTTCATCTGTGATGTTTGCAGTTATTCAACACATGAAAAAACAAAGGGCACAGAGCTCTCAACTTATCAATATCACCCTGTCAAGGTTCAGATGTGAGATACTGACCTTGAGCACATTTAGAAGCAGGGCTCACATAATGGTTACTTGGGAAGACAAACGCCACCATTCCAAATGTCCCCCCTTCCTTCTTCTTCACCCAGCTTTTATTGCTGAGCATGATGCCAGATGGTATGGAATATCCCTCTGGTCACTTGGGGTCAGATGTCCTAGCTGTCCCCCCCCCCCCCCAGCTTCTTCTGCATCCCCAGCCTGCTCACTGGTGGGGTGGGGAGCAGAAAAGGTCTTGTCCCTGGGTAAGCACTGCTTAGCAATAGCTAGAACATGGGTGTGTTATCAACACTGTCATGATCCCTAATCCAAAACACCACCTTACACAAGCTATTAGGAAGAAAATGAACTCATTCCTAGCCAAACCAGGACACAATGTTACTCCAAAATTTCCACAGATCTCTGTAAAAGCTGTGCTTTACACTCTTGACGATCCATGGAGTAAGTGCTGGACCCCCGACATGCCTTTTATTCTAACATCCTGCCACGTGGAGTCAGGGAATGGCAGATAAGTGAGGGGCTTCATGCTAATGTGCTAAGGGCAAATGTTAAGAGTGATCACAGTAAAACAGAAACAGAACACATGGATCACAGGAGTCAGGCAGATGGGATAACCTGTGCAAAAGTCTACTACCGTGTAGTCCCCCAGATATGACCCTGGCCACCAGCTGTTTCATTTAACCATAGCTCATCACCACTCACAATTTATAATGAAGTGGTGCTTTCTGCAGCAAATGTTCTGTGGAGAAATTCAGTTGTGATGGCCCTGTCATTGTTGTGGGCCTCTGGGTTCTGGACCAGGAGAAGATAAGCATCACCAAGTCTTGACATAAAAATACCCTTGGAAGGAAGTTGATTTTGGCCAAACATTCTGGAGGCATAGGCAGCACCTGCAAGAATCCCATCCTGTCAGCATCACTTAAGAAGTTAAGAACTTAGATTGATATCAAACTTCAGTTGTCTGGTTCAGCAACTCACTTTGGTTTCCTGTGATGCTGTTACAAGGACCAGAAGTTTCTCCCTCTGCAGTGAGTATCTCATATTTTTACTTTCTCAAGTGGGGGATGATATTAATAATTTAACTACATTTAGGCAGAGGAAGAATTGCCTACATTTTTACCTAGAAACAACTGACAATTATCTGTGATGGTGCAGAACTGCCACTACACTCTTCATCTGCAAACTTCTGCTCTGCATTCATTAATGATTGTATTCTTGGCCTGAAAAGGTTCTGTTCAATATTGCTGTAAATCAGATACAACTGTACGCTAAGAAGTGCATTGGAGCCTTTCACCTTCTCTTTTTTCTACTCCTCCACTCCAAGATCCTGGCTGGTTTGAACTTCATGTAATGTTGCAAACCTGGGAAAGAACAAATCTGGTGATGCCACCTAAGTCTCCGGTATAGGCAGAGAAGTCTTATAATGAAGATTTATGCAGTTCATTATTGGCAAGGGTTATTTCAAACATCCTATATGACATGTGAGTGTTTACCCTTTAGTGTGTGAGCAGATGCATATTTGTGATCCACTTCCTTACAATACCAAATACTAAGACAAAGAGTCCTGAGAATGCTGTCTGACTGCAAAGACACGCAAGCCAAGTGGAAGGTGAGACAGATGCAGTGTCTCCTTGCTCCCTCTCAGCAGGACTACTGGATTAAAATCCTAAAATCCTACTGATACAGCTAAGTATAATCTTATCAAGCTCAGTACACTGTACATAAGAATACGAGGTTCTCTACATGTACACTGGAGACTAAAAAGAGACACATGGGGAGAAGGAGCTTTTCCAAGACAGCAGAGGAGCCAGTACAGCAGGTATTTAAAAAGGACTTGTCAGACAAGTGCCTACTGAAAATGACCGAAGTGACAAACCAGATTAAAGTTAAGACTGTTTGAACACTGGGGATGCAAGATTAAAAATATGCTGGTTCTTGAAAAACACCAGAGTTGAATTGAAAAATCCTGTAAAATCATGTCCTAAATAGGTAAATATTATGCAGAGAAGCAGGACTGACATATTTAATAGAGACAAGCGTAGATCTAAAGGAAGGAGGAACAAACACAATGGAATTCTGGAATGCCAGTGCCTGTGGCTGAATGAGTAGTTCTAGCATCTTGTAAAATTAAAAATGGGATCTAACATTGGAAAAATAAGTTTGAAATTTTTGTATGTTCATCCTATGAATGACTACATGGATTACTGTGGACAAAAGTAATTTCATGAGGATAGCATTTGTGAACATGAATAAATTGAAGACAACAAAAATTACTGAAATGTAAATGTATCCTTCCGATACCTGCAATACAGCTTTCAGAAACAAAGCTAAAACATTTTAATCTTATTTTTAATTTTAATTAGTACAACTGTGCCGACTTCAAATTAGGAACTCAAGCCATTATTAGTCATGTCACTGGTTTTAAGGCTTCAAGACATTTATTCTAAAATAGACATGCATTACCAAACTCCATGATAACAAAGCTACCACTGAATGCTGTCATATATTATGAACAATGTACATAAAAGAAAAAAAAATAATTTAACATTTTAATTTTACTTATATCACAATGCAGGTAATTTCTCTGGAACCAAACAGAGCAACACGGTGAGAAAAGTGGAGCCAGACCTGACAGCTTTTCAAGCAGTGCTAAGACTTTCCCGCAGAGGGCAACGGAGGACCTATGAAACTGAGCTCTGTAAAAGGAGGATAAAACCATTTTAGGTGAACATTCAACTAAAAAGTCTTTGGCTGTTTTGGCAAACTCCAGCTGCTTTTTATTTATAACCAGGCTTTGTTAAATATAACTAAGAGCCCAGTTCTAAGTTCCATGAAAAAAGTTTGTTGTTGTTGTTGTTGTTGCTGTTGTTTTGTGGGGGTTTTTTTTGGGGGGTGGTGGTGGTGTTTGTCGTTTTTTCTTTCTTGTTTGGGGTTTTGTTTGTTTTTTGTTTTGTTTTTCTAAGATGAGGACATCAGCCACAGTTCTTTCTGACAGATGTGAGAAGATGAAACTTCCAGGAAGAGCAAGGAAATGACAACTCCCCTGAAAAAATAAAACTGTATCTTTCATATTAATAGAATATTTTTAAACATCGTATTTCTAGTTTATTTGTTTGTTGTTTTGGGCCTTCTTTCCCCTCATTTTCAGACCTCTCTCAACTTAAAGGTGTAGCAGGAGGCTGCACCTCACTTCAGAGAAATAACCAAAACAAAGGGTGGTAATGCAGAAGGCTCCCTTGCCAGGACTGCAGAATTCTCACTTTTTTTTCAGACTCTCCTGTAGCTTTTGGTCTTTCTCTGTTTACCTTTACCAGTAAAGCCCCACGTGGTACACTGCCATGAGATAATAGTTACCATGAGATAATAAGAGAAGAACTAGGAGGATTACAATGAATAATCTTATATTCTCTGCAAGTGTTATCTGAGAACAATGCAAATTTTCTTACCTTCCTTTCTGAACAGAGCTTATTTGTATTCCTGTAGCATAGAGCAGCCCTAGTCACAGCCCACAAAGATATGCACGACCACAAAACAGAACACTCTGCCTTTTTGTTTTTCACCTTCAACTCTAAAGTACTTAATCTTGTTTTCTGAACATGCAGTGGAGAACTCATGAACTTGGAAAGGTCCTGGGGGACAGCAGCATTGTCAAAAGCTCCCATGCTCCAGGTGGAAGGTGTTCTTGCCTGCGGCTGAGCCTTGTGTCTCACACACAGCACAGAGCTCTTCTGTTTACCATTCTCCCTTCTTTTTTCCAGAGGTGAGACAGGAAGGCTTGCTCAGACATATTATTGCTAATTTTACCCTATAAGGAAGAAAGGGACTAGAGGAACCTTCTTGTGTCGTGAGTACACTAATAAGCCCTGATGGCTCTAAGCAGCACCTGCATCCTCATCTGCATCCCCTAACTCACATCCATGGGCCCAGCGGCTCTATTTAACATCAGCCCTGGGTCTTCAGCCCTTACCTAGTATGTGTGAGAAGAATACTGCTTTCCAGTTCCAGAGTCTGTGCCATAACAACTCCTGATCTTGGCCTCAACCTGTGGACTGACTTCTTGCCTTTACTTTAGCCTTGTCCCACTGCAATAGCTCTTGCTTTGGTGGTCACTGGACTTGTTTCTATCCATAAATGAGGACTTTGCTCTTCAACCTGATACTGCTTTATAATCTGGACTCTTGGCTGAATGTCTCCAGGTCTGTCCCCTGCTTAAGGTGCTGTGAGAGTGTGTCCTGAATAGCAAAGTCCTTGCCCTGCCAGCTTAGTTATCCAGTTTGGCTCCCAGGTCACCTTTCCCTTTAGCAATAATCCTACTCTTGCTGCTCCCCAACAACCTCAAACATCACATCCTCTCTTAAGTTACTGGAATCCTTGCTAATTTAAAGGGGGTGGAAATATACCCTAATTAGAAACCCATTCAAAGGGGGATCAGACCTTCTTCCCTTTCACACAGCATCTTTCACATCCTTTCCCAGATCCCCACATTAACAGAGGGTGGCAGCTGTGGCCTTCCTCGAGTGAAAATAGATCATTCTCTGCCTCCTGTTTTTTTATACCTGATCACAGGTGCATACTAGTGCTTTTCCTAGTCCATGTATGTGTGGTGACAGTTAAGTATTTCCTTCACCTGGCAACCCTGATGAGTGAGGTGCAAACTCCCACCGCTCACCAGCCTTGCATGTCCTCAAATCTGAAGACATGACATATTGTTGTAATTTCCTTATTTTCCTTTTGAGAGGTCCTTTAATGCAAAATTTCAGTTAAGTATATTAGGTCTGCACAACCTATGAGAACCTATATCAATATTTATATGATCCAGTTCAAGCCACATGAGCAGATGACTGAGCTTCTCCATTGCTGTTTTGGTGCACTGCCAGCCTCTTTTTTCTATCACAGACAGGAATACAAGAAATCTATAAAGTTAGGAAAGCACTCTAAAGAATGAATAACAGGAGTTTACTGTCAACCTGCAGGAGAAGCAAAAAGTGGAGTCTGAATTCATCTGGCGTACTCACTAAGCAAACCCATTCCCAGCTGTCTGCAATTGGTATCACATTCATTGTTCACTGGAAACTGTTGTGTTTCATTGTGACCTGTCCACAAGTGTTTAGCGTGATGTGAAGAACTCTACTTCTGTTCTGGAGCTCTCATAGTGTGAGAGTATGAAATTCAGTGCCCCTGAATATAGCTTTAAAAGTATTGCTCTGTCACAATGAAAGACATGAACGAGTCATCAATTGCACACAACATCAGGACTGCTTCCCAAAGCTAGTCACAGCCCATTCACTGGATCAGAACCAGCCTTGTAAATTAAAGTTCTACAGTAAGAAAGTCCACATGCATAACTTGTTGGAGTGAATTATCTCATTCCAGGCCCTTCCTTTGGGGAGAAAAGTTAACTATAGAAAGCTTTGTGCAAAGAAACTTCATGTCTAATAATGAAAACAAAACATTTCTCTGTGTTCTTCAACAGTTTATACCTCATTGCTGAGAAATAAAGCCATCTTTCACAGTCAGGCATATACATATATCTTTCTGCAGAAGTATTAAAAAGAAAAAAGTACTCAGATGATTCAAGGAACAGAATGAAAAGATTGTGAGTGGAACATTAGCTCAAGATAACAGGCTCCTAATGACACTGCTACATAATTGAGATACAGCAGACAATTGTATGAAAAACAGATTGAGCTTGCAAGCTGATTTTCAGAGGCTGAAACACTAATCCTTTGACAACTTCTCTGGCTCAGCCAGCAGGTCAGTGCTGAAGGTGCACGACAGTTTTTCAATGTATTAACATTACTCTCCTTTGAAGTAAGTGGAAAGATGATGCTCAGCATTTCTATAGGTTATTCAGCATTTTGCAGCTGTTTTCAGTGATCTGTCAGGTGTTGAAAACTGGTCCAGCAGTTCAGCTCTCTGGGATGCATTATTTCCTCATACGCCAAGATCAACAGAGAGACAGACAACAGATGAGCAAAGGCATACAGAGCGTTTGGAAGACTTCATAAAAGAGTCTGGAGCAATAAACACCTGAAGAGGAGTACAAAGATCAGTATCTACAGAGCCATTGTTCTGTCTACTCTTTTATATGGGTCTGAATCATGGGTCATCTACTCCCACCACCTGTGACTCCTTGAACACTTCCACCAGTGCTGCCTCTGTACAATCCTAAGCATCCACAGGACTGACTGTGTGACCAATGTCCCTGTCCTTGAACAGGCAGGGGTCACCAGTACTGAGGCCATGATACTGAGGGCACAGCTGTGCTGGGCAGGGCACATCTCCAGGATGTAGGATCACCTCCTCCCTAAGATTGTGCTCTGTGGTGAACTTGCCAAGGGCTGCTGCAACAGAGGAGCCCCAGAGAGGAGATACAGGGACTCCCTGAAACAATCCCTCAGCTTTGGCCATACTGAGTGCCAGCAGTGCTCCCCTCTGGCCTCCAATCAGGAGACATGGAGACACCATCCATAACACTGCTGCCTCCTTTGGGCACACATGAAGAATCAGTCTGGAGGAGAAAAGACAGAGCAGAAAGAGCCGTGCCTTGGCTGTCCCCTCACAGATTTTCTGCTCTGCCTTTTGCAGCTGCACTGCCTGTCCCACATTGGCCTCATCAGCCACCAGGGTGCTTGCAGCAAGCATGGGGAGAGACCTTCTGAAATACTTTAAATATTCATTCGCGAAGCCAAGCCATGATGATGATGACCACCTCTCTTGGCTGATTTATGGGCATCATTCAGACCAGATTTAATTCCACTGTTATTACTTTTTGTCTGCCCAAGTTAGTACTTAAAAACACACTTGATGATTACTGCGGTGCTGCTGCGCAGTTTGTGACCAGCACTCCGCACAGTTCACAGCTCCTACCTGAAGCGGCAGTGCCCCTTTAAATAATGGGGGTTTTAATGAGAAAGCGGCACAGCTCCCAAGACTGGGAACTTCCATAGCTCCTTTACTGAGCTCTCTCCGAGTATCCTCCAGAACGCTCTGCTTTTGCCCTCGGATCATCTGGTGCCTTCTGCTCCTTGTGGAACCGCGGTTTCTCACGCATTCAGAGACGTTTCGCTTCCCGCAGTCTCACCCCGCCCTCCGCAGCCCTCCGCAGCCCTCCGCAGCCCTCCGCAGCCCTCCGCAGCCCTCCGCAGCCCTCCGCAGCCCTCCGCAGCCCTCCGCAGCCCTCCGCAGCCCTCCGCAGCCCCGCCCGCTCCTCCCGCTCCTCCCCCCAGCGGGAGGGGCGCACGCGCCGGCTGGCCACCTGACTGGAGGGGAGGGGGCGGGGCGGGGCGCGCCTGCGCTCCCGCGCGGCGCAGCGGGTGAGTGCACCAAGGGACGACCGAGGGGTGCGGAAGGGGCGAGCTCCGCGCCTGAGGGCAGGAGCTGTGGGCAGAGAGGGGAGGGGTAGGGTAGCGGCCGCCGCATGCCCGCCCTCTTCCCCCTCCCTCATCCATCTCCTGGGCACACCGGTCGGACCTGGCTGCAGGTAGAGGTGAGAGAGAGCCCGGGGGGAGCCGCCTCCCTGCCACCGGGAGCCTGGGGGTCTCCCATCCCGCCTCGCTGTGCCCTGGGCCAGAGCCCCCGCCCGTGCCGCAGCGGCGGCTCCAGGGTGCAGGGCAGCGCCACAGCCACCGCGGCGGGGGTCTGGAGGTCCGGAGGGGTGCGGTCCTTGATGCCGCTGCGGTCCCCGCCGTGCCGTGTGGTGGCGGAAGGAGGTGCCGGCAGTGTGGCGTCACGGCTTGTCGCCGTGTGCTGCCTGCCCGCTGCTGCCGGGAGGGAAGCGGGGAGGAGCGCCTCGGGGGCTCCGTTAGCGTCTCGGCCCTGCGCCCACTCCGGACGGTGGTTGCTGCTGCACTCCGGGGCGACGGGAAACAGAGCTCCGTGCGGCCGAGGCGTAACGGTGTTGACCCGGTCGGTGTTGTAGACCGGTAGCACGTTTCCTTGAAGCCGAGCGTCTTCTCGTAGGGCTTCTAAGCAGTGTCGTGAGCGACTCGCTTGTATTTTTTGTCTTGCTTACCCACAGGGCATGGTTTGGAAACAGCCGGGTTAAGTATCAAATGATGTTGAAGTTTAGGTCCTTTGGTTGTCGCTACTTTCCTTCCCCACGCACAGCCGTGCCCTGGAGAGTGAGCCCCGAGTCCCCATTATTGTCGCTAGACCCTTCCTGCTGCCAGCTGCTCTTCTGCATCTTCCCTCGCAGGCCTGACGAGTGGCTCGCTTCCAAATGACTGCCCTCACCTCTTCTCTGAAGGCGTTTGGCTTCAGGTGCTGGGGGATAATTCGGATAAGATGTTTGTCTGATATAATGGTCGTTTTAAATCATTCGTTGTAGACATGTGCTATAGAATTGTTTTTCTGAAAGGAGGAAAGCTGTGACTTCCTGTGTGTCAGTGACGATGTCTCTGAGGGGACACGTTGCTGCTTGTGAACTACTGTCCAAACAAAACAAAGTTTTTGGGAGTGAGGGCAGGAAACTTTCTAAAGCTGATTTTCACCTGGAAGCTTTCTTAACTTCAATGATTTCAACTAAATCGAAGGAAAGAGACACCTGTTAGATCCATTAAGTGTTACCCGGTTGAGACCCAGCTGATGCTTCCTTATTATCAACCCATTTCCAAAGTTTTTAAAAGATAGTAGCTGATATGTTGGTCCATAGCAAATGTTACAGGCAGTAGAAGTATGTGTGGAGAGTTGCTCCTGATAGTCTTTATCATGCTTGTCCCTCAGCTAGTGCGTTTCGAGTTGATGTAGTACTAGTCTTAAATGTGGGGGTGGGGAAAGAACATGATTGCCCTTGTCCAAGTAGGTGTAGAAGGTGTAGTAGGTTTCCGAGGTGAAAATTCTGTGTGGTGCTTCATTTTAGATGTTCCCTGCAAACTGCTGGGGATGTTTGTTGTTCTGGACATGTACCAGTTTTTCATCAGAAGTCCTGACCTTTAAAGGAATTTGTTTTGTGAATATACATTTTCATAAAAATCGGCTGTAGGGTCCTCCTTTTGAGATGGTAATTAGCACAGTCTACTTCAAAATGAAAAGTGGTCTAGAAGAGAGGTGTGTGATAGCGAGCTCTTCTGTTTTATCCTGTGGTGGAACTGTGAAGATGATGCATGTTAACTGAATTCGTTGAGATTGAGATAGTTTAGACCTAGCAATTAATCTTTTTCCTACTTTAGTCTTAGCTCAGAGAAGGAATTCCTTTTAAACATGCTTCTCTGCCAAATGAGTTAAAAACTGACTTCAGTGAAGTGCCTTGCAGATCATATTTCTGCCACAAGTGTGAACTTCTGGGGTACTTCAAATTCTGTTTTATAAATGGTTGTTAGCACATGTTAACTTTTACAACAGGAGGAATTTTCTGATGTTGCAGGAGAAAGTGTTCAATTTCTACAGTTTTTACAGGGAACTGGAATCAAGACAGAAAGACTAATGTGCTCCCGTTCTTTCAGTAATGCTTACTGTATTATCTCGGGGTTTTACTTTGAAGGGAAATAAAGTCCTGAAATTGTTATATACTTATTTTGGGGAAAAAGAGTTTTATTGGAGATTGCTGTGTTGTTTTTCTTATATACTTACGTTGAAGTGATCAATTGAGAAAGCTCTTAGGTGATGTATTAATGTTTGTACAGTTACCTAGTAAAAGAAGCTGCTTATTTTGTATGCTGTGAAGTTGTGTTCCAGCTCCCTCTCTGTCCAGTAAATCTTTGCAATAGAGCACTATGCCAAGTTATAATAAACTGAGTCAAGTGAGTTATTAGGCTTTTATTTCTTAGCTGATGACATTTCCTGCAACTTCTGTTTCCTCAAGCCTGCAGTGGAGTTGTCCAAGTGTTTTTGATCCCTTCTCCCTCCCCATGCTGTGAAATTTCTGGCACTTTAGGAGGTCTATCTCATAATTTGTTAGTCTTTTGGGTTTCTCTTCTGGAATGGAAATAAGTGTGTTGCAGAAATGACATGCTATTATATAGTTAAAACTGCCCAATGAACCAAGCAGTGTGGTTTGGTTTTCTGTTTGTATGTTCATTAAAAATATCACATGCCATTTTAATCAAATTTAAATTAAACGCAGAAGAACAGCTTTTAGTGTTCATCAAACCAAGGAATTGTGAAGACAGAAAAAGACATTCAGTTAAGGAATAGTGGCAGCTGTTTTCTTGGAAGCAGGGTAGTCTTACTAACTAAACATGTGGGGGCTTTTTTCTTCAGTATAAGCATGGAAGTTTATGATCCTTTTTCCCAAACTATAATGTGGAAATCTTGATCAGGTAAATTATAGTTCATAATACACTGTGCTGTTAATGAAGATCTTGCTTCTATGGCATATGTGTTGTTGGGAAGAAGAGAAGCAGTAGTGGGTATTTATGCAAGTCCCTGTTACAGGAAATGAAAAAGCATAGTTCTTCAGCTAGGCTGCTTCAGTGTATTGATGAGGAAGTAAAAAATACTATTTCTAAATGTCAAACATTTCTTTACTGAGTGAACAGTCTATGTTGGTTTTAATGATGTTGAATTAATAAAGATTTTCCATTTTATTAGACAGCCTCTTCAATTAACACTTAATACATCAAGTAGTTGATAGTAATGTAGTTCAGAAATGCATCTATTTTAAGAGATAAGAGGTGATGGCCACGGTATTAGTGTTTTATTTTCTAAAAATAAAAAAGAAAACCCACAACAACAAAACACGTTTTTCCTAAAGGCTTTTACTAATTTTAGAGAACAGTTTCTGTATTTTCTTCAGTGATTTTTTTCCCCCCCCCCTTCCCTCTGCTGCTTACAGCTCTTTCACTAACATGATAAAGAGTCATGCTCAGATTTTACAGCTGGAGCAATCTAAAGGACTTTGTAAGCCTTTTGCTTCTTTAAGCAAAATTAATACTACTGTGACTTTCACAGGTTTTCTAGTTGTTGCAATTTTGTCTAATTGTAACCACAAAGGTGGTTAGAAAACTAGCATTCACTTTCATAATACTGAGAATTAGAAGAGGAGAAATACTGTTGCTGCTTTGTGGATTTACTATGACCCTGGACTTGAGGAATCTGCACTATTTGGGGGATGTTTTTTAATAGTTAACTTCTGATCAAGGAGTGGCTTCTCTGCCTAAGAAACTCATCAGTTTAGACACCAGCTTCATGCAGCTTTATACTAAAAAAAAAAAAACACAGCAAGATCAACCTAAAAACTACTGGCTAGCTTGTGGGAAGAGTAAATTCCATGCTTTTCTGGCAATTTGACTCAACTAATTTTTGTAATTTCATACCAGAGCAGAGAAACTTGATGCTTGATGGAGCTTGAGGTTTTTTGTTTGGTTAGTTGGTTTTTTTGTGTGCTTTTTTTAAAAAACAAAACAAACTGACCTTTACTTTTAGAAGGAAGGTGGATGTGCAGTTTTGAACTCCATAAACAGATTGAATGATGTTTAGGAAACAGTGATTAGCAGCAGAAACATTAGTCAGAAGTGCTTTATTTGGAGTATCTGGTTCTGGGCTGTATGCAGTTAAAATCCAGTGCAGTATTTTGCTGTGTTTGTTATAAAACATTGTTATATTCCATCTGTACCCTACAACAAGAAAATCTGTTGCAGATGTAGTGGATATAGTAGCATAAGAAGGCTATTGAGAGCAGCTAAAACTGTTTGACAGATGGTTAGAGGCATTTAGGAAGCAAGATTTTCATTCTGAGGAAGTAGCTTTGACTTCTGGTGTTAGGAAAGGAATAAACTAATTTTCTTAACCCTCCTAATGGTGGATGTGAGGTGTTACCTCGGCTTGTTCCTTCAGCACAGGCTGCAGCACTGATCCTTCGTCCACTAAAAATGCTGTATCTGTCTCTGGAAGTTCTTACAGTTCCAATGACTGATGCAAAGTGTATGTATCTATCTTTCTCTTCTCATTCAACCATTCATTGAGCCATTTGAAAGCATTCCTGTTGAATCTAAGCTTTAGCTGCTTCATATGTTTGTATACATTTTCCAGTGCAATAATCCTGCTGTTAATA
Source organism: Calypte anna (assembly GCF_003957555.1). Classification (NCBI taxonomy): domain Eukaryota; kingdom Metazoa; phylum Chordata; class Aves; order Apodiformes; family Trochilidae; genus Calypte; species Calypte anna. The sequence goes on along the minus strand of NC_044244.1, from coordinate 66,612,511 downwards.
TGAATATTCCTGCAAACTGAAGCCATATAATTTTGAAGGTTATTTTAAAGACTGTCTGGTTGCTGCTTAAAAGGCTTGGACCTGGGAGTGCAGCTGTATTGCTGGACACCTTAACAAGTGAAAAAAAATTTTTTTTTATTTGGTAGCTTTGCATAACTTAGGGAAACATGCATCTTGTAGATTCCTTTTTTTTTTTTTTTTTTGATTGACAGTTTTAGCTGGTTAGGGTAGGGAACTGTTCAACAGAAGAAAATAGGTTGGTTTTAATATTCATGCATTTAAAATTGGAAGTAAGTGGGTGTTCTAGGAAACTGAGTTTGCTACCTGACTGTGGCTTAGGCTTTACTTAGAAATAAATTTAATAAATTTAAAGGTACTTTTCACCTCTCTTTTCCCTTCCAAATTAACAAACAACACCTGTAAGTGATTTACTTTTTAAATGGCAGAAAGCATAATTTCAAACCTGTGTTTGTCTTGTGTATAGCAGAACTTTTTTTTAAGTACTTACAGGGGCCTTGTCCTAGTCATTGACAGTTTTTCTTAAAAAGTTACTCTTTAGATACTGTATTTCTTATAGATGATTTGGGGAGTTAAGACAGTTTATTACTTATAAATAGATGCTGCTGCTTAGAAGTAGTGTTATACTAATGATACAAGTGTGGTAAATTTTAAGTTCAGTTGATGTCTAGTTCATGAACTATAAAAGATTCCTGGCTGCATTCTGAAGTAGAAAATAAACATCTTAAGATTCATTAAACACTTATTGCCAGGTACACAGCAAGTTCCTTTCTTTGAAATTTTATGTGGGGCCTTTTTTCTCATTTCTGTTAAAACACAGAGTAAAAAGGAGGCTTTTACAGGCAAAATGAGTACTTTGTTTTGAAAAACATGGGCAACATTTCTTAAATATTGTGTTGGCTCATGTCACTTTTTAGCTACTCCATTAAGATTTTATGGTCTTGCAATCTTTGTGAATTATATAAGCATGATGATGCTGTAAATCTATTATTAGATACTCAAGTAGCACTGAATTAAGAAACATGTTTGTTTGACATCTTATCTTCCCTTGTCCAGTTGCAGTATCATGGAAAAGATTACTCAGACTGAGGATGTGAGGTGATGGATTTATGCCCTTTTCAGTACTAAATAGCATATTTTTTCTTACATGTTAAATTCACTTGTAAATACCTGCTTGTGAATCTCTTTTCTTTGAAGCATCCATGATCTGTTTCAGCAGGTGATACCCATACTGTGGAGTGGATGCCTGGAGTTAAGGAAGAATACTGCTCTTAGTAACACAAAGCTTTTGGAGTCAGATCTACTCGAGCTTCTTACCCCCTGCGCAAGCTGTTCCTTCCAGACCTGTCTCAGATGTGGTGTCTGCCTGAAAAGCCTGCCCCTTCCCTATATGGGGATTTATAGTGGAAAGGAGCAAGGTAGGAGTCTTGTTCCTTGTGTGGTGGCATCCTGGTGCTGCTGGGAGAGGAGAAGGCCACAGTTTGCTTGCTGTGGAGGTTACAGTGCGACTTGTAAACCTTTATGCTGTATAAAGCAAACACTGTTGTTAAACACAGAAGGGATATCTAGGATATTGTTTAGACATTAAACCCATGAGTCTGTATAAGCTGCAGTTTGTTCTGCAGCTGGGGAGTTGAATCCTGCAGCACTGTACTGTACCAGGAGAGTTGGTTTACCATTGTTCTGGCATTGGAAAGAAATATTTAATGTGGCTCTAGATGATGGCCAGCCTCCTTTCTTGTGTGACTTTTGTCTGATAACTCCATTATAATGCTTTTGATGTAGGCAGTTTCTTTTGTGTAATTGAGACATATTGTGATATTTCTTTCAGTATTTTTGCAGTGGAAAGCAGTCATAAGAACACATTTGTGTTTCTGAACTGAGCAGACAGCTTAGATACCCCTTTAGAATAGCAGAATCAAGTGCATAATACAGAAAAATGTTTTGATTGAAACAAATGCATTGTGACATAATGTATATAATGCAGTATGTGTTACTTAGGCCTGACTCTGCGTGTGAACCATTTGACTTTTTCTTTCCCCTCATCCCCTTCTTTCCCCATTCCCCTCGGTAAAGAAAGAATTTCTTTACGGAGAGAGTGATCCGGCATTGGAATGGGCTGCCCAGGGAAGTAGTGGATTCTCCGTCCCTGGAGATATTTAAAAAGAGACTGGATGTGGCACTCAGTGCCATGGTCTAGCAACCGCAATGGTGGTTCAAGGGTTGGACTCGATGATCTCTGAGGTCCCTTCCAACCCAGCCGATTCTATGATTCTATGATCCGTACCCTCACATGTGTAGTGTGAAAATTAGGTTGTTCAGTTGCTTAGTGGATTCATTTTTCCTTTCTCAGTTTACCATTGGTGTATCTCTTAACTTGTACACAGTCACAGATAATATTTGTGTTTCTTTGTGCAGAAGCTGAAGCAGTGTTAAAAGTAATGATAATAAAAAGCTTTTAAAAAATTTGAAGACGTCAAATTATAGCTAGTATGATTGGGAGGAAAAACTGCAGGTGCAAAGTTGTGTAGACTTTGGTCAGAAACTCAGTGTGAATTCATTTTCCTAATGACCTGGTCTCTTTCTGACATTGGCATGTGGAAAGATCAGCTAAACTTTGTTAACAATCTTCGTACTGTAAACCTGGGGCAAATGAAGGAATTTGTCTTTGGTTAATCTCTGTGGACTTGTTACATGCACTGTACAGCCAGCATACATTTCTTTCTGGGTATAGTACACCAAGTTCTATCTAATTTTGGGTACTTTATTAATATTTGCTAATATGAGCTGTACAGTTGAGTAACTGATGCTGCTGCAGCAGAAGTTAATGCAGAAATGCTCTCTTCCCATAATAGTAATTTTTCTTTGTCCTCTTTTCCCATTGTGGAGGGGAAGAGGGAGGTCTGTGTATCAGAAGTGATCATTTAGGTCTTGCGTTGTGGAGACTAGATCCAAGGTCTACAAGAATGAATTTTAGGATCAATAGGAGTGTTAAGATTTGTGTGATTTCCAGCTCAGAGCAAGTCTGAATAAGATATGTGCCCCTTTGCTATTTCTGTTATGGGGAAAGCTTACAAGGCCCTGCACTATTGCCTTCTTTTTTTCCCTTGCTCATACTCTTCCAGATCAGGCAGTGTCGTGAAAGTTATGGTAAAGTGGAGAAGGGGAGAAAGAGGAGAATTGAGTAACACTTAAATTCTTACCTGAAGCAGCAGGAAGAGTTAACTCAGTGTGATTGAACATCTGGCTAGCTTCTTGTAGCTGACATCTAACGTGCTTAGGGTGAAAGTCATGTGAACATTGCAAATTGAGGAATATCTTCTGTGAGTGAAGATGATTTGCATCACTTTTCTGACCTAATTTGCATCTTCTTTGCCAGTGTTGAGGTGGCCTTTTTGGTTCACTTACATCTGTTCTTCTGCATAAGTAGCATAGTGAGAGCCTCCTGTTTGTCAGTTTAATGGAGGAAAGGACAGCAATTCCAGATACTCTACCTGTTCCATTGGGTACATACCATCTTTCTCATGCCTTGGTCTCCTAAGCAGGTTATGGTTAAATTGCTGCAGGGAATTTTATGTCTCCTTTCTTGTAACTCTAGGCAGCATCTGATTAATCATGGCATTAGCTGTTTTCAGATTATAGCTTCAGAAGAGGGCATGATCATAACCTCTTACTCCTTCCAGATTGCTCAGGCACTGTGGAGAACCACTGGCTGGGAGAGCTAGTTTATAATATTTTTATGCCTATAATAAAGTAATATACTAGTAATACATTTGAAGCAGAGACTTCCTGTAAACTGCTAGCTAGCAGTGCTCACTCTAGAACTCTCAGCTAGGTCTTCAGCCTAAACCAACAGTAGGATATCTGTAACCTGAAGTTTTTCATCTTATTTGCAGTCTCCTCCAGAATAAGAAGCTTTTTGTATGGATAAGCAGAGCACCTTTGATTAATCTGTATGACACAAATTATAGGCTTTCAAGGTACTTCTTTGCTTTAAGTGCATTCTAAATTGAGAAGGCACAATGTATAAGAAGTTGCAATTCTAAGCCAATAATTCTAGTTTAAAAATTCACACTAAAGATTCTGCTAGGCTGTCCATTATGACCTGTTGTAGTCCAAAAGATTAATGGACTAAAATTAGAATTTTGTAATGTTTCTTTTGTGATAAAATCTCATCAGTAATTAAAATATAGTGTTTGTGATTGTAGTGAGAAGCCAATAAGGTTAACATCTGAATCTTGTTTTATATGCAGAATCAAGAACCCAACACTATTCTTCCCTCTGAAGACTTACTGCTTGCTGTTTTTAAAAACAGTACCTTGACACTAGCTTGAAAATAGAATTGTAGTTATACTTAACTCTCACTAACCTGTGCTGCCTTTAAAAGGAATTAAATCTTAATGCAAGCATCACCGTTAAATAATAATCAACAGAAGAACATCAGGGGAGAAGGGGGTGGGTGGGAAACATAGGCTTAAGGCCTGTGATGCTAACAAGCAGAAAGAAACCTTCTCTACACAAATGCTGCTTCTATCTGTTTGAATAAAACGAAGTTGCTGAGTGTAAGGAGAGGTTTTAAGATGGATTTTGAAATCATAAAAAAGAATTAATGTTCTCCTTTTACGAAAAAAAGTTCCTCTTACATTGAAGAAAGCCTGCCGAGGCCAAGAAGGACTAAGCAGAAAGCTTATACGTGCTAGTTAAGGTAGAAAACAGACTGGAAAGCAATGAGCTGCCCTATAAAATGAGGGGAAAAAACTGCTGAGGTGAAAAACATGAGTGTACAGATGGGCCTTGTCACGGTCCATAACTATTAGTATTTTTTTTGTGAGGAAATATTATCTACTGCAGATGTACATCCTACAGATTGCAAAAGTAACCAGCTTTATGGTTTAAACGAATTACAGCAGTTGATTTCAGGTAAAAAGACACCATGCTGAAAGGTGTCTTAGGAAGGAGTTAATAATGGGAGAGGAACACAGGGAAGTCAGGTTTTTAAGCAAATTAATCACCCCAGGGCAAGGACTATTAAAGCAAGGGAGCAATTAGCGTTCTTTTCACCCTCCGAAGTGTCACCTCCTCACTGCTGGGATCGCTGTCTCTCTGAAGTCCCTGTGGAGGTGCCCTCTGCTCCTTCCTCTTGTTGGTCACTGCTCTTTAGGCTTCTGGCAGGCTGCTGATTTGCTTCTGATTTTCTCCTTTTTTCTCTGAATTTTTATAGTACAAAGTTCCTTCTTATCAATTATTGCCAGAAGTTGCAAATTGGTAGCTGCAGGTTTTTCGTTTGTATTCCAGAATTCCTTGCTTGTATCTGCTACCAATTTGCCTTACTGGTCTGGCAGCTTATCAGGAGTCATTAGCATTTTATCTGATGCTGGGAGGGGGGTCTGTTGATGAGATTTGCCTGGATGCGTTTTAGTGAATGTAAATAGGGGAAAGGAGGTGCTGGTGTGGAGGGGGTTTTGCTGATAGAAATAAGTTTGATACATTTTAAACAGAGCAAACTATGTTAGTGCCACCTCATGCTAGCTTGGATGTAATTTTGCTGAATCAAGAAGTATTTTTTTTTTTAATTTTCAATGTATCCACGTTGCACACCTGTACCCAGTCACATACTTGAGTTACATATTAACTATAGACACTTACTGTCAGTGCTTTAAAGAATATTGCTTGACATAAGCTTAATAATTTGTTTCTTTTGGTGTCCTTGGCTCTGTTTGGTTCTCAGCTTGGAACAGGAAAACTTTTTATGTATGCTTGCTTTTATGTAAACTTAGAACCGGTGTAAGGAAATGAGGCTGGGTGGTGTTGCTTTTTTGTTTTTTAATTTTGCAAAACATCTCTGTTCTGGTCACTGTCATAACAGCTTACAAATTGTGCTACGTTGGTTTTCAGAGATGTTGAAATAAAACAAGCTGTAGTACTTTTTCCCCTGGTCTTGGCATAGAAAGAATATTTATCTTCAGTGAACTAACTTTAGAAAGTTTTACTTCTATATTTTATTGTTGATTTCTACTTACCAAAGAGAGCTTAATTTATGTCAAAAAGAAGATTAAAAATCTGGTAGGTGGTTATCTTCAAGCATAATGAATGAATGTGTGCTGTAGCATTTACTGAGTATAAATTCTTGTATTTGTTAGTAAAAAGTGACTAGAACAGTGTTTTTATTTATAATTTTGACTATAGTTTATAATTATCAAATTATATTTGTTTCCTCTTTATGAAATGAAGAAAATTGATTCTCTGGCTTATCTTAAGCCACTTACTTGTGTGACTGGCAGTGTTCTTGTAAATCCAAAGCACTTATGAGCCAGAGGTCTGTTATCTTGTAATGTAAATATACTGCAATAACCTCTGCTTTTCTAATTGTTACATAAGCAGCACAGATGGAATCATGGCATGAATAGAATAAGGCAAAGGTCAAAATTCAGCCGTACTGTTTCGATTGCTGTATTCTGTGAATCTTACATCGCCTGTTGTCTTCTATTGGATGAGATTATTTATACTTTCCTCCTGTACAGATTAAGTATTTGTCAATAAGAATCTCAGAAAAATATATCACAGATGTTGCTGTATTTTTCTTCCTGTTTTGTTGTGTCTTTGTTCTCTTATGTGGATTTATTTCTTAACTCTATTCCTTAATGATTATGTATAACAAATTGTAGAATTCTCCTTCCTCTCATTACATGTACAAGAATCCATTATGCCTCCAAAATTCTTAACATCACAATACCTGTCCTGTGAACAATTAGGTAATATCTCTCTGTATAATACATTTATTCTTGTTCATCCAAACTTACGTCAATACCTTATCAGGTTATTGAAGATCCAGTAGAAAAATTACACTACTGCTTGGTTTAAGTCTGTTTTTAGAAAAAGAGACCAGTAACTCTTCTGGAACACTGTAGTCACTTAAAATTGCTCAGGCCTCTAAAACTGCTAGCTTTTTGGGGTTTTTTGTTTTAATTTTAAACCTGAGGAACCTAAACCTTGTTGCATCTTAAATAAATAGTGTAAAAGGTATTGTCATTGTGACTTGTTCATGAGACCTGTAGGCTAAAGACAGTGAGTTTTAGTTTTTTTTTAAAAGTTCTGAATTGGAATACTGCCTGCCTGACCTTTTGTGCTAAAACATTTGTGCTGCTAGGCATGGTAGAGGAAAGGGAAACTGGAGTGACTGAAACCTGACATTACTCTCAAGGTATAATGTCCAGAAGTGATAGGTTGATAGGTGAAGCATGCATGTTAAGCCTGACCTGTTATTCAATACTTGCATTTCCAGTGTTGACAATCACTTCCATATTTTTTTTGTGTTTGCTTTTTTTTTTTTTTTTACTGCAAGGTTATGGAAATGTAAACTGGCTTAGCAGATACTTCTATTTTTAAAATGCAGCCAAGAAATTGGAGAGTAGTGAAAAGTAGTTGCTGAACAAGTCTTGTTGGTGAAAGACTGTATGTGTTACAGGGGTTTTAACTTGCAATCCTCACCCACTGTTCCGCTGTCAAGGGTTGAGTCTTGGAGTAGGAGAGAAGAGGTGAGGGACTTTTTTGTTACCACTTAGGGGTTCCATAGATAAAACATTTTCCAACTTTTAGCTTCTGCCAGTTTCTTGACACAAGGTTGTTGTTGCCAGCTATCAGGAATGAAAGAATGCTTTAACTCTTGTGCTCTTACTCACCATCCTGTAACATGATCAGGTTTGCTTGAAATTTATTCTATGTATTTAAAAAAAGGTTTTGTGTTTTGATGTTTTTCCTGTTGTAGCTATCCTTGAAGCAATTGCCGTGTCATTAACTGTTTCATTTATACTTGTTTGACACTTTTAAATGCCCTTTCTACATCCCAGGTTTATTCCCAGGTGTCCACATGCAACTACCTTACCTGACCTTGACCTTACCATCTTCTTTAGTGTCCAGAGTTGTTGTATCTTTAGCCCCATGAACCTCTCTTTACCCTTTCACTTACACATACGGTAGCATTCTTTTCTTTTTGGCTGCTTCTCAGCAACTCAGAAACCTAGCAGTGTTCTTTGGAGGAAAATACAGGTGTTCACTGATTCAGACTTGCCAACATGTGTATTTGGCTGTTTTGAAATTTGAAATGCCTTTGCTTGGATCCTCTGCATGGCAATCTTTGTTGCTTAACTTGTGAAGATCGTATTATAGTAACAGTGTGAGAGGAGCTGCAGTGCCTGTGCATATGCCCCTCCCCAAACAAATTACTACAAGCATAAGCTGTACAAACAAAACCAGTAACACTCCATTCTTCCCACTAATGTGTCCATGTTAACAGCATGAATTTATTTGCTAGGACCAATACTTGTAGGAGCCCTACTGTTGAATCTCTAATGGAATGTACTCATGTCTGTCCACTCTCCTTTAGTAGCCTTGGACTTTGTTATGTTCACAAACTTAACCAAGATGCTGTGTTATTGTGTCTTGGCCTCTGCTCCTCCCTCTTCACCATTTCTGATGTCTCATGGCTTTTATAGCTCCCATCAAGTGTTTTGCTGAGTACCAATGACAGTAATTTTGATCTTGAGAGGCAAGGTGTCATTTCTCACAGGAAGTAGAGATTATGATCTTTTAAGAATTCCAATTTGTGAGCATTATGAGAGGAAGCTCTCATGCTTGGTATACTAGGAGAACCTATTAGAGATAGCATTTTTGTACTTTGCTTGAGATGCATAACACATCTGACAGCTGGGAAACACTTTTTAGCTGGGGGAGCATTGAAATTGCTGTTGAGTTGGTTCCTAAAACTATTGACTAGCTCATATATTTCTACCCATTGTGAAATAAGTATGAATTAACCATCATGTTAAGACGGTCTCTTCATGTTCTCAGGAACAGCGTGGCCAGCAGGTCCAAGGAAGTGATTCTGCCCCTGTACTCAGCCCTGGTGAGGCCACACCTCGAGTCCTGTGTCCAGTTCTGGGCCCCTCAGTTTAGGAAGGAGACTGAGGTGCTGGAGCAGGTCCAAAGGAGGGCAACCAGGCTGGTGAAGGGACTCGAGCACAGACCCTGTGAGGAGAGGCTGAGGGAGTTGGGGCTGTTCAGCCTGGAGAAGAGGAGTCTCAGGGGAGACCTCATCACTCCCTACAACTCCCTGAAAGGAGGGGGTAGCCAGGTGGGGGTTCGTCTCTCTTCCCAGGCAACTCTCAGCAAGACAAGAGGGCACGGTCTTAAGTTGTGCCACGGGAAGTTTAGGTTGGATATTAGAAAGAATTTCTTCACGGAGAGGGTGATCAGGCATTGGAATGGGCTGCCCAGGGAAGTAGTGGATTCTCCGTCCCTGGAGATATTTAAAAAGAGACTGGATGTGGCACTCAGTGCCATGGGCTGGGAACTGCAGCGGTGGTTCAAGGGTTGGACTCGATAATCTCTGAGGTCCCTTCCAACCCAGCCAATTCTGTGATTCTATGTTGTACTTATTTCAGTCTGTGAAGCAGGTTCTGCCAGAGTTGTAGCAAAGGGTTATAGTATAGTTTCCTTTTCTCAAAGAACCTCTTTAAAAATTTTGAGAAGGAAGGGAATTACAGTTTTATATACTTGAAAGCATGTAACTTTTTTTTTTTTTCCAGGAGTGGGTGGTGCTTCAGTTTTGTGAAGCTCATGCCACCTGGAAGTGGGCAAAGTCACTGTTCAGATATAAGTGACTGCTTCTGGTTGGTTCTGCTTGGAAGGCTTGTTGGTAGATGAACTAGAGGTATCTTAAAGAAATCAGTTGGAAAGATTGTTGTGAAACTCAGGTACTTACTGTGTAGGCTACTATTTTCTGGAAGGTCTGTGCGCCAGTGCCAGGCAAATTGGAAGCTCCCAGGATCCGGGTGTACCCTTCTACCTCAGAACAGCATTTTCTAGGCAGGAATTTGAAGTTGTTACAGAAAACTTACTTTGATTTTGGTCAGTTGAAGTAAAATATCTTAGTGTGCTCAAATTACATACAGAGGAACAGTTTATTGTGAGTCTCTGCTTTAATGATGCTATGTCACCTGCAGTAACTTAAAAAAATTGTGTAATTAGTATTATGGTATATGCCTTGAGCTAGTTGGCTGAGAAGGGACCAAGATTTCTTTTTTTTTTTTTTTTAATTAATACATTTTGCATACTTTCTTACCATGTATGGTATGTTCTGCAAATACTTAAGATTCTATCAGCAACCTTACAGCACATTCTGTATACTGTGCTACTTCACTCCATTTTAAGGTAGAGCTGGACTGTGTAAAACACTGCCATCTACAGCACAACTGTGGGCAAAAGCTTTCAAGGTTAATGACAGCAACCAGCACTCCTTATAGGAGCTAAATGCTTGAAGTATGTCTTGACAAGAAGATGATTCTGACTTATGGCCACCTCATGAAGGGGCTGCTTTCAAATGAATAGCTAATTCAAGCTTGTGTAAGTACCTCAATATGTATATGTATCTTATAAAGCAGATATATTGTGCATTCTAAAACCAAAAGCAAACAGAAAAATTAATGCCGCTCCAAACTCCAGTAGCAAAGAAATAAAGTTATACTAAGATATAACATCTGGATCACTAGAAACAAAATTCTGATGTTGAAATGGCAATTATCAGCTCCAATCAACTGAAGTATTAAAAATTACCTCCTTTCCCTTCCATTGAAAAAGCTGTTTCTATCTGTTTAACTAGAAAAACCCATGAATTTATTTGCATGGACATGCAACACTAGTAATGCTAATTAATAGAAAGGAATCTGTGCAACAAGAAACTGTGAAGTGCTTCTCTTTTGTTGCCATGATATGGCACACTCCTATACAGAATAGTGTGGAAAAATCTTAATGTTAGGGACAGAGCAGAGTTTCATACCTGGCTTAAAATCTCTTTTAGTATAATAATTTCAAGCTTTAATGGGAAAATGTGGAAACCAAGAATGATAGTAATTTACTTTCAAGCAAAGCTGCAGGGTGTTTTGGATCTCTATCTGTGACAATATCTGTCATGCAAAATAGCTTGTTCAGAGGCTGTGTATTCTGAAAGGCTCTTAAGAGTGGTTGCATGTTGGCTTATTACAATCTTTTGACTATAACATTTATCCCCCTTGTTTTTCAGAGGTGTGGATATAGACTAAAGTAGTGTTGCTACATCTGTTGCTACATCTCGGTTGCTACATGTGAATTTCCTTAGAGGTCAACATGTTTTTTTTCTTTTGTAAGAGGAAATACAATATCAATTGTAAATTTGCTGAAAACGTTTTTGTCTCATCAAGGAAGAAAAATTTAATATTCAACAAAATGTTTTTTAAGTTCAGAACCACTTTTGATTAGTTTAGAGCACTTTGTATGTCTAAACTGGAATCCTACCCCTCACAGAGATACTCTTGAAAATGGGCAATTTCTTGTAGTTTTCTGGTGTTTCTTGTAATTTTAAAGCCAAATGGATTTACAGAGGTGATCTACCATGACACTCCAACACTTTTGAGTGTGCTTTTGTTTTTTAATGAAGCTTTCATTACATTGACCTTTAGTTGGTTGTGAGGTGTGTCTGAAGCATTACCTTTCAATTAACTATTGCAGCCCAGGATTTTCCATGCTTTTCACACCCAGGAAAGAGTCAGTGAGAAAGAAAAATGAAAATTCCAGGTCCATCTGCCTGTCTGGTTTTTCTGATCACTGAAAACTGGCAACTCTAGAAAAAGCAGACTTGGCAACTTAAAATTTGAGTAGCTTTCCTTGTTTGTGTTCAGTCCAAAAGGCAGAAGGGTTCCTTACTGGTGGAGAAAAAAGTTAGGTGAATGTGAATGCTGAGAATGAGTTCTGGCCCGTATCAATATGATTAATCTCTATTGTTATAGATATTTATGAAAAAACAAAATCAAACTCCATAGTACTCCTGGCTCACCTTTTATTTGTTTCTATGCCTGTATTTTTCTGTTAAACCTTTAGTTTTGTTAGGATCTCAAAGTTTGCTTCGTCATCCGTAGGAGGTGGAAAAGTTAATGGCACAATCACTCTTGTAAGTTTCAGAGTCTTCATGGAAAACTGAAGAATACTTCAGTTCTTGTTAAAATGTGGTTTATTTATGAATTACAATTTTTAGTAAAACAACTAAGATCTGCAAAAGTGTCTAAAGAGACAGTAGTGCTTTATATGTATGTATATATATATATATAATTTTATGCAGTATACCATTCTCCAGTCCCAAGGCTGTTTTTTAAGGTAGACTGTTTTTTAATTTGTTTCCAAACTGGATTCAGCTTTAATGATCAAGGCTGAAGACAGAGTTATGAAAGCTAATTATTATCAACATTTGGAAACAGTCAGTTCTCATTTTATGCAAAGTGTCAGCACAGTGCTTTTCTTATGGGTGGGAAAGTGGCTTATTTCTTCATGGTGTAACTGGAATGCTTGTGTGCTTATCTTGGTCAGGTGGTATCCATGGATAAGCTTGTCAGTTATTTTACAGTTTGGTCTTTAAAAATAGTGTTGAATTATCCAATTGGCACTTCACTTAAAATCTGGATTTTATGCAGTTAATAGCACTCCTGGAGTTACCAGGCCTTAATTTCCTATTCCCTGTGTGTTGCAGGGGCATCTGAATATGAAAAAGCTGAATATGAATGTCACAGGCTTCCCAATAGCTATAGTGGGAGTGTGAAACATGCCTTTGCATTCTGAACTACCGAGATATTTTTTCTCAAGTTGATCATTAGAAGGAGAGTCTGAATTCTTATGATGGCTGCAAAATGAAGGAACAAGTTAGTGTGTGTTCCTGCCTCCAGTTCCTGACTGCTGCTGACTCCAGGAGTCCAGCCTGGACTTTCCCAGGGCTGCCCTGCAGCCTTGGTGGTGACGTGAGAGTTATTGGGGGAAAGGGGGGAGGAACACACAGATATGGGCTGCCACGGATCAGGACCACAGGCAGAGGAACGGATGGAATCCTTCCAGGATGCCGGGTGAAGAAAGGGAAGCAGGAGAGGCAGGAAGGGCAGGCAGTCAGAAGCTGGAAGCAGGAAATCATGGCTTGGCCCTCGTGATCCCTCAAATTTATACTGAGTATGAGGTGTATGGGATGGAATACTCTGTTTGGTCAATTCTGGCATCTTTCTTGTCCATTCCTCCCCAAAGGAGGGCTGCAGGTGGGACCTCTTTCTTCCTTCTGGAGAGTAAAAGTTTTCCTCAGAGCTGAGCAGTGTCCTTGGCTCTGCACACCAGTCTCTAGCAGTAACTATAAACATCGAGTTTTATCAGTCCTAGAAGCACACACTGTCTGAGAAACTTGCTGTTGATTTCAGCGAGTGCAACTACTTACAAGAGACTTAGCTAAAAGCAAAAGTACAAGACAGAAAATCACCTTTATCCTGGCCCAAACCAGGACAAGCCTCTAGTTGTAAATACAGTGTACCTGCTGAATTTCATTGGATTGCATCTGTGACCATTTGGATTTGGGTGTACAGTCTGGGCAGTCAGTTAATGACTGAAAACGCAGGGTGTGATATTTCTCCAGTTGCCCCTTTTAGCATAGAACCTGACAGGAAACATGTAGTGCCAGTTATTTTTACAGCTAGTGTTGCAGGAAATGTAAACACATGCATTCAGTTTTCCTGCTGACATCTCTGCAGTGTATGAAAATGAGCATCAGAGACAGGATGTGCCCCAGGAACCAGACACTTGGCTATGAATAAGTTGGAACATATGTTTCTGTTCACTTACAGATCTGAAACCTATTACTGAGCTCCATTTATGTTGTGTGGAGCACAGAAGTTAGTGTCTGATTCTTTCTTAGATGCTAGACTTTGAAATATGTTCGTGTTGCCATTTGAACAAGAGGAACTAAGGAAGGAGGGCTGTTCGGACTCTTGAGAGGGGTGGAATGCAAAGGGAGGGATCTGTTCTCTCCCATGTTCTGCTGTATAAAAGCTCAGAAAGCCAGCAGCTTGTTGCTGCTAGCTCACCACATTGGATTGTGTATATATTTATATATATATTTGTATTTTTTGTTACTTTATCCCTTTATGTTATTAGTTTTCCCTTGTGTTACTCAAATATGATGTAGGTAATTGTTTTCAGTTTCCAATTTAAAATCTCCGGTCTTTATTCCCCTTTTATCTTCCCCCTGTATGTGTGTAATAGAGAGGAATTCTGTCCTAGGTTTGTGGTTCGTCCAAACTGCTAAACCGTGACAGTTCATAAGCTGCTGCTTTCAAGGGAATAAAACATGTAACATGATATCTAGAGATGTAGTTACTGCTGTGCAGAGATATGGGGTATTGAATTGCTTTGTGCTAATATTATCTTGGTAATTAAGCTAGTGTTATCTTGGTCTTCTTTGTAATTCTATATGTGAAAGTAAACTATAAAATGCTATTAAACAGACAACTCTTGTCAGTTTTGGTGACAATATTGGCATAAGGTAATGCTGTGAAGAGAAGGATGTAGTTTTTCTCTTTTCAAAAATAAATACATTGTCTCTTGGAAGTATTCTTTCCCTTATTTATTGTAAAAATATAAACTGAATTTGCTGGAGTTCACAAACCTTGGATTCTTTTTTCCAGGGGTTAGTGTCAGTCTTCTGTCTTTTCCTTAATTCCCAGACCTGTCTTTTGTAACCTACACTGTGCTGTTCTGGCTTCCCTTAACTAGCTGAGTATTTAGAAGATGGTGGGGAGGCAGTGTATAAAACTTCCTATCACACAGTACTGTGGGATTGCACAGCTGAGGTAGTAGAATTCACCTCAAATCACATGCTCAAGAGATCTGATTGTCCTGTTAAACCATTTTATGAGAAAGAGAATTCCCTGTACTTGAGTAGGCTGGGTGGAAGGGCAGGAGCCAGATGCCCTGTCCATTTGGTATTTGTACCTGAATGGAATTACTTTGTCCAAGAAACTAGGTTTTTTTCTGTCTTTTGTTTTCTTCTCTGAAGCATTTCAAAGAACTTCCAAGGAAGAGACAAGGCCGTGTTTTCCTGACTGTTGCCATATGAAGTGACCTTTCAGCAACTCCCTGATTGTCAAGGAGTAGAACTGTATTATCTCAACCATGACACATACTTCCTTGCTTGCTTGAATAAATTTAGTACCTTCTGTTTTGGTCTTTGAAGCAGAATGAATCCTGGTAATGTGTGGTCCTTAGTACAGAGAACATTGGTGACTCCTCACAGTACTGGGAGCAGAAAGCATTCTGCTGTTCCAAAATAGGGTAACTTTGGGAAGAAATATGTTTAGTGCTTGTGCTTGAGGGCTAGCTTGGAACTGTGAAAGGCTTGGCTTCTGGCAATATATAAGCTGCAGTATTCATTTGCAAGTAATAGAGTATACCTTCTGCTTTCCTTTATCAAGGCTTTTTCATCACAATCTATTAGTTCTTACATGTTTTCAAAGGCTTGAAGTAAGTGTCTTTTTTGTTCTGTATATGACAGTAAAGTCTGTCCAGGAGAAAAATAAAAATAGGAAAAGAGAGATTGAGTATTATTTTGGTAAGTTCCATGCATAGAAACCCTGATCTATCTTGTGTCTCAGGATTCCACTTTGGCATTGGAAACTGAACTAATTGTTCTGCCAGCTGTCCGTCTTGTCTGTGGAAATATCTTTGCTGACATACCTTCTTAATTTCAGAAAAACCTTTAACAACAAAATTGCTTTTCCTGTTGCCTTGGCTGTCTCATTTCCTGCAGTAGTTTCCTGCTGCTGTTGGGCGAGTCCATAGCTGTGCACGTAGCCTGTGCTTGCACAGGCTGGTATGATTGAAACAGGTGGGTTAAGCAAAGGCCCTCAACTGTTTTTTACCATTGCTGTGCTTGACCTGCAAGCAGAAAGACAGGTCATGGCCGTGCCTAGGCATGCCATACCCTGGCTCCTTTCAAGTGTTCTGTGTTTTGAGAGTGTCTGCTTAAAATACTTTGCAGAAGGTTAGGGAGCACCTGCACAGACAGGCCTGTGGGCAGACCAGAAATGCAGCAGCCACAGTGAGGAAGGTAGAGGCAAGGAGCAAGTGTGCAGGACTAATAATCTAATAATGTAGAGGAGGGTGACACACTGCAGCTTCTTATAGCTGCCAACATGAGAGATGAGAAACCACAGGGATTACCAGCTGGCCACTCATCACAGTGCAGAGCAACTTTTTTAAAATCTGAGATATTAATAGGAGTGTCTTGGCTTCTAATGCAAACCTCAAGATGAGCATGAGTTGACTAGATAGATGAGGGGGTGGGGATGAGGCTATTAGTAGTACCTTTACAGTTGTGAAAGAAAATTTCTAATGCTGTTAGAAGCAGCAAAATTACCTGTCTTAAAATTACGAAATTGGTCATGTCACTTTCTTAAACCTATTTTAGTTTGTCATCTTTGTGCAGGAAAAACAGAAGGTCCAAATAGCAAATGTGCCTTTTTGTCCTGGGTGGAATTCTGAAATTAAAACAGTTTGCAGTGTATGTAACCATCTTGTCTGTGTACATTTTTTTTTTCTTCAGAAGCTGTTGTTGACCAGTTTAATGGTGTTTAAAAAAATGCTGGTGTTGATACAAGCATATCTACTGTAAGGTTGGTTTGGCATCCATTTCTTTATTTGCTGTTTGGCACTGCAGCATCTTGAATCGTAAACATAAAATGCTAGATTTGGCTATGTAAGATTTGATTGAATCATCTTTCCCTATAACATCACAACAAAGCAGAAAAAAATCTTTTGAATATTTTGTGAGGATTTGTTGGTGTTCTCTGCACATAAATTCATTGTTTAATGTCTCTCTTGTTCTTATCCTCAGATGTTATACTGAGCCCTAGATTAAACTGTCCTATAGCGGAAAATAGGATGATGATCTAGGTGACCAGATACTCTTTAAGTGAATAAATAACCACTTGTTTTATGGAGGCCTACAGCTCCTTTAAATTATGGGAGTTATCTAGCAAAATACACATTGTTTAGACTGGGGAGCTTTCAATTGAATTTTAATGTGAAAGGGCTCCAGAACACTTGGGACTTGAGGTTTGAGAGGATGCTGTTTTAATATATAGAGGTGCCTCTTACTGCCTCTCCTGTGCTCCTTCATTTAGTGTGAGGGTGGTGAGACATTAGAACAGGTTGGCCAGACAAGCTGTGGATGCCCTCTCTCTGGAAGTATTAAAGGACAGGTTGGATGGAGGTTTGAGAAGCCTGGTCTAGTGGGAGGTGTCCGTGCCCATAGTAGGGGGAGTGGAACTATATTATGTTTAAGGTCCCTTCCAACCCAAACCATGCATTTTTATCAGGACAAGTTTAGCTGTGGAACACCTGTTTAAGGTAGTAATTTATTGAAGTTGCAGTAGCTGTTTAGAAGTGTTATTTTCTTGGCATTCACTACCATCTCTCACTCTCAAAAGTTAGCTGAGGTGTCTGAACTCAATGCTTCTGCTTTCCAAGTTTTTTTCTAGATGAGAGATATTTTCAAGTCTTGTTCTAATGCATACAACATTCTAGGGGTTTTTCTTTCGTATTTTTGTTTGTTCCCCTCTCTCCCTTCTGAAAACAGCAATAAAGAAACAGAGGAAACTGTTCTCTCTGCACATGGACTGTTTATTCAGGAAATGAGAAAGCAGGTGATAAAACAGTGTGGAAATTTTTTGTACGGGTTTATTTGGTAGCAGTCAGCATTGAGTGATCACAATATAGTAGGGGGGCATACATGTGTTGAGTTTGGTGTAGTTATACCTGTAGTACCTGTAGTACGCTTTTCAAGCACTTCAGAGTTAATGTAACATGCAGTTAGTCGTCTGTGTTTTCCCCTTTGTTGTTACTGGTTTTGTCAAGGTCTCCTGTTTGGCCTGACTTTACAGCAGAAGGAATTGAATGTAGTCATGTGCTTGGCTCAGATTTCTAGAGTAGCAGAGTAAAACCACTTTCTAGTTCTCCCAGTTGATTTCTTTATTTACCAGATCTTTTGCTGAATATTTTGACTTTGTTGGCCCCACTTCAGTTGTACCAATAATTCAGCTTCCTACTTTCTCAGAACTGGTCACAACAAACCCAGTGTCCCTGACATGCAGTGACATTGTGTCCCATACAAGAAGCTGGCCTGATCTGTAGCTTGGTAATGACTCATGAACTCATGAACTGAGAGATGATCTGTGGCTTCATAATATGACAAGAGGGCTGTACTTCCTCCACACTGTATTGAAAGGGCCTCAAAAATAAGACATGTACCTTTGTTACCTCTGTGCTATGGCTGATCACTCACTGCATGGAACAAAGAGAAAATGCCTTCGCCTTGTCATATGTCTGCTGAATGACACTTAAATTGTTTTATCACCCTGGTTACATGTAGGACGTAGATTTTCATTTAATAACTTAAAAGTAATCCTATCCCAGTTAGGTCTTAATTTTTATGAAACTTATTTCCTTAGCACTTAGATACCTTTCTCAAGAGTATTGCCTTAAACCTCCTTATGGACCTTACAGAATTGAATGCACTGATAACCACACCTCAGAACTGCTGAACTTGGGGTCATCTTGGTGATACGGCTTCTGCTGTTTTTTGCTCTGTGACCTTTCCAAATATACCTCATGTCAATTGCAGAATCATTTAGGTTGGAAAAGACCTTTAAGTTTGAGTCCATCCATTAACCTAGCTCATGGCCAAGTCCAACACTAAACCGTATCCCTAAGCACCACATCTATAAATCTTTTCAGTACCTCCAGGGATGGTGACTCCACCACTTCCCTGTGCGGCCTGTTCCAGTTCCTCACAAACCTTTCAGTGAAGAAACTTTTCCTAATATCCAATCTAAACCTCTGCTGGCACAACTTGAGGCCATACCAGTTGTTACTTGGGAGAAAAGACCAAACCCACCTTGCTACAATCTTTTGAGGTAGTTGTAAAAGCAAGGTCTACCCTCAACCTCCTTTTCTCTAGGCTAAACCCCCAACTTCTCATAAGGCTTTGATCTCCAGACCCTTCACTAGCTTCATTGATGTTTCTGGTCATGTTCCAGAACCTTGGTGTCTCCCTTGTAGTGAGAGGCCCATAACTGAGCATGGTTCTCGAGGTGCAGTCCCACCACCAATGCCTAGTACAGGGAGAAGGTCATGTCCCCTTCTCCTGCTGGCCACGCTATTTCTCATGATGGCCAGGATGCCATTGGCCTTCTTGGCCACCTGGGCACACTGCTGGCTTATACTCAGCTGGCTGTCAGCCAGCACCCACAGGTCCTTCTCTGCCAGGCAGCTTTCCAGCCACTCTTCCCCAAGCCTGTAGTGTGCTTGGGGTAGTTGTAACCCAAGTGCAGGACTGACTTGTAATCTTACAGCTTTTGATACTTTTTTTTTTTTATTTTTAAGGGTTGGAGTTAGGAAGATGTACAAAGTCATGTAAGACACTTGAGTATGCACATATATATATATGTAGAGTTAGATAAAATCCTGTTCATACTGAGTAGTAGCTTTCATTGGTGCACACTTTCCTTCACTTCTGTCAAGAGATCCAAACAATTTTCCTGTTTTGAAGCTGCAGGTAACTGAAAACCAGACTGTTTTAAAAATGAGCAATGGCTTAAGCAGTTTCTTAAAAATAAGACAAATGCAGTTGTTAACATGACAGATTGTTGATAATGTGATAAATGGAATGCATTTCCCTTCTACTTTAAATACACACCTCCCAGCTAATCACACTAGATTGTTTTCACAGTTGGAGAAAAATAGTTTATTTTGTGGCATGATTTGTACAATTGGTAGAGCTGTGTTAAAATGACAAATACCTTTCTAAATGCCTGCTTGTATCCATTGTCTATAAAAGAAACATAGGTGATTAGCAGAGGTATCATAAGCAGAACATCATAAGTATTTTCAAATAATTTTAGTTTGTATGTGCCCTTGTGAACATGTAAGCTTTTATGTGTTGTGATTGTGAAGTAGGAGCACTTAGAGCTTCTTAATTGAAGCTCTTAAACCAACCAACCTGGCAGACAACCAAATTGAAAATACTTAGTAATGTGGAGAGAACAGCATCAATCTAGCTGAAGTAGAAAAGAGCTCCCTTACTTGTGGAAGCACCTCATAAAACCCTGGCTGCATTTACAAATAATTAAATAAATCCCTCTTTCCTACACTAGTTGAAAAGTATTTTCAAAGCCTTGGGGCATGGATGGTTGGAAGCATTATATAATTTTCAAAATAAATCTGTTCTCCAAGTTCATGGCTGTTTGACTTTTTAGCATTATCCTTTTACTGAAAGATCTCTTCACTCCTTGGTATTTATTTTGGTGTATTTCAGAAGCATTTATCCACTTTCAACCTTCATTTTTCAAAGAAAGATAAACCAAGCCAGCTGTCCACTCATAAGCTAAACAGTATTTGACTCTTTGAACGGAGTCATAGTATGGAACTGTAAACCTTGCAGTTTCTTTAGCACACAGTCTTTTTGTTAAACTCTTCCTTTTGTGTTTTTGTCCTGGTTTGGGCCAGGATAGAGCTAATTTTCTGTCTTGTAATGTTGCTTTCAGCTAAGTCTCTTGTAAGTAGCTGTACTTGCTGAAATTAAAAGTTTCTCAGTGAGAAGTGGAGCGGACAAGATAAATGACCAAAATTGTCAGGAGTATTCCATCTAGTATGTGTCATACTCAGTATAAATACGAAGGATCACGAGGGTCAAACCCCCTCCTTACTTCTGTCCCTGTTTGCTTCAGCATCTTGGGAGGATTCCATCCATTCCTCTGCCTGTGGTTCTGATCCGTGCCAGCCCATATCTGTGTGTTCCTGCCTCCAGCTCCCGACTGCTGCCGACTCCAGGAGTCCAGCCTGGACTTTCCCAGGGCTGCCCTGCAGCCTCGGTGGTGATGTGAGAGTTACTGGAGGAAAAGGGGAAGGAACATGGTACTGTTTTGCTGTATATCTTATTTGTATATAATATTTTTTCCTTTTTGTCATTGCTGTTTCATTAAAGCAGTGTGGTTTGGTTTCCAACCCATAAGTCTTTCTCCCTTTTTCTCTCTTCTTTCTTTATCAGGGGTGGGGAGGTGGGGGGGTGACTAATAGAGAGCATCTGTTATTTGGTTAATTGCCAGCTCAGCATTAAACCAGGACAGTTTTAGTGGCATATGCGATGATAATTTGCTATAGTGTGTTAATACTATATATTCTTTCTCAATTTTTTTTCATTCTAATGTGTTTTACATAATACAAGACCAAAAAAAAGAAGTTGATAGTAAAAACCATTTAAAACAAGTGGTTATTCTTGATAGATTTTTTTTCGTGAGTGTTTAATTCCTGAGGCAGGACTTAAAGAACAAGATTTGTTGTGTGCTCTCCTGGTCCTCTCCTTGCCCTTCTTGTGTCTTGCTGCATCTAGGTTGCTCCTTGAGCTCTATGATGCCTCTTCTAAACTCACCGCTCTTGTTCTCAGTTAATTTGCATTCTGCAAAAGCAGTGGAGTCTGGAGCTTGAGTCTTAGCACAATATGCTAAGACTGCAGCTTAAAAAAAAAAAAAGTCACTACCTCCTAGCCCTAATCTTGCACGTGTTGTTCTAACAACCTGATTTGTAATTTAGCTGCTTCCTGCTCCTTCACCCCACCCAAGGCACAAAGAAATAAAGAGAGGGGAAAAATCTTTGGGCTAATTGCTCTGATCAAGCAGTTGCTCTGGGTCTCCCTAGGGTATGCTGGCTTCTTCACTTCTGCAGAGGCTGCTTTACAGCGTTCTGATTGGTTTCTATTTATTCCCTTGGAGAGAGAAGCAGAGCAAAGCAGTTGCTTGACATCTCTGTAGGCATCACATTTTGTTCTACTTTTCTCCTGAAAACCACTAAATGAATGAATGGTTAAGGTATAATTCTTCCCTTAAGTTTTGCTTGATTCCATACCACTTTCTTTCCTCACCAGGGGCTACAAATGTGATGTGAATACTAAGCTTTATTTTAGTTTTCATTCTTTAGCAAAAAAAAGTCAATAAGAAATGTAAACAGGAAAAGAATGATGCATTGCTTTCTGGTGAGCCAGCTGAGTGCTTGATCTGCCACAGAGGATGTTGGTTTGCACAAATGATTTGATTTCTGTGTCCGTGTTCCGCAAAACATGTTTGTTTCTGGAGCTTTGCGGGGAAGCCCAAAACTCTGCTCCAGAACTTTTATGTATCCAAACAGCTTGTGGGCACATGCTGCTGCGTGTGTTGCTGGGACTGGAACAAGGAGAAATACAGGTCTAAAAGCTGTAGGTTTTTCTCTCTCTTTTCTTTGTTTTCCCCCCACTTGTGTTCTTCAAGCATAACTCCTGTTTGATGCAATCAGGCTTAGAAGTAAGTACCTATGCAAGTAGCTTTTTTTTTTGGCCTTTTTATCTGAAACGGTGCTCTCCATTCCTAAAAAGTTTATTTTTGTGGGCATTGGGTGTGTTTTGCAAGGAACTGAAATATAAAGAGTTTACAACAGGAGACTATTTACCCTCTTGCAATGTAGAGGAGGAAAGAGTGTAGTTTTAAAAAGTATTTTAGCCATAGGAAGTGAATGATTGTTTCTCTTCCCCCCCTCCAGGACATCAAATAGCAGGATGGAAGAACTCTAGCTGATGGTGAGACAAACAACACACCCTTTCAGCATGGAGCCTGTTCCAGTTGACGGGGAACTTGATAGAAATTCAGTAAGTAATTTAAATATGGCTTCATGTAATAAGATGAACATGAAAATGCTTTTGCAGGGAAAGGGTTAAATGGCTTGAATCTAGTTTGCTTTGAATTGGTACTTTTCTGGTGAATACATTTGTATTAAAGTATCAACCATAATTTGCTAGATTCTCATGACAAGAAGGATGGATGCCAAAAAGCATGATTTTTTTTTTAATTTTATCCTTGGTGTCTTGATGAGATCTCTCAGACTTACTAGTTGGCACTTTACTAATTAATGACTAAAGACAAAAAAACAATATTTCTTAATGGAATAAGGAGCAGAAAAGGCATGAGTGATAATTTTTTTGTAAGAGTTGATAATCTGTGCTAATTATAAGACTTTTTAAGTAGTGAAAATACCATATTTTTCTTACTAAGCACTATTTAAAGACAGGAAAGGATAGTGGGTCCTGTGACACTTAAGTATCATCATAATGTTGAAGTTATTGAAGAATTTAGTTTTGCCACAAGCTGTGTTATGTGGAAGCACACTAATAGCTGAAACAGGAAATATAGTTTAGTTTCCAGAGCTTGTTTCTGATACAAGGCACTGCCTTTCAAAGGCAAAATGGGGTATCTTTCCTCAAACAGAGGAGAAGCTCAGGTTCAGCACCTCCTTAGTGACAAACTTAATTTGTGATTGTTCAGCCACTTCCTAGAGATAGTAATTTAACCAAGTGTTTTATAACTGTTTGAATAGATAGTTTTTTGTTTAGTAGCAGTTGTTACAAGCTTTGTGTCTGAGAAATCAGCTATCTGAAGATAGTACTTTTCCCAAGCACAGAGCTACTTTTATATGAAAACATGAATTGGACTGCTGTCTCGTGATGGTTTGTATTACTGGTGTTATTCCTTCCTTAGGCTTAATCTAAAACTGTACTGGTAGAAGGGCTAGGTTTTGTATGTTGTAGTAGCAACATTTTTAACTAAATGTGCCTCAGCAGAAGCTAAATCAGTTAAATCTCACTTATTGTTGAGAACCTGCCTTGTCAAAAGGAATAGCTCCATAATCTGTATTGAAAGTCATCAGTTAAATAAATGTGAAAGTAAGGATAGGCCATGTCTCTGGAAGGGTGTTTATTCTAAATACACAAAACTAAGAGAAACAAAAATTGTGGGAGGTGATTGACAGTAATGCCCTGAGGACATTCTTTTCAGAGAAAACACTGAAGCAGTAAAACTGTCACCCTCTTTTTCTATAGGGGTTTGAATACCCCATCTGCAATCAAATGAATTGCAGATGATGGAGGTACAGTGGGCTATTGGAATATGAAGAGGTGTTCCGGCCAAAAATAGTCTCATTTTGTTATCAACATCTTGCATCAGTAATTATAAATGTATATTCTGTGGGGTTTAGATAAATAACAGGCCTAAATACTTAATATGAAGAGAGTGAAGAGAGGGTTGACCAGCAACCAGGGCAGTTTGGTGTGTAAACAGAATGTCTGTGGGAGAAGATCAGGGACAGAGTTAGACAGGCTTGTGTTTCAGCCTCTGGGGTAGGAGCTGTTTGTACCCATTCATAGATTAGCCATGCAGTGCTAAAATATTTACATGAGAAGTCCCTGCATCGTCTTGGGTGACGAGTTGACCAAGGTATCTTGGTCAAGGCTGCTTGAGAAGGTGTTGAGACAGGAGCTGCTGCTGTGCTTTTGCTGATGTGTGCTGCACAGTGGTGTTCCAGGCCTTCAGTCTGTTGCTGGGTCTCTGTACAGTTACTGCAGACTCCTCTATCTTGAATAATGAAATATTGAAGAACAGCTTAGGGTAATAGAGTTCCAGTCTGAAGATAAATTGTTTCCTAGTCTGCAGTATGTTACCTGTGCATTATAAAGAAACACTTTGCCTTGAAAACCATTGGGGTTATTGACCACATTTGAAGAACTAGTACCTAAACCTGTCTGGTAAGTGCATAAGTTTCCCTGAGCAGTGTTTCACTCTTTGAATGTAGTCTCTGACAGAGTTATAAAGTTTATAAAGTTGTTTAGCAAGTTCACTTGGAATTTATTTCAGCTTCCCGTGTTTTCAGTCCTTTTCCAGGAAGTAAAAGATTAGGAAAGAAGAATACCCTCATCTTTCCAATTATATGTTTGCAATTGCAGTATTCTTATTGCAGTACTTTACATTTGCATGTTGCAGTGTCAATTCAACACCCCTAGGCAGGGCAGCTGTGAAGGATAAAAATCTGTTTTGAGATCAGGAGTGGAAGGCAAAAGTCCTGCTTGCTAAGATTTTCCTTTTTCTTTGTTACTGTCCTGCTGTTTAGTCCTGATAATGGAAAAGTGAAGTTGCATCCTCTTCAAAGCAGAACAAGGATTTCTCTCCTTTATGAAGCTGCAGGTTTATTTGGGGGGGGGGGGGGAGTGTGTGACGGGGTATATAGAAAAAAATTTAAATAAAAATTTATTTTATTTTCAAAGAGGAAGTATTTATGCTTATTGGTATACTTGTTTTCTCACTTTCTGTTATTCATGAGTTTCAAATGACATAAGTGGAACCTCTATATATAGCTGAGCACAGAGGGATCTTAGCTTTGGTTGTGGCCTTGTGTAGCAATTATTTATAAAGGCTTCCAGATCAAATGTCAGAAGGGACTGTGGACTACTACTATGTAATTACACTCCTGTAGTGCTTGGGTTAGCATCCAGTGGGACAGAAATTTTTTTATAACTCAATTCTTTGGAAATATTTTTTTATAAAGGTCCTCTTAAATTTAAAACTCCACTGCTTGTCTTGCATCCTAAGCAATTTAAAATGTTACCTATGTTTGCAGATGGACTGAATCCATGGTGTCTACATTTGTGTTTGTGTTCAAAAGAAGTTGTCTTGGGTCTGGCATTAGTGGATTATTGATGTGCAAAACATCTGTCTGAAAGTGAAGCAGTTCTGGAAACAAATTTTGCATTACTTCAGCTTTCTTCAGAGATTTAGTCTTCTGAAAACATTCCAGCTAAAAATTTCTCAATATATTGTGTATCAAGTCATATGAGCACTAAATTGCTGATGGAGAGGTTCCAATCAGAATTAGCAGCTGGAGCTGTTGCTGTTTACTAACCATATATGATGATGGCTTCTGGTAATGGCTTCTCTATGAGCATATTTTTGTCACTTTTGTTGCTTCGACTTTTCTGAACTGCTGAGTCTCTTGAGATCTTGCCTTTGGTATTGAGGTGCATATTGTATTTTAGTTATGAACTAACACTGTTTTTATTGTCCTTCTTCTTTCTGGCTGCTGCTGCTTTTGTGCACTTGCTTCTTCTTGGCCTGGATTTTTTTGTTTGCTGTTCTTCAATTATATGTGTACACAGCATCATGGTGATAACAGAGACTCTTATGGACCATCAAGTAAGTGACACCCCTCTCCTACATATGTGTTTTGCCTATACATTCATAATAGCATATATTTTTTGCATATAGGCTGCTGGGCTAAATGCTAGTTTTTCTTCTGTGTTGTAGTTGAGAAGCTGAAGTACAATAAAAATTACTGTTGGAAAAGTGTTTCACCTGGCATACCAGTCATCTAAATGTTTCCCTACATTAGCCTTTTGTTGTTGTTTTTGTTTCTTTGTTTGTTTTTTAATGGCAGAAGTTTATTATTCACCTCTTTCAATCATGGCTAGAAAAAAAGAAATTTTTTAATTACTTACCTGGCAGGTAAAAACATTTATCAGTTAGAAATGTTACTTTCAAATGTTACTCTAGTACAGATAATAAAGACCTGGAAATAATGCTTAAGAAACAGGGTGTTTTTTGAGCTTATCTGTTCACAGTGCTATGTGGTTCACTTAATACATTCATGTCTTCTGAAATTACCAGGTGTAGATACTGTAATACTCAAATTAAGCAGTGGGTCTGGTGTGCTGATAGGAAAAACTTGAGTGTGTTTTTGTATGTGTGCACACAGCTAAAGACTTGTTAGTGCCATTGGTTCATGTCAGTATGATTGGTACATTTGGCAGAATAATTTTGCCTGGGACTTTGCATATGTGGGGAAGGGAAAGGTTCAGGTACAAATTCTCTTTTTTGTTGTGGGAAACATGGTCAGAAGCCATAGTTTTAGCTGCTGTTTCTTATTATGAAGGCTAAAAAAGTGGAATTAAATTATAATAAATCTCTTTCTGTATCTGATACCCTTACACTATTTTCAAGACTGTAGGCAATTTCACATGCTTGTAGAAACAGAAGAACTGAGAATCTGCCACTTCAGATACATTCTGGGTTTCATAGCTTTTTCTAATGAAATAATTGTTTGTAAAGACACCAATATGTATTTATTCTGATGCATGAATCTTACTGACAAACTATAGCACTGATTTTATGGCCAGTGTGTGCAAAGGCCTCACCAGGGCTGAGTACAGGGGCAGAATCCCTTCCCTGGACCTGCTGGCCACAGTTCCTGACACAGGCCAGGATGCCATTGGCCTTCTTGGCCACCTGGGCACACTGCTGGCTCATGTTCAGCTTCCTGTCAATCCAGACTCCTGAGTAGCCAGCCCTTTTCCCTGTAGTTTGTAAGCTCTCTTTTTAACCTGGATTTCTTTCACTATCTCCCTGTTCAGCCAGACCAGTCATCTTCCCCCTCTGGTTTGCCTTTCAGCACACAGGGACAGTCTGCACCTGTGCATTCAACACTTGCTTCTTGAACTACACCCATCCCTCCTGGACCCCTTTGTTTTCCAGGGGCTGTTTCCCAGGGAACACTCAGAATCAGTCTTCTGAAAAGGCCAAAATCTGCCCTCCTTAAGTACAGCATAGAGGTTTTATTGGTGGCCCTCCTTGCATCCTGGAGTATTGAAAACTCTGTTATTTCATGGTCACTGTGCCCCAGATTGCCTCTGACCACTACATCTCCTACCAGCCTCTCTCTGTTTGTAAACAGAAGGTCTTGTGGGGACCCATCCCTGGTGGGCTCATTTACCAGCTGGAGTAGGAAATTATCCTCTATATGCTCTAGGAATCTCCTACACTGCCTGTTCTCTGCTGTGTGGAGTTCCCAGCAGACACCTGGCAGATTAAAGTCACCCAGCAGAACAAGGGCTGGTGATTTTGAGACATCTGCCAGCTGCTTGTAGAATAGTTCATCACCCACACCATCCTGGTTGGGTGGTCTGTAACACACCCACCATGATATCAGCCTTATTGGCCTTACCCCTGATTTTGACCCATAGGCACTCAACCTTATTGTTCCTGACCTTGAGTTCTACAGAGTCAAGAGACTCTCTAACATACAAAGCCACCCCTCCACCTCTCCTACCTTGTCTGTCCCTCCTGAAGGGCTTGTAGCCATCCATGGCAGCACTCCAGTCATTGGAGTCATCCCACCACGTTTCTGTGATGGTGACTACATCAGAGCTTTCCTGCTGCTCTTGTTTGTTACCCATACTGTGTGCACTTCAGCTGGGCTGCTGATTTCACTCTTAACTCAGGCTTTCCACCCTTAGGCTCATCTCTCCAGAGCCTGTTTTTAATCCCTTCCCTTTTCAAACCTAGTTTAAAGCCCTCTTGATCAGCCTCACCAACTTATGAGCTGTAGTCCTATTGACCCTGCTAGACAGGTGAAGCCCATCTGAATTGAGGAGCCTGGGTACCATGGAATTTGCCCCATGGTCAAAAAACCCCAAGTTCTGCCAGTGGCACCAATCCTTTAGCCAGCTGTTGATAAGATGGGTTTTCCTAGTCCTCTCCTCATTCATCCCTACTGCAGAATGGGATGAATGCTACTGCAGGAACTGAGGCAAACACCTCCTGTGCTCCTGTGGTTGTAATCCGTCTGGTAGAAAGGGTACGATAAGAAGACCCTCTAAAGGAGGCAAATAGAGAAAAATCCAGGGTAATGCATCAAATCATTACTACATAGGAGAAAAGATAGTGATTAAGAAAGATACATCACCACTTGCATGCATTACCATCATCCAGATCCACAGTCTCTGGGGAGCTCTGGTTGCAGCAAGGATTTGCAGCACCCTTCCTGACAAGTGGGAAAATCCTCCGTGGTGTGTCCACTTGTAGGCGAGGCATCCAAAGTTGCTGCGAGAGGATCCAGCCTTCTATCCTTACAAATCAGCATGACTTGCATATTTTGCTATGCAGAACTCTCTCGTTTATGCCTCTCGACCAACCAAGACTGAGACTTGGTCAGAGTCCGGGAGATGGGTGGTAGGGGGTTTCCTAAAATATTGTCTCTAAACGTCAAGTCAGCACAAATGATATTTTGAGATGGTTAGTTGCTGGTATCAGCATAATGATGCAAAAGGTAGCTGCTGGCATCAGCATAGCTATTGTTATAACCTAATACAATACCCACTGATACAAAGGTTATTAGTAAAAAAGACAGGATTCATCTATAGGTCAACTCTTGCTTGGGCCTGTTGTCCAAGCCTTAGCACTGCATCTGGAAAGTTGTTTCCTGGGTTAGCTGTGTTATGGCTAGTTAACCAAGAACTATGATAAATGCAGTTAAGGAAGCAGCCTTTCAGAAGTTAAGTAACAGTCCAGTGCTGTTCCATATTTGATAGCAGCCTTTCCTACCTGCTTCTGATTTTTGTTTTAATTTTCCACTCCTGTCTTAGGGTTGTCCTGTCAGCTCCTTTCTGCCATCCCATCCAAAGCAAATCTCTGATTTGCAGTCTCATTTTCTAGATTTTTTTTTTTTTTTTTTGCAAGACTGCATCTGAATACCAGTTTTGTAATTAATAGTGAAGTTGTTAATAAAAATCTGTGCACAAGAACAGAACATTACTCAATGAGAATTCATTTTCACTTTCAGCAGTGGTAACAAACAGCGATGAATCACAGCATTTAACTCTGGGAAAAATGAGCCAGCGCCAGGGAAAAGAAGCCTATTTTACCCCATCCAAAGAGTTATTACAACCATCTCTCAGCCCAGGAACTGCCCACAGCCATGGTAAGACAAAGTTTTTTTTTTTTATAGAGGTTTTAAAGAACTGAAATGCTGACATGAATGAATCTGCTCCAGATGTTGGTTCAAAACCACTACCTTTCACAAAAGAGAGGTAAGGAAGAAAGATTGAAATATTGTACGTGGTTCTTTGTATCCTTACGTGTTAATCTGAAAGAGGAAAAAAATGCATTAAGTGGTGCACTAGTTCATTAAAGCATGCTATGATTTGTAGGAGAGCAGTCCATGTGATGGTAAATCATCACCTGTATGTAATCCTGTAATTTATCGTCATGTTAATTTCAGAGATGTTTTGCAGAAGTGGCATGATACACCACCTCAGCCTGGAACCTATGTGTAAAGGTCTTTAAAAATTACTTGTACTGAAATATCCTTCTCTTTAGGAAAGGGAGAAAAAAAAAGTTTCAATTCTACTTTTTGCCAGCTTTCAAACAGTCCGTCTGTCTTGCTGTTGAAAACACTCAAGAACTGATCAGATGCAAAGGCAGTTGACATGTTGATAATCTGTTTAAAAGCAAAAAAACAAGCCTAGTTGCTCTCCTTGTGCTTATTTGCATTTGAAACTGCTTGTGTTGTCCTGTTGCCTAAGATATCATTAGACATGTTTGTTACAGAGTGTCAAGTCCTTAATGAAAACTTCAGGCTATTGTAATTAATTTTCTCTCTCCTCTTATTCTTGAAAGCCATGCTAGTCACTTATGCTTCCTGTAACTCTTGCCACAAGTAGTGTTTCTGCAATATTTTAATTTGTATGAGTCTTCCTAACTCCCATAGTTTGCTTTTTCAAAGTAATGATATTAGTCTGTCAGAGTAAGAGAGGGAGTTTCTGGGGTAACTTTGAATGATTTTCATGCTTTCCCATTAAGTAGTGTTCAGATAAAAAGAAGAAAAAAACCTTTGAAACCAAAATTAGCTGTTGCTATGTTGAATCTGGTAGTCTTTCCGTGTATATTAACAATTACAGTGGTAGCATTTTCAGTGCTACCTACAGCTAGCTCTGATATATTATCTAAAAACTGCTGTTATCTCACGGGAAGAGCACCTGCTGTTCTCTTGCTTGCATTGTGCTTAGACTGAAATAATTTTCTGTAGAATAGTCATACTGAGTTTGGTTTTAATTTCTATTATGTTCAGAGAAATTTTTTGGTTATTCTCTCTATGTACTGTGTTGTATCGCTTACTTAGACAAATGTTGTAGTTATGTAAGTGTATTTTAATATTGTAGTAATGTCTTCCTTTTCATGTTGCTACACCCAGTAATCTATAAAAGCAAACTGCTGTGCTTTTTTAAGTGTTTTCAATCATAGAAAAGTCAATAAAATGGACTTAAAAAGCACTAAGACTTGATTGCACGATGTCAGATTCCTTGCAGATACTGTTTTATCTTTGGTTGTTTTTCCCTCTGATCATTTCAGGGCTTTTATAATGTTTTTGAACTGGTTAAATGTATCTGTGCCTTTTTCACCATCAGTCCTCACTGACTTAGTCTCATAAGGAATGCTGCTGAAGATCAGGATGTAGTTTCATGAACTTGCAGTCACATTCAATTGTGAAAAAGTATGATGTAGGCTTAGGCTTCAGCAACCTTTAATTACTAGCTTCTAGTGTTATCTGCAACTCTGGAGGAGTATGTTTGATTTTTATAGTGTGTGGTTGACCCACATTTAGAAGTTGGGTGGTTATTTTGTGGTAGTTACTCCTACAGGGAAATCACAATGCTGGCGGAAATGTGAACTTCTTATATAGGGAATAAGATATGCTATTCAGGCCTGAAAAATAAGAGTTTAGATATTTAAGCCTGACTATTGCAACTGAGATCCAATTAGGAAAAGTCTTTATAACAAATCTGTAGTATTCTATGATGAGAATATTCAGAAATATAGGAAACTTCTAGGTATTTTTAAAAGGCATTACTGTGAACTAAATGGAGATACTGACACCTGAATACATTCTTAGAAGATGAATAATGGAATAATTGAAAAGCATGTAGGCACAGGATAAAATTTAAAATTAAAACAGAAAAATGTATGATAGTCTTCAAAGAGCTGATTAAGTGTATATATAAAGGGGAGCTGTGGCATGGGGATTTGGCTTTTGGGCCTTCTTATTCTACCTGATTTTAAGATTCTTGAAGATATGTTGTCCTCTAGTCTGAGACTGAAGACTGCTTATCTTTTAGGCTACAGACTGCCCTTTAAAGGTGTGGAGGTCGGACTTGCTTCCAGAAAAAAATTCAGCAAGGTTGTTTGACTGAAATGTATTAGGAAAATTGATAGGGGAGATGGTGCTTGTTTATTACATTATCAAGTTTATGTAGCAAATTGGGAATTTTAATGCTGAAAAGCTAACACAGCTGTGGCATTGTTCCTGACATAGACTCAGAAATAAACCCACACTGATTAAATTTATGTCTTACTCATCATTAGTTATCTAGAGTGTCATAGTAAGCCAATCCTGATCATCATTCTGTAATTGTAATTTGTTCTATAAATTCATTGAGCCTTTAAATGTCAGTGGCCTTAAGCTGGAGAGTACCAAAATCCAAATGTCATCTCAGATGTGTTGAGGTCCAAGAGACATCAAAACAAACCTAAACACTAGCTTTTTGCAACCACAGCATGCAAGAAAGAATTTAATAAGGGTACAAAGTTTACTGAACTAGACAGGATTTCACGTGCAGTGTCATACCACTGTTTCTAGAAAGCCAGCAATACAATTTTTCATGGAAGCTCTAAGCTCAGCTACACAAAGTTCTCTTAGAATTGTAACTGAGGAACTTCTGAAAGTGGACTTGAGCAGCTCCATATTGAGTTAATCTTGAAAAATTTTCCTGATTATCCCTACTTTTCATTGCATATATATGTTAGAAAGTGTTTTCTAGATACCTTCACTCAGTATCTCACAGTTTGCAAAATGACAAAAATGTATTCTGTGTTCTGTGACTGAAAAACAGAAGTGTCCTAAGTGCAGGGATGTGGACTGACAGCAAAAGCAGTCACAGGTCTGCCAGTAGCGTTTGTGAATGGAAAAGAGGAGGTGAATCTGATTTTGAGGGAGAGTAAGGGCATTTCTGGCTGTGCTGGGCTCATACTAAAGTATGTTTGCTCTGGAATAAGCATCTAAAAGACATGCTAGGATTTTAATACATACAGCAGTGCTTCTGGGGAGAAAATACAAATGTAGCTACTTTCTAACTCCACTGGTAGAATACTGATGCTTGCTTAAATACCAGCTTCCACTTTGCTTTCAACTATCACTTTCAAAATGCTAACACTTCTTTTTGATAATGGTGTTTGGTTTGCAGATGGTAAAATCTTGCCAATCTATCTGTTTCAAAATCAAGCTGTTGCCTGGATAGTTGAATTATATCTAATCTTTGGTAATGATTTCTGGTTTTCCTCTCATTTCCTTTGACTTTACTCTCTTTATCTAAATTGACTTAGTCATACAAGTACTGAAGTACCTTCATGCAGTCTCCTGTTTCCCCTAACTATATCCTATGAATAGAGAAACTGAAGAATAACTAAGATTTGTTATCTTGACACAGTAAATTCAACTTATTGTAAGCATGACAATGCTTACCTCACGTCATCTTTCTGTTAAGTGTCTCACCTCTTCAACAGTAGAGGACTATTAGAAGGCTTGTTGAGGCTCTCTTGCAAGCTTATTTTTTAACACTTCGATATTAACTGTGTAATTAATTTTGCTCTACAGAGAAGGTGCCTTCAGAAAAGTGCATCTAATGTCTTAGAAAAAATGTTAACAGTCTTGCCTTCTTGTTCCATGTGGGAATTCTGTCTAAAATGTTGCAAGCTCATGGTCTTGAAGAGTCTTGGTCTCACTCGCTGTATTCTTAAGAGGTGTTTTAATTTGTCTTACCTTGTCTTTTGATGATGAGGACATCATCAACAGAGTATGACAGCATTGTGGACTGGTTGTTCTTTAGGTAGTTCTGAGTTAATATCTGTTGTATTGCTGCAAGAACTCAGGTGGTCACTTTTCAGTTTTAGGACCAAGCATTTATGGAGGTGAAGCCTCCTGTTCTGAAAAACTGAGAGACTTATTGGAATAACTTTAGTGATTGTCTCAAATGGGGTGTGAGTGAGATTCTGGTCATAGTAATCAAAGAAGGAGTATATCAAGGAATAAAATAATCTGGTTTTAGTTTGTGTTACCAGACCAAACTGCCTGTGAAATATTTTAACTTCTGCTGTTTGTTGTTAATCACCTCAGTTATCCTGACCTCCTGCTTTCTTACTGTACTGCACACTCTGGCACATTCCTCTCTGCAAGTCATTGTGTGTTTATTAAAACTTGCCATTTCTGAAGGGCTACTCCACTCAGTATTTGTGGCTTGGGTGAACTGAATGTCCTCCTTTCTGGGTGGGTTATAGCTTTATGAAAGGGTGGTACTGAGCTTGAAACAGCAGGGCTGATTACTGTGAAACTTCACGAGTAAGTTCTCTTTCTCCATGACGATCCCTGCAGAGGTTGCCTACTTGAACCTGAACTGTGGGCTGAGATGAAAGTTAGAAACCTGAGCAGTGTGCAAGCCTATTTACTTTGGGTGGGAGGTGCTGAGCAGGGGTGTTTGCAAGCTACAAGGTGCAGCCAGTTAGAGTTTCGAGCAAGGTGCTTGGGAGCCTTTGTGTTCATTCATGACCACTCTCAAGGGTGCCTCTGAAATTCATCCTCAGCTAAACTATCCTCCATCTAAAAATACCAGTAAACAAAAATATTTGCTGAAAGAAACTTAACAATGTAAACTACCAACACAGTTTGTAGCTGTATGGTTCATACTTTTTCTGAGTCAAATATTGGTGTCTGAAGGCAAGTATATCTTCAATAACCTTATTTTGCTAAATACAA
This sequence comes from Calypte anna, assembly GCF_003957555.1. NCBI lineage: Eukaryota > Metazoa > Chordata > Aves > Apodiformes > Trochilidae > Calypte > Calypte anna. The sequence continues at coordinate 66,578,116 of NC_044244.1, read as the reverse complement.
GAAATACACTTTCACCTGAAGTCTTTGTGTAAAAATCAGGTACTGGATAAAACACATTCATAGGTGTGATGGTAGAGCAGTTTATTTTTTCTGCTTTCTGCATGCTGCAAAGAATGTTTATGCTGTCTGTAGAGAATTCTTTACAATCTTTTATTTGACTTGGGGGGAGACTTGCTGGAAAACAGCATTGTCAAGTTGTCAGGACAAATCATTGTCAGACTTGGAGAGCTTGCCTAAAAAGCTTCTGTCTTCTTTTCCTTTTAGCTTTTATGGAATTCTTCCTTAAGAAGGTTTTGGGGTTTCCCTATATACCTCTAAGGGGAAAGATTGTTTTACTTTTGATCACTAGATCTACTCTTAGTTGCATAATTGTGTTAGTATCATTTGGGGTAATCTGTTCATTATTTAAAACTTGTAGAATCTGTATAAAAAGGATTATTAAGTTTATAATTGCTCATTTGGATAGTGCAGAATATATTTGATTTCCATTTAGTTTCTGTGATTGGATTTCACATCTGTACAACTAAGAGAGGTCTCTTCTGATAAGCCTGTGTTTTTTTCAGCTGTAAATATTTTTCAGGTGGACAAATATTTTAAAACTAAAACCAGGCTTTGACAAAGGTGTTTATGTGCGGTTGAAATCAACCTTGACTTCTGTTTGCCTGTTTTATACACTGCGATTTAAGTTTTGCCTCAGACATTATCTTGGAAGAATGTCTCAAACATGGGGTTATTTGGTTTTCAGCCAACATTTATTATTGAAGAAGCCCTGACTGAATTGTTTATATAAGAAATGCTTTCTGTCCCTTAGAGAATGCGAACAGCAGATAAATTTTCCTTCTTTAAAGGGATGCTCAACAGATTGACTGAGAAATGGATTCTTCCCCACCTCCCCTCCCCAACAGATGAATCAAATACTTCAGTAATGTTGTTTTTCTTCTACTGATTTGAGTATTATATAAAATGGATAAACCAGAAGACCTTTTCTCCCTTTCAGTGGCATATGTAGTCTAGTGCCTGCTTTCGTGAAGTACTTTGCTTCTTTTATGTGGAAACTTATTTTTTCATCTAAACTTTGGTACATACCTGATGCATTTAGGCTAGACTGCAGATACTCTTTGTTTTATAGAGTGTTTTTAGCTATGCCTGACTTCTGCAATTGGACTTGGCTGTAGTTCTATTCATGGATATTTAGAAGATGTGTGAACTTCAAGTTGTGTATGTTAGTGCATTTTCTAAGTGTATCAATTATTAAGGCACTGGGAACTGATAGAAGGTATCCTGGGATGCTAGTAAAAGGTCAATTAATGAATTATACTAATTCCATTTTTTTTCAATAGATTTGTCTATTCTGTCTGAATTTGTTCTCAGAGAGGGGAGAGTTTTTGTCAAATACATGATGCCTAATGAAGCGCACCTTTCCATGTACAGAACGTGCAAATTAAAGCACTTCCAACTACTTAAAAGTACAGTTGTCCTTTTAGGAATCAAATGTATTACTGCAAGGAATTAAAAGGATTTCTAAGAACTTTGGGCACTGAGTATGTGTAGAGTATAAAGCAGTTTAATATCACAGGATGGCACTTGTGTGTTAAAACCTTCAGCTTAGAATCACACTATGGGGAAAAATACTTGTTTTATTAAGTGTTCCAGATTCCTTTTGATCTAACAACCATTCAATTGTGTGTCAGCTGTTTCTCCAGCAAAATATACATCTTTGAACTAGTTGAAGCAAATGAGCATGTACATGAACAGCTGTTGAACAGGTGGAGAACTAGTCAGTTTTTACAGCCAAATGATGTAATTAACTGTTACACCACTTCAGTCTTAAGTTTATTATGAGGATGACTTGGTGGGAGAGGAGGGAGATGAAGGGGAGGAAGCTTTAATTTTATTTTTTTCCTTTCCCTCTCCTTTGCTATGGAGAAACAATTACTTTTTGGCAAGAAGTACACTGTCTGTCTCTCCTAGATTTCTGTTGAGCAAAAAGTACTTAGAATACCTGGAGAACAGCTTCCTTGGTTGGGAGTTAGCTTCAGAGAGGGGAAATGTAACACTAGTCTTACTGAAATTACCTAGCTGAAGATCTGCATTTCAATTCTAAATGGAGAAAAGGGCGTAGGAAAGAGAGGTTTTTAATCTGTTATTTTACAGTTTGGTTACAGTGTCAAGTGACCTGAGAGGTCATGGAGAAAAATAAAGGAAAAACCTTCCAGATTACATTGTTTCCTCTAGCTTGAAGACTGTTTTGGAAGAACCTGGTAGACTGGCAGAGTCGGGCTTGATAGTGGTTTCAGAAGTGGCTGGTACAGTGTCTGGAGGCAGATGCTGACCAAGAGGTGTCAGCTGTAGAAAGCAGTGTGGGTGGGTGGCCTCCCCTTTGGCTGTGCTGCCCTGTCATTAGAGTACAGGACACAGAGATGCCCTGATACCGGTGTCAGCAGAGTGTTCTGGGCAGGGTCATAGCCCTGACTCTGAAACAGGAGAATACAGACCCATGAGGTGGGCAAGACAGGTCTGTAATGAGAGGATACTGTTCCTTCTGTGTGCTGGGGGGTTTCCTACTGCAGCTTTCTCTTCACTTTTATTAAAAAAAACCATAATGCGTGTTCTGAAGAATTTTGGAGCAAGGTAGTTATCTTTGTTTTGCAGCTAGGAAGATAGACTTGGAGAAGTGATGTGGAACCATGTTTATTTTTTTAAAAAAAAGAAAATTCTCTCCCTTGCATTCCCTTCTTCTTGTACCACCATTCCACTTCTTAACTTTTACTGCTTCTCTTTCTGTTCCATTTGGGACATGTGCACAAGGACTGCTTCAGCTGAGAGAAGAATGAGACATAGTAATGGATAAAGGGACACAAGCCTAATGCTCCTCTAATTTCTCCCCATCACTGTATTAAAGTGAAAAGATTTTTTCAATTCTTAAAAGCAAAAGTTACAGTAATGGTTTCTATTGATATGTTGTATTTAGTTTTTATAGTTGCATCATTTTTCCTTGGCATTTATGTCCTTGGGACATTAGTTAAGAGGCATGAAGAAATTCTAGTGCTTTGTGAGATCCTGGATACTACTACATTTCATAGTCAGAAAAATTAACTTAGCTTTTTCTGTCTTAGTATACGTACCTGTAGATGCTAATGCACATATGCTGCAGTTTAAAGCTTTCATAGGGGTTATGAAATATTTCAGTCTGCTGTGTTATCCTTGAACTAATGTGAACTGAAATTACTAAGATGCAAGTACTAAGTACATTTTTTTGCATAAGCAGCTGGAATAAACAGGATTATTTGGGGACTAATCAAATTCACACTACAGATGATTTAATTTGTGGCAAATGTTTCATTTTATAAGAAAAAAATGACCTGTAGTATGGAATAAGGGAGAACAAGTTCTTCTTTTCAGTCCAGTTTTTAGAGCCTTATTTTTGCTTTCCATCAAGCAAAGCAGTTTTCAAATCATATTTTGTCAGTTTGCAAACCCTATTTTCAAAATGCTTTTTTGACATCAGGTGTGATGGGGAAAATAGGATCAACAGAGAAGCACCAAGTGGAAAGGAAATTCCACATATGGAGGATGGTGGCCAGGCATACTAGTTATTAGGGCAAAGAAGCAGCTGATCAAACAAGCAGTAAATGAAGGATGTTAGGGAGAGCTTATTTGACTTTATTCTGGTAGCTTCCACAGAAGCAGTCTGGATCAGCTGACTGGAAGCTCAATTTACTGGGATCTTTTAAATTTAAAATTTAAGTTGGTTCTCATGAATGTTTTATTCATTGCATAAAACATTTGGGGCATTAATAATGAAAAACCATTTGCTGTGAAGCTTATTTCGTGCAGCTCTTCCAGGAGTCAGGCTGGGGATTATATGTAAATGTGGCAGAGTCTTAGTGAAGACAAAATTATAATCTCACCTTTTAAATAAAAATAAGAAAGAATGTAGGAACCAGGACAATCGGTTGTTGAAAACTAGCTTGGTAAGTGCCTAAATAGGAAAGTATGAAATGGCTGCATAGCACAAAACATTGGCACCCTTTTCAGATTCTTGTAGTATGCCACAATATAAAGTAGGGGAACCACAAAGCTCATGAGTTGTGCTTTATGCAATAAAAAATTGGGACTTTAAAGACTGACTGGAAAAAGATGTGATTTAATGAATCCATCAAACCTAAATAATAACCATTTTTGAGTACTTAGAAAGAAGAGATGAGCAGGGCCAAAGCGGAGATGCAAAAAATGAGATGCAGTATATTTGTGGAAAAGAAGAGCTGAAGCAAAGCCATTCTGCTTTGAGTGTCCTAATGGGTTTGACAAGAGGAGTATAGCATTGCTTGGCTTGCTGCTGATTTGGCAGCCTCTGTCTCTTCACTGCATTTTTCATGTGTGCCCTTTGTTTCTTTTTTTTTTCCTTTTGTATCTTACTCATCAGAATGTGAGGTAAAAGGCTGTTACTGCAACACCCTTGTTTCAACCAGCTAATGCTAACCAGCTTTCACAGAGACCATAATCCTTATACAAACACCTTAACTCATGAAGGAAGAGGGTCCAGTGCGACGTAGGTTTTCTTCATGTGCTGGGATTTCATCTGTGTTTTCTCCAAGAGCTGATGGCCGAAAGCTTGTCCGAAATGCTTCATTTGGAGGATATAATGAACTCTCTCCTGCTTTACCAGGTTTGTTGTGGTCTTGCATTTCTTAAAATGTACAGAAGAGAATGTAATTTCCACCTCAGATTTTTCAACTCGAATGAAAGGAATGTACTGAGATGCTGGTAGAAATCATAATATTGCTTGTATGCATTTAGATAACAGTTTTTGTAGTGGCCAAATTTGTAGATAGGCAACTGAGTAACTCAGTTTACACCACAGCAAATCTCTCTTTAAAAGGCGTTTGTGTGTTTGATGCTGACTGGAATATTTGTTTTGGTGGTTTGGGCTTTTGTGACTCAAGTTCTGTGATGTGGTTTACAAATTCCTTCCTGTCTTGCATTTTCCACTCCCCACATGTACAATAGGCTTGCTTTAAAATAGTGAAGTACAGTGGAAGGTTTTAATTCATCTATAGCAACTGAAGAACCTTCATGCTTGTCATGAATGGCTTGACAGTAAGCGACAGGATAGAATAAGCAAGGGCTAAAAGCATAGCCTTACTAAACTTGGCAGTGCAGGATCTTTTAAGAGATTGAGCATCAGAAAGTGCTTGAATCTCCTTTTGCTCAGACATTTGTTTCCTCAAAATCAGCACTGGAATACTTAAATAAATCATCCATAATGTATACTTCTGACACAGGTACCTGAATGTCAGCAGTTTACTCAAGAAGTGTCGATGCTTGAAAACATATTCAAGACCACCTCTCACTAAAAGGGGACATTGTAGAAATTGTGCATATTTCCAATTGTGAATTATTCCATATGTGTGACTTGTCTTGTGCATGTGCATATACGTACTTTGATCCATAGTCCTATGGGGTCAGAAGGCTGGGGGAGAGGAAATAAAATAATTTTCCTGTCTGCAGAATGGTTGACTGAATTTGTAAGCTCTGTCTCTGAAGCCATTGAGAAGAGTTGTGGTGTAGATCATAGGCACAGTTGCAGGCTGGTGATCAGGCAGCTCTCTGTATCGCTGACTGGTGCTGGCTTGTGGAAGCACTGAAGCAGTACGTTCAGCTGCTGGCATCTGGGGACAGTCTCTTGGGACAATGTGTTCCATTAAACTTCATGTTTTAGCCTATAACATTTTCCTTTCACTCTGCTTCAGGAAATTATTAGCCTTCTACCAAAAAGTCTAATGCTGAGTTTTGTTCAAGCAGCTTAGGAAATAAAAGATCTCAAAGCTCTAAAGTGTGGACTTGGCAAGTAGACAGTGTCTTCCCTGCTTTTAAAATAAATGCATATGGTCTGGTAATTACTGAAACAAAAAGAGATGGATTTCCTATACGCTATTTGCCTGTACAGGATTCTATATTAAAGCTGATAGCTGTCTGTAAGTGGGTAAAGAATGACTTCCTAAAATGTAGAAAAAAATGGAAAAGAATTGCGTGTAAACATATAACTAAAAAGCCTTTTATATTTTGGAATCTTCCAATCTGAAGACTTAAATAACATGCCGGAAGGTGTACTTTTGGTTTGATTTAAGTAAAGAGTATTTATTGCCTGTCTAAAAGGTACTTGTGTAGTTACAGTGAGGACATTCTTTGTTTATTATTGTTTAGTTTTTACAGTGTTTTCAAGAGAAAATATGACCACAAGAAAATACATAAAAAGATTTTGCCTGCTTTTAACTTTAAAAAATATTTTCCCTTTATTTTCCTGTTTCATTTATTATATAACACCAGTATTTAAATCTCCTGCTAAGTGTAGTTCATAGGTCTTCCAGAAGCATATAATTTTTCTACTTCATTATTCATTCTTCAACACTGCATTTGCAAAGTAGTGGTCAGATCAGTCTGTTTCTTGCTTTTCATTTGCAAATCAGTAATATAGTTGCTTGGCTTGCTCTTTGATCTTTTAATACATCGCATTGTTTTTTTACTGATGCTTTTGTTTTTTGGGAAAAGGCCTTCAGTGAATAGTAATTATTTTTTTTTCTGATGTATTGTTTCAGATACAGTTTGTATTTGTTGAGAGGTACAAAACCAGTATTTGAGATGTAGGAGATATTATGTGTTTGGTTTTGGCTTTTCCCATCCTTCAAGATTGATTTAAAGGACAGAGTGCAAGTACAACTTTTAAGGAATGATATCTGTGTTATGCTTCAAATTGAAATCTCTTAACAGTTTTAAGATGTACCCTACCACAGACTTTATCATAAAGATTCTTTAATGCTAATCTTACAATGTATATATTCCTCATTTTTTGTCAAAGATTGTATTTTGGAGGATTTCTTTCTTTTGGTATTCACAGCTTAGTCTCTAAAAAAGTGTCATTTTGTTTTGTTTCATTGACATCTTTCATGTATAGAGTTCCAGTTGCATGCAGTTGTCATGCTCTGGTGTCTGAAAGCTCGTCATGAGTTTTCACATAGATTTATTTTTGCCTGCAAGTTTTGGAAGGACCTGCTGAATGCTCTCAGTAGGAAATAACTAATGGGCAGTTTCCCTGGACTTCTAAAGTCATATCATGAAGTGTAGCTGACTGCACTGGAGTTGTGATCAGCTTTCAGAGCCCATGGGGCCTGTCAAGACAAGGAAGGTCACACTGGGAGAAAGTCTGCTAAGATGTAACCATAGAATCTTTCAAGTTGGAAAAGACCCTTGGGATCATTGAGTCCAACCATCATCCCTGCTCTACAAAGTTCTTCCCTAAACCATATCCTTCAACACCATATCTAAACGACCATTAAATACATCCAGGGATGGTGACTCAGCCACCTCTCTGGGCACCCTACTCCAGTGTCTGACTACTCTTTCTGTGAAATTTTTTTTCCTAATGTCCAATCTAAACCTACCCTGTTGCAGCTTGAAGTCATTCCTTCTTGTTCTATCACTAATTACCTGTGAGAAGAAACCAGCACCAGCCTCTCTACAGTGTCCTTTCAGGTAGCTATAGAGAGCGATGAAGTCTCCTCTCAGCCTCCTCTTCTGGGACTAAACAGTCCCAGCTCCCTCAATCATTCTTTGTAAGATTTATTCTCCAGGCCCTTCACTAGCTTCACTGCCCTCTTCTGCACATGCTCCAGCACCTTGATGTCTCTCTTATATTGAGGTGCCCAAAACTGGACACAATACTCAAAAGTGTGGCCTCAGCACTGCTGAGTACAGGGGGGCAATCCCCTCCCTACTTTTGCTGGCCACAGAATTTCTAATACAAGCAGGATGTCATTGGCTTTCTAAGCCACCCAGACACACTGCTGGCTCATATCCAGCTGCTTGTGAATTAGAACCCCCAGGTCCTTTTCTGCCTGGCAGCTTTCCAGCCACGCTTCCCCAAGTCTGTAGTGTTTCATGGGGTTGTTGTGGCCCAAGTGCAGAACCTGGCACTTGGCCTGGGTTGGAGGCTGTTGATGTTGATGTTGGCCCATCTATCCAGTCTGTTCAAGACTCTCTGTAGAGCTTCCCTATCCTCATGCAGATATCCCCATTTCCTACCAGACCCTTCTCAGATGCTTCCATCATTTCTAAGTGTCTAACCCTTCTCTCAATTGAAATGACAGAGCGAGAGTCCTCCCTAATTCACCATCCTTAAAGCCTCAGTGTGCTTACCTTGGGCTTATTCCTAACAGGTTCTGCTATCTCCCCTTCCCCCTTCATATCTAGTTTGAAGCCCTGAACACAGTCCCTGATGTACAGAACTGTTTTAGAGGCTACAGTTCTGGAACTTGTATATAAAGTGAAAAAGTAAAAACCTTCCACAGGTCTCTAAAATAATACTGGGAGCTTAATTTGCAGGTCTGAAGGTTGACTCAAAATGCACTTGCTTGCTGCCCTCTAATGCTGAAAATTGTTGTCATGAGATTAGGTAGAAAGTGGTACACAAATCCAGGAGATTTAAGACAGAAGACAGGAAAGCAGCTACATCTCCAACACCTGAGTTTCTGCACTGTGAAATGTGAGCTCAGGTTATCTTACTTAAAAGTTATTAGACAAGGTCTCTAGCCTTCCATACTTTGGCAATTGCCACTCAAGGTAACTGACTTCAGTGACTCTTAGTGGTCAGTTTTCAGTACTTCTGGGCTGAAAAAATTACAAAGTGAGTGACAACACGAAGCATCATTTAGAGACACTTCTCTCTTGGCTTTGCTGTTGTCTTTGTCAGAAATCCAGAGAAAAATTTTTGTTCATAAGTGGTATCAGGAAGAAAGAAATCAGTATTTCTTATTTTTGGTTCTTATCTTTGGTTGTTTGCCTGGACCTTAGTGAAGCATTTGACACTTTTCCACAGCTTTCTCCTGGAGAAACTGGCTAAATATGGCCTATTCCAGCATACATTTCACTGGGTAAACAACTAGCTGGATGGCTGGGCCCAAAGAGTTGTAGTGAATAAAGTTAAATGCAGCTGGTGGCTTGTCACAAGTGATGTTCCCCAGGGCTCAATGCAGGGGCCAGTTCTGTTTAATATCCTTTCACCTCATCCAGATCATCGATACCAAGTGCACCCTCAGTAAGTCTGGAGATGACACTAAATTGGGAGGAGGGATTGTTCATCTCATTGAGGGCAAGAAGGCTCTACAGAGGGACCTGGAGAGGCTGGATGGGTGGGCCAAGGTCACTCTTATGAGATGCAACAAGGCCAGGTGCTGCAGATGCTGCACTTGGGTCACAACCACCCCATGCAACACTATAGGCTTGAGGAAGAGTTGCTTGGAAGCTGCCCAGCAGAAAGGGTCCTGGGGGTGTTGGTCCATGGCTTGGCTGTATATGATCCAGCAGTGTGGCCAAGAAGGCCAATGGCACCCTGGCCTGCATCAGAATAAGGATGACCATCAGGACTAGGGAGGTGTTTGAGCCCCTGTACTTGGCATTGGTGAGGCCACAATTTGAATACTGTGTTCAGTTCTGGGCATTTCACTGCAAGAAGGACATTGAGTTGCTGGAGTGTCCCTAGAGAAGGGCAACAAAGCTGGTGAAGCATGCAAAGCACAAGCCTTAGAAGGAGCAGCTGAAGGAACTGGGGTTGTTTAGCCTGGAAAAAAGAATGCTGAGGGGAGGTCAGTCTCTACAACTGTCTGAAAGAAGGTGGTTGTGAGGTGGGAATCAGGCTCTTCTCCCTAGTAACAAGCAAAAGGACAAGAGCAAGTGCCAGGGGAGATTTAGATTAGATATTAGAAGAAACTTCTTCACTGAAAGGGTAATTAAACATAGGCTACCCAGGGGAATGATTGAATCACCATCCCTGGAGGTGTTTAAAAGATGTGTAGGTGTGGTACTTGGGGACATGCTTTGAGCACTTGACTTGGTAAACTTAGGTTAATGGTTGGTAGAGTTAGGGTGTGGTTGGGACTTGATCTTAAGGGGCTTTCCCAACCAGAATGAATTTGTGATTCTGTGGATATAGTTGTTCTCATGTTGTTTCCTTGACCAAGTATTTCCATGGCAAAAATCTGCATTGTGCTCACCTAGGGCCCATATATAGCTTTTTGTGATGTTTCAGTACAAATTTCCTTTGTCAGAAAAAGTTAGAATGCCTATAGTACTGAGGTCCCTCCATCTTAACAGAGGCTCCTTGGAAAACATGTCCTTACAGTGGATGAGGCTGTGTCTGGATTGACACCTGAATTGTGATTTTTAAATTTTTTTTATTTTTTAACATACATTTTATTACATATGGAGAAAATACTTCTGTCTGTATCCTGAGTGAGAGAGGAAGGTTACAAATAAGATGGTATGGAATATGAGGCTGGGTTTCCTCACAGGCCAAGAGTGAGCCATACAAGTTGATCTAGGATCTGCAGTGTCCCTAACTTGGGTTTGCTAGCAAACTCTTTAAACACCTCTTTGCTGTGTGTATGAGTAAGGATGGGAACAGTAAGTGTGGTGGCATTTTTATAAATCAGCAGGAATGCACACCTCTCAGGCTCAAGATACTGGAAGCAAGAAAGTGAAGTTCAAGGAGATGTGACTTAACCTTGGTCTTCATGTCTGATTCTCTGAGACACAGTACTTCATTTTATTTTCATGGGCAATACCAATGAAAAGATTTCTTATGGAAATAAAAATGTATGTATTCTAGCTAAGGATGTGTAAAGCCCTTAAAGCTGCTGTAATTTAGAAAGCAAGCTGTGAATTATGGCCTCTCTTCTGTAAGAACAATCCTGACTTAGCACTTTTATTCTTGATTGGCATTACTAAGTCTTTGTATGTGCATATAAATAAGCAAGGAAAAACTGGAAAGCCATTAGAAAATGCCTATACTGCATTTTCAGTGGAACTTGGTTCCTAATTGGGAATTCATTTTGGGTGTGGGAGTGAGGAGAGAACCTCATTACTAAGATTGTGGGGTGTATTCGACTGACTAGGACTGGCATCGAGTCTGTTGACTTCTTGGTGAAATAAGATGGGTCTGTCCTCTGAGGGTTAAGGCAACCTTTGTTTTGTTTCAGCATCTGATGACTGGTGCTGTAGAAAATATGCTTTTATATTTCATGTCACATAGGAAACGTGGCTTCTGGCCTCTGTATCATGACATCATTTTTTTTGGTTTTCCAAATGCCCTAGTACTGCAAATCTCCTGCCTGTCTAGGTACTTCTTCCATGTGGTCAAGCAGTCTTCTGCATTTTAAGTTTTCATTAGTCAAATAAGCCCATCATGGATGCATTGAAGAATTCCAGAAGGATTGGTTTAATAAACTGTGCACTGGGCGGGCCATCTATAAAGACCCATAAAGGTTTCTTTCTTTAAAGACTTGTAAGATTTTTTTGTGTGTTAACATAAAATTTTTCAGTATATAATTATTAAAAATCCCCTGAAGAATGTGAAATCAAACTACTTCTCTGATAAATGGAATATGTTCAAACTGAAGATCAGATCTATAGGTGACTTCATGCATTATAGCTGCTGATGCAGTGACCTCTGGTGGTGTAGATCTCTAGGTTGCCACTGTCAGAGCCGTGCAAGGGTTTTCAGCTGTGTAGGTTATTCTCGAAATTCATGTATGGCTTCACATTTGCCTACCTTCTATCTGGAAGGAATGTAAATTATGGCATTCTTACTTAGATAAATGCGTTGCCCAGTTTGTTTTATTCCTGTTTGTAAAAACTCTGTGCTACCATCAACCTCTTCAAAGAAAATGAGTCACTTTGGCTTTCTGTCCCATAACCAGAGTAGATCATTCTTCCTTAAAATCTACTGAGAATCCAGCATCCTCTTGTGGCACAGGACATCTGTGCAGCAGCCCTGGTGCCAGTTGTGACTCCCCCTTTGCACTGTTGCACATACACCAGTGACAGCCACTGCCTCCCTTTGTGTTCTGGATATTAAGCAAGGGTAGGGTTTGTCCTGTGCGTCGCTCACAGAAGATAAATGTGGGATTTATGTGGGATTTCAACAGCTGTTTTAATATTAAACCTTGCAGTTACACTTACATTGTGACAAGTTGAAAGTATAAATTCAAGCCTAATGTGTGCAGCTTTTAAAATTTTCTTTCAAAAAAAACAACTAGTGTTATTAATCACTGTTTTAGCTTCCATGTGGGTGATGTCTGATAATTATTTCCAGCTACAGAAATGCATAAATGAAAAAAGGGTTTACTTAATGTTCTGCTCTGTGCATGAGTGTATGCAGATAGGGCAGAATGAGAAAATAAAAGACAAAAGTTTGCACATCACATTAATGACTGGTCCGGTTATTAGATCAGATCTGGCACCATCCAAATACAGTGGACTGTTCTCACCTCTTAGTGGGTATTAAGTTAGTTTATATTCTAGTAGCTGGTATGTTTTCAACTGATGTAATGGACGGGTAGGTATATGTTGTTTGAAAATCCAATTTGCTTGCACTTTTTAATGCTAAACTGCAAATTTATTTCAAAGGCTACCTCATGTGAAACGTCTTCAAATCATTTGAAACAATGCTGTCTTGTCTTTAAGGTTTTGACAAAGGGAAGGATGAAGTCTCACAAAACAAAGAGGATACGGCACATTCTATGTCAAAAAGCAAGGTAATGGAAGCAACCTCCTGATATGGCATTAAAATGTCAGTGTGCAAAGGAGCTGAGTGCATTTTTAATTAAACACCAATGTATTTAAGTTTTAAAATAGATAATATTGAAGATTAGCCTTCACTCTTGTCAATAGTAAAGATTAAAGGGAATTTATTAATAGACATGACATCATGTGAAAATCTGCAGTTCATCTTAGTGAAATGGAAATGTGGAGTTTTCTCACAGCCATCTTGGGGTGGGATGTTGCCTTGCCACGTATAGAGATGATGGAGGGCAGCTCTTACTATGGAGTAGAATTTAAAATCCTTTTAAGATGTAGGTGAAGGTGCTGTTCATGGAGCTGTAGCAAATCTTCTTAAAAGAATATTCAAGAAACTGTAATATGAAAAGATTTTAGTTTAATAATTGCCAGAGTAAAACACAGTTACTTGTAATCTGTTGTCCTGTTGCAAGGACTTCTGTACCTCAAAATTAAAGTATAAAGGCCCATTTTGTTGAGGCAATAATAGTGTGAAGGAAAGCATGCTGAGTAGAATATTAAACTAGATATAACTCATATGCATGCTCCTGCGTTCAGGTAGTCTTGGTAACAAAAATGGAAAAGGAAGGAGCTAGGCAAATCTGTACTCATCATAGTGTAGTTCCAAGATGGAAATTAAGATGCAATTAAAGACTGAGAACATCCAGAATGGAGTTTGGGGATGGTCACCACATCACCAAAACCATAGCATCTTGGGGTGACTAAACTTTAAATAGGAAGGGAACATGAAACCTGAGCAACTAAAAAGACTCTATTTTGTATAGTGATTCCAGGTCTTTTCTTACCAGAACTCTTTTGTTCTGATCACAGTTATGTAACAATAATTTGTCAACAGCAGTTGCAATAGCAGTCCTATTCAGAATAAAATGTTATTTTCTGTAAGGATACTTTACCATCCAGCTTGCTTCTGATCAAAATATTTATGTTGGTCCAGAAACCTCTAAATCATGTTTGACTTGGAAGTCAAGTTAATACTGTCTCTTAACTTATATTTATTTCAGACTCTATTAAATCTTTGACTATTCAATTGTTTTTTTTTCTCCTTATTTATTTTTCTTTGTTCCTGTCTTTCTTACATCTTTGTGTGCTTTGCAATTGCTTTTTTGTTTGCATCTTTCTACTATCAAAGATGAGACCCACATTCCTACTTCTTCTAATACATATTATTATTCATCCTTACTTTTGCAATTAATGCACGTGGGACTTGTTAAGAATTAGTAGTTCCTTTGTAACCCACGTAAAACTTTACAGGAACAGAAGATGGTAACCATCTTTCACAGCTGTGGATATAAGTAGCAGCCCTTCTTTTTAACTAAGAGTGGAAAAGCAGAGATGAGTCTTGTCCAGAATCTGGTACTGAATGTACCTTGCTAGGACTTGCAGTAACTTCTCTTGAAATGTTTTCTTCTTTTAAATTTAGTTCCTGTCCACTTTGTGTGGATTTAACACTGAGAAAGTTACTAGCTTAAAAATGTACAAACCACAGATCTGTCTCATAATGTGTTGGGCAGGTAAATGTGGACCTTTACTCAGTGTCCTATTAGCAGACTTTAAAAATAAGATACCAAGATGATGAGATTCTGTGATCTGTGATACTTTATGGTTTGGGGTTTTCATATGCATGACCTTTAGATTGCACTAGCTTTCTGTTAGTGAGCAATTTGAATATTTATGAGTGTTTTACTTAAGTTGCTCCATTATAGCTTGCATAACAAGTTCATTGCCTCTTCTTATGTGACAGTGATAAGCATTTTCCCCTCATCTGCTATTCCACTTAAAGTACTGTATTTCTTTTGACTTCTAGACAGAGGAATTAAATATCAAGTTGTATGCTTGTCTTAAAACTAAATTTTGACCATTAAGAATGTATCCTTAACACAAAATGAAGAGGTTTTCTTCATTCTTCCAAGATATATATGTAAGGTAGAGAATTTACTTATTGTTGAAATGATTTTGAGATAAAATTACTTTCTGCATTTATCTTTCTGACACAAAGTAGGCTGCTGTGAAGTCTTAGTTCTGAGTTAAAGGCTTCAAAGCAGGATCAAGGTTGAATTGCTGTGCTCGACTTCTAAATATTTAATTTTTATTTATTTGGTTTGAGCAATTTATGTGTTAAAAACAGTGCACTTGAGCACTCCTTATTATTGCTGTAAGTTTTTATAAAGCTTATGTATTTTTTGGCTGTCATTTTATAGTGTTCCAAAATAGAAATTCAGTGAATAGACTGTGCATTGTAGTCTGAGATTTGAAATGAGTCATCAGAAATATTGTACAGCTTGAGAAGCAGTTCTTATAAACCATCCCTGAATTCACACAGCTTAGAAGGTGACTGATTTTTATTTTTGTTTGAAGTTTGAGTCCATCAGGCTTATATTTCAGTGTTCATAGAAATACAACTCAAGTTTTCAGAAGTTTATATATAGTGGATTCCTATTCTGTGAGTTGCAAGAGGAATAACACATTAAATCTGGTTAAATTACCATCCTCGACTGTGTTTAAAAATTGTATAGGTAGAGTGCTTATGGGCATGGTTTAGCAGTGGGCTGGTAGAGCTAGTTTAGGAAGGTTAGTTTAGAGGTTGGACTCGGTGATCCTACAGACCTTTTCCAACCTGAACCTGATATGGTAGAATCCTCTTTTTTCTTTCAAAAGAAGAGCTTTGTATCCCAGGGTGAATCTCTGGTGGCTCGAGTTCCCTTTCAATAGATGCCAAAGAACAAACTTTGAACCTTACAAGCTGTGGGGAGAGTCAGGAGGAATAAATCATGTGGTGCTGAGGCAGCATATTATCCTGCTATGAACAAGGGCTTGCATTTCACAAAAAAACCCTTAGTCTTGTCCCCTGTCTATCATTAATGTAAGCTTCTTGAAGATGACTTGCAAAAAGTAATCAGAGCATGGGATTAGAGAGGAAGGAGCAGAACAAGTGCCATTGTTGTACTCTGAGAATTTATAGAGCACTGATATCTAGATTGGAGAAGCTGTCTTTTCCTTCATGGAACATGGGGTAAGTGCCTCTATAATTCATGCAGAGGAGCTGTCAAGTTATGAATGAAAATACTGCAATTTGTGTTAACATTAAGATTCTCCTAAAATCATCTCTCTCTGTTAAAATAAGGCCTGACTAGTCGAGACTGCAAGATACCAAGTAGTAGCTCCATTAACTAAATATTTACTGTATACAGTTCAACTCCTGGAGGAATCCCAGACAGCTTTTCCATAAAACCCTTATGAAAAAAGACTCCATAAACAGGGGGTGAACAGCTCATACTACAACTTGTAGTTATGGTTTTGTTTTTTGTTAAGTGGGAGAAACAGGAGAGAAGCGAGTGGAAATGGGGGCCTTATATAACTGTGCACTTCAAATGCTTTTAAAAGTGCCTGCAACAGCAATGTATCTTTGTAGCTTTCACTGTCATTTGCTTATTACATATTTTGTCAATTTCAGTCTGAATCCAAGCTTTTCAATGGCTCTGAGAAGGACATCTCTTTATCTTCAAGCAAGCTTACAAAAAAAGAATCTCTCAAGGTGAACTATTTTCTAACTCCTCATGGACTGTAAATGCATTCATGTATTTTTACCATATTCTCAAATGAGAAGACAAAAATGTCAAGTAGGGAAGAGACCTATATGAAATATCTAAGTATTGTGAGAAGCAGTCGTGTTGAAACTCTTCATATCTTATTGTACCAGTACTTGAGTATGGGTTTCTGAAATGCAGTCTTTAGGATGGCACAAGATTATAAGATAACACAGAAGATTCTGAGGTAGTTCAGGTTGGCAGGGACCTTTGGTCATCTACATGCAGTTAAATGAATTGAATTATTAAATGTTAGAATCTGTGTGCATTACCTGTGTTTTTTACTGCCTTCTTCCTCCTATATTGTAACATGATGAAACTTCATGATTTGGCAGAAACATCAGGAAAAAAAAAATTATTTTCCTCTAGAAGAGGGAAATAAATTGCTGCAAATTTCTGCTGGGAAGGGAAAGTAATTGGTAGGTAAAAAGTATTTATCAGATAATGTATCTGTAATTCTAAATAAGGCCCAAATTTGATTTTGTACTTTACATCAGAAAAGGAAGGGGATGAGGAAGGTTGATTTGTTGATTTTTCCCCTGTAATACTAACAGGAGTTTCAAAATCCTTTTTTGTTAAAAGCAAGTTGCAGAAAAATCTGAAATCAATTACCTGGTAGCTGCTCTTGAAACAGAGTACAAAATAGTTGTTCACACCTTGAAGTCAAATACTGTGTTTTAAAGCTTCTTCTCTAGATCTGTATTAGGAATTGAACTTAGCATGGTTTTTTCCTCGTCTTGTATTGGTAGATGTCTTTTTATGCTCCAATTACTGGCTTATGACTGTGGCATTGTAAATATTTTTATTATTATTTACAGGTTCAAAAGAAAAACTACAGAGAAGAAAAGAAAAGAGCTACAAAAGAATTGCTTAGCACAATCACAGACCCATCAGTTATAGTTATGGCTGACTGGTTGAAGGTCAGAATCCAAGTGTGAAACCTGATTTGAAGATGTGTAGCAGCTGTTTGTTCTCTGCCTTGTGACCAGAATAGAAAAGGCTCAATCTTTAACTTGCTGTTAATGTTTTTCTCTAAGCACAGCAGCAGCTAATTGCATGACAGAGCCTTTGTGCTCAGATCTTTGGGGAATAATGGAGGAACTTGGCTTCTACTGCAGTGACATAGTCACATCCATCTTGTGTGTATAGCCATTAACTTCAGATGAGTTTGGTTTATGAATCTTATTTTGTCCTTTGTTTTTTACACTTTGAATTGAAGCTCTGTTATGTCTGTAACAATAGTGAAAGTGGTTCAGTCACATTAGATATTTTAATACAGATTTCTTTCTGTATTTATTTCCTGTAGTTTTCCTTGTGTCTTTTGCTGTCCTCTTGCAGTTATTTCCAATATAACTGTCCTCTAATGCTGGTACAAAAAATGAATTAGTTTCTCAAAAATAGCAGTCAGTGTCATCAACAATAATGCAAACCCTAACCCTAACCCTGATTTTTATAATCAGCTTCAAGTAGTAGCTTGTCTGATAAAACTTTTTCCAGTTTTTGTAAAAATCAGTGTCGACAGGATAAGACCTTGCTCAAAGATCAAGTTGGCCATCAGTCCTACTGACACAGAAATACTAAAAATCCAGTTGACAGAAATGATGCAAGCACTATAATCAGATGTGTGAATTCAGGGACTTGAAAGGATCTTATATATTGCATGTGTGGGTTGAAGCCAACAGCTGTTGTAAGATGCTTTATCTAAGAAATTAAGGTATATCTGAGCTATTTTGTGAATATTCTGTTTTTGTTATCTGATGTCAGTCCTGGTTTTAGATAAGCTCTGTTTCCAAAGATTATCCTGTCTTCCTGCTAGAGATAAACTACATTCCAGACAGGAAAATTCATTAAGGTTTCAGGTGAATTGCCATACTTCCATGACTGGATGTGTGCATACTTCTTTGTAGAATAACTATTCATCAAGGAAGAACAGAAGAATAAGCATTGAAATTGTACCTTTGTATTGGCTTTGATAAATATAAGTAAGCTATTTATAGACCCAATAAACTTTGCTTGAAATAAAAACTAATAAGTCATTTCAATTTACATTTTAATTTTGTTAAGTTGGATGGTTTTGTTCCTGGCTTCACTGAGCTATAACTGTTTATCTTCTAGATTCGTGGTACCTTGAAAAGCTGGACCAAACTGTGGTGTGTACTGAAACCAGGAGTGCTGCTTGTTTACAAAACCCCCAAAAATGGCCAGTGGGTAGGAACAGTGCTTCTGAACGCTTGTGAACTCATTGAGAGGCCTTCTAAAAAAGATGGCTTTTGTTTTAAACTCTTTCATCCTTTGGAGCAGTCCATATGGGCTATCAAGGTGAGTGGGAGCATGTATGGTTCTTAACAGATGACCAGCATTAGCCAGCTATGAGTAAAGACAAACTTAATGAAAAGCTGGACTGCATTTTCTGTTAACTTTTATAGTTTGTTCATTCTGAATTACAAGCCTTCAACATCTAGTTGTCTTCATCACAAAAAGTGCTGCTCTATATCTTTAAATAGCTACAGAAGTGTGGTGTGCAGAGGGATGCTGTTGAAGAGGTTAATGCCAGCACTGGCAATCATGGAAGTGGAAAGAATGAGGGTATAAAGTTGTATTTTGAATCAGTCAAATCTGAAAAATTCAGGAGGAAAGTAGTTGGCCCAAACGAAAGCTTTGAGATGTGTTACAAACACTTCTTGACTTCCTACATTACATTTGTGCAATAAAATACAGCCTAATTCACTTTGCTTTTAAGAGTAGAAATTCAAATAACTTCCTTGAGCAATAGTAGCATGTATTGCAACTTGTTAGCCCATTGTATTCCTTTTTTTTTTGCTACAGTTTTAGAAAGAGAAATGTTTTCCTTAATTTCTGATGTTTGTCAGTTTATCATACATGACAATATTGTGAGCAGCTCTAAGTGTTAAAAAGCACACTGTTCTGCACAGCAAAAGTTTATTTCAGTTTCTTGTAAGAATCAGTGTCTGCTATTACTTTGTTTAAACTCTGTAAACAATTATAGTCCTTATTTTCTGTTTGCATATGGAGAGTGTGAAAGCACAGCACAAGTGAACATATTTACCTCCTAAAATAACATCTTGCTTTTGATTAAATTACTGTTAGAATATCAGGCCTGTTGTCATAATAATTATGCCCTCTGCAAAATATATCTTAAGATAGCTACTAATTGTGAGATAGTATCCTCTGAAATCAATATAAATGTACTCTCATATCTGTAGAGCATATGCTACATTGATTTTGTTCCTTATCTCAGACTGGGAAGTCAGTCAGCTACTATAATTCCTGATGTTTGTGGTCCTTCCGAATTGTATTTATTGGTGTTATCTAAATTTACTAAAGCTTAGATCAAATCTTTCGTAGTTGCTTTTGAACAGTATTATTTTAATATTTCTTAGAAGCACTTTTCACTCATTATTGGTGATCTCAGACTTGCAGAATGCAAACTTCATACCCTTTTTAAAACTATAGGGTTGTTGTTAATGTGATTTAATTATTTATCATCATTGCAAAGTGGTGGCCTGTCAGCAGAAGATCACAGATCAGATTTATATTTCTTTATTGCCTGGCAATGAGAAACAGATTTGTTTGTTTTTTTTAACTAGATATTTAGAATTTAGAGGACATGGCCCACCAGATTTTTACTTTTTTAAGGTAGGTCAAATTTTGAACCTGAACAAGTTGATATTGTCCATTCTAAATGTGCTGAGAGCTGGAGTGGCATTTGTTCATTTTGGTATGGCTATTTGCAGTTGAGAATTACTGGGTTTAATTAGATGAAAGACCTTGGAGTTTGAAACCTTTCTGCCTTGTTTACCTAGTCAATCGTAATGTCCTAGTTACAGATTTATTATCATGAGACAAACTCTCATGACCATAATAGCAATTGACTGGTTTACCAGAATGAGCCTAAAGTCTAAGGGAAAATGAGCCTTTTTGCAGTCAGTGCAGGAATGTGCCGTTGCAAGAAATTTTTATGCAGGTGCAAGTACTGCAGATTTTCTCACTTGAACACACATAGTGTGTCCTTCTGGCAGACTGCAAATTCTCATCTGCAGTAGTTTGTGGCCAGTCCCTTCACATGCTCCCTTAAGCCTGTTTGCTGTGGTTTTTGATGTCCCTCCTGCACTCTGAGGTAGCTAGTGCATTCACTGTACCTTGTTTTGTCTTCCTCATGTACCCAGTTTTGATGCCATTTCAGTTTTCTCAAATTAGTAACTAGAAAAGTTACTGCAAGTAATATTTCATGAGTAAATTTAGACAAGTGTGACTATCAGTTTTTGTTACTTTCTCTGAGTGTTCATGCCATTTGACTGTTACTGGCATGAGTATTTGGTAGAAAGTAAACATCAAAGTTTTTTTTTAATCTAGTGGGATTTTTAAGGTACCCCTTACCTTGGCTGGAGCAGTTGTACCATCATTCTGTCAGGAACAGAGACAGATTAAATAAAGTCACCTTACAAATGGAAAATATCTGCCTGGTACAGAACACTACCATACTGAAAACTGATTCTGAACACAGAATAGGTGATATGAAAGAAAAATGTCCAGTGCTTTTGGACAGTAAATTATTAGAAGAAAATCAAGGTTTACAAGCAGTTATTCCAGAACTATTCCAGACTACTTAAATTTTTGCTGCAAGTTATTTTTTAGTTTTAATTAAGGGACTGTCAAAGCATATATGTAGTATAGGTTTCTTGCATTAAAAAAAAAAAAAAGGCAACAGGCAAACCCAAACACCAAAGCCACACATCTCTGAATTGTTGTCTGGGACAGAGTAAGTGTTGTACCCTACATGCCCACAGTAAAACCCTAGAGGGGAGAGATCTAGTGAGCAGAGCTCTGCCTTAAGTCTAAGACCTGTGACCTGGGAGTTTTTGAGTACTTGTGGTGGATGGGCCTTTGCATGGCACTGTTTCAGTCACGGTGCCATGGTCCCTGCTGTGTAGTGTCCCAACACCTCTCACACCCCTGGCATTGCACTTTGGTGCTCTCCCATCCCCAGGGGCCCATGAAATTGAAAATTTCTTTTCTTTCCTGCCCAGCTGCCCTCAGGGTGAGAAGTGCTCATGCATGGGGTTGTCCCTCCTGGGTCTCCCAATGTTGCTGCTTCATCAAAGACTTTTTGTAGGTGCACCGTTCTGCTTGCTTGGAGAGGAACTGAGGTTTGCAATCTTGTTTCTAACACCCAAGTTGCTTTTCCTCCATACTGACTATTTGGGAGTTTCTGAACATCATTTACACCAGCACTAGCTTGCCTATATTGATATTTAAGAACTACCAAGACTACTCATTACTTGACTCTTGCTCTCAGAAAAGTTCTGGCTGTTTCATTTGCTTGCTTCTAAAATATCTGCCTTTATCTGCTTTTGCTCAAAACTTCTTGTAGCTTTCCAATTCCTTCTTCTAAGCCTTGTACTGGCTTTTCACTAGGCTTCTATTTGAGGGAAATCAATCCAGACCAAATATGTTAACTCATCACTTAGGCAGGTTTAACTCAGCTTACAACAATATCTTCAAGTATATTTAATACAGCCCTCTTTGCCTACCAGTTGTCTTAAAGCTACCATAGGTAAACTTTTTTTGAAGGGTCTTTAAAATGCTTATTTATAATTTCATTCCAAAATGAAGCTCAACAGAAATGGAAAGGAAATTTGGATTATTATTTTTTTCCTTCTAATTTGGAATGTGTAGAACTTCATTGGGAAAATTAGACATAGGCAATTGACATCCTTTGTGTTTCTGTTAATTGAACATAACATTATGGTGTCTTGCTGATACCCTTTAAAGACAGACTTAAGCATCTGAATATCTTCTGTGGACCTGGGTATCTTTTTCTTTTTTTTTTTCCTTGTTGCAATGCCAAGTCTAGTTAGGTACCCAAATATTGTGTGGAATTGACTACTAAAGTGGAGAGATTGAAAGGGAGGGAGGGAACCCACTCATCCTTTCTCCCTATAGCAATGCATAGTGTTTGGGTGGGACGAGTTATTTCCATTTTATTTAAATACCAATTAAGTCATCTTGTCTTCTGAAGACAGGTAAAAATAATGCAGTTCTGGAGCATGGGATGCTGCTGTGACACCAAACACATTGTGATGTAAATTAAGCATGAAGTGGATAGCTGAAGAGGGCTTCTGGTTTTCTGCAGGGATTTGGCTTGCCCTTGTGTCTCTCTGTGCTATGAATCGTAGCATCATTGTAGGAATTCAGAGGAACCTTTGCTCTTACCAAGAACAAGTGGGACTAGAGGGAGAAGAGCGACATTAATGTGGGGTCTTTTATAGCATTCGTTGTAAATCAACTTTCTTAAACCACACAAAAATACATTTTGTTTTGTTTGCTTTTAATCTTACCTCTTCAGATGAAATACTGAGTTGAAGAGGAATGGCTCGTCCTTGTGATCTCTCTACATCTGTCTGCAGGCATCCCCAGACAGTGAGGGTGACTCCCCTGTGGCATTTCTTTAGATGCTTTTGTTGCCTTGCTATAGTAGCATCAGCAGAGCATTTCCAAGTTACTAAGCCAAGTATGATTTACAAAAACCACAAACAAACAAAACAACAAAACCAACCTGAAATTATTTGAATCCCAAAGACCATTCTTTTTGAAGTGGGAGCTATACTGGACTGAAGTCTTTGAAGGAGAAATCCAGCAACAGAGGGCTGTCCATCTTTCCATTCATGTCTTCATTAGATGTTGCTGAGTGACAGTAAATAGCCCTGCAGTGTGCCAAGCTTTTTATTACATTTAATGATAAACTGTAAAATTGAACTAAAATACTTGATGCTTTTGTTTGTTTTGTCTATTTCAAGGGTCCCAAAGGTGAAGCAGTTGGTTCTATAACTCAGCCGTTGCCCAGCAGTTATTTGATCATCCGAGCTGCTTCAGAATCAGATGGTAAATAGATATCTTGGTGGTTTTCTGCAGTGACAGCAGCTAGTTATTAGAAAGAGATGGTTTTACTCGTCTTGCTATGTCTATTACAGCACTGTGAGTGCAGTTTATTAGTTGTTAAGGTTCCCACTTAACTTTGTGCATTCAGTTGTGTTGGTACATATAATATTTCACCGTTATTAAAAGAAAATTTTGACCTGAAGAAGCTGTCATTGTACTCTTTGCAGTTGTCTTATGTTGGATGGGTAGAGAAGAGGGGAAGGTTAATTTCAGATTTAACTATATTAGTATTTGTCTAAATACTCAAGTTAGTGCTTTTCTGAAGTGCTAATGTGAACATTCTTTGTAATGAAAGTATTTGGGCGTTATAAAATGCAGCAGTTGCACGGAGTTCTAGTAGTAAAAATTCCCTCAAAATACATATCTGTAACACCCTTCATCACTGGGAAGGTTGTGGTCAATATCAGTGCAACCATCTTCAGAGGTTACAATGTGGAAACAAATTTTAAGAGTGTAGTGTAACTCCTGTGGCATCTTCCTTCATTCTTCTGGTAAATTAAGCATATCCCTGCAGATTTTTAAAAAATTGGACTCTGAAAAATAATAAGGTACATGGCAATAAAGAACTAGTAAGGAGTGGAAAGAACACACGTTTTAGTTATGTTTTGGAAAAAAAATTAGAATGTTTGCTCTTCTATACTGAAATGGCATTTGTATGCAATCATTATAGCTCCTTTTCCATATAGTATTAAGTGAAAAAATTTTGCAGTTATTTTGACTTCAGAACTAGAGCAGGGCTGCAGGCAACTTCAAAGGAATTAAACAGAGCCTGGAAGGAACCATACTTGCATTTAGGAAGAAATGCTGAAATATGCTGTAACAGAATCATGATTTATCTTGCTTGCCCTACCATGAAGCATACCTTGTACCAGAGCTGGCTGGTAGTGAGTTGTTTTTATGTCCCCACTAGATTATAAAATCAAAGGCATGCAACCTGGAAGACTGAAGTGTATCTTCAAAAACAGTGTAAGAAAACCCAAAAGGATTATGAAAGTAGGAAATGGAAATTGTACAGCTTGGTTAAATCCTTAATTTTCAGTCTAATGATAACTTTATTTTTAGGCAGGTGTTGGATGGATGCTTTGGAGCTAGCCCTGAAATGTTCAAGTCTGCTTAAACGTACAATGATTAGAGAAGGTAAAGAACAAGATTTGAACTCTTCGGCAGACAGTACTCACGTCTCTCTCTATGGTCTGCTTCGTGCTAACAACTTGCACAGTGGAGAAAACTTACCGTAAGTGAACTAAGTATCAAACCTGGCTGTCTTTTTGCCAGAACTTTGTAGTGATAAAGAGAATCTCTTTCTAAGGTTGCTGTTCTTCTTGCTCCTGAATGCTCTCTTTATGCCTTATTTGCACTATTATATTGTATGTGGATGAAATGAAAAAAAAATCTTTTTCAAGCAGAGTGGATATAGAGGAAAGTCTCATCCAAGGAACTCAAAGTTGAGTATCACATCAGGAAGTTTAATCAGTTTAAACTCCTAATCTTTATTTTCTTTTATCTTGAAGTTGGTCTCTCTTGTTAGCTTCACTTGAAAACACGCTTAGTACAAAAGTTGGTAGATGTGAGTGTAAGTTGCTGTTTTTTGGTTTAAGAAATGAATAATCTTGTCATTATTTAAATGGTTTCAGCATGTCTCAGCTATGAACCTTCAGAAGGATGAATAATGATTTAGTCACCCTATTATTAAATTAAATATACAAAAGCTGAAATTGCTTGGTATCACCTGGCTATCTAATATCCGAGTGCCCTTGAGTAACTTCCTGTTAATTTCAATAATACTTTCAGCCAGATTTTCGGGACCATAAGCTTTTGTGAAAATACATTATTAAGCAAGCAAGGTAAATAAATGGGTTTTTTGAACACTTAAATTTTGGTACCAGAATGCATTAAGAGATCTAGTCCTTTATAATTGAGTCTGAAGCTTGAAGCAGTTTGTCTGAGTAATCTCCCACCAATTCAATGTACTTTTGGGTGGATGTAAGCCTATTTCAAATAATCTCTACCACCCATGATCATTTAGCTGCCTATCTGTCTTTTCTGGGCAGGCAGGGGTTTTGACCTGCACTTAAGAGCATAATCCTGAATTTGAGATGGGACCTGGAGTGGAAGAATTACAGCTTGTTCTGGCATAGATAGTCTGAGAAAAGCATAGAAAAGGCAAATTGTTGCTCCTGGCCCAGATTCAAGGCCCTTGCAGATGACCAAGCAGGCTCAGCTATGGTTTTTGCTCCTTCCATTATCTCATGGAAACAATAAACTGTATTGTACTGTGTACAATTCATCTGGAGATCTGTACTCATGAATAGTTGTTTAATGTCAGCTGGCTCATATTACTATCTCACAGCAATTAATTAAAATTAATGGTTTAATTAGGTAGATCTTTGAATATAGCATAATCTAAGAGTATTCAGTGTGCTTAAGTATCTAAGCAACAAAACCTGCAGGCCTACAGCAGAGGCGGAAGAAAGGTAAAAGCAATTTTAGCTTCAACTGAGAGCTCACTTTTTAAAGTTTGTTAATAACAACAGAAAAGGCCAAGGAAAGTATTGGACTGAACATAGTCACCTTAAAAATAGGGATGAAGTAAAACCAGAGGCATTAAATACTACTTTTTTTTTTTTTTTTTTTTTTTTGTCCTCAGTCTTTAATAATATTGATAGACTTTGGGCTGCCTGATCCTCTTAGATGGAGGACCATGAGTGTAACAACAGTGGCTTTCCATTTTTTGTGAACACTGCAATTGTAAGGGATTAGATGTGTCATCTGAATTTTCACAAGTCTATTCAGCCCGACGGGATTCATACCAGAGTACGGAATGAGCCAGCAGCTGTTAGAGCAGGACTCTTCTTGATCATCTCCCAAAGATCTCGAGAGTCTGGGGAGCTCCCCTCTGACTGAAAGCTTGCTAGCATTGTTCCAGTTCAGAGGCATGAGGAAACTACAGGAAACCCAGGAAACTACAGAGCTGGAAGTCTTACCTCAGTACTTGGAAGAATTATGGAGAAGATTATACTGGGTGCTATTGAAATACATTTGAAGAGCAGTGCAGTCACTGGGCACAGTCAACTTGGGTTCACAAAGGAAAAGTCCTGTTTAATTTTATATCCTTCTATGGTTAGGTCACCCTCCTAGTGGATGAAGGGATGGTGATGGATGTATTTTTTTATTTTATTAAAGTTTTTTATATTGTCCCTCTCAGTATCCTTCTGGACAGCTTATCCAGCTATGGGGTGAGTTCATGGAGCTGGGTGAAGAACTGGATGAACAGCGCTTAAAGTGTTGTAGTGAATGAGGCTACATCTGGCTGGTGACCAGTCACAAATACCATTTCTCAGGGCTCAGTCCTAGGGACTCTTCTGTTCAGTATTTTTATCAAAAACCTGGGTCCAGGAGTTGCATGCACCATTAGCAAGTTCGCTGATGTTATCAAACTGGGAGGTGCTTTGAGGTGGTTGACTCTTTTGAGGGATGAGGCCTTTCAGGGGATTCCAGATAGGTTGGAGCAGTTGGGCAGTCATCAAGGGGATGAAATTCAACAAGAACAAATGCCAAATTCTGCATGTCAGACACAAGTGTAAATTGTGAGAGAAGTGGCTGAAGAGTAGCCTTGCAGGAAGGGATCTGAGGTGCTAATTAATTGGCAGCAGGCATAATACACAGCCAAGAGGGCAAACCACATGCTAGGGTGCATCAAACACATCACCAGCTCATCAGAGTCAGTGATTATCCCACTGTAGCCAGCATTGTTGCAGCCTCAGCTGAGTACTGTGTGCAGTTCTGGGCCCCACAATTTAAGAATGATGCAATGATCATTCTGAGTGTGTCCAGAGGAAGGCAACAAAGCCAGTAAAAGTGCTGGAAGGAGTGTCCTAGAAGGAGCAGTTGAAGACTTTGGGCTTGTCTACTTGCAGAAAAGGAGGCTTAGGGTAAACTTCATTGCTCTCTACAGCTTCCTGAGGAGGGGAAGTGGAGAGAGAGGTGCTGGCCTCTAATCCCTAGGCCAGTAATAGGACCTGAGGGATAAGTTCACACCTGCTCCAGGGGAGGTTTAGACAGGACGTTAGGGAAGGCTTCTTCACTGTGAGAGTGGTCAAGCACTGGAACAGGCTTCCTAGAGAGGTGGCCGATGCACCAAGCCTGTCAGTGTTATGGAGGTATTTGGACAAAACCATTAACATGGTTAATGCTGCTTTGATTTGGTCAGCCCTGAATTGGTCAGGCTGTTGGAACTCGAAGACTGTTGTATGTCCATTCCAATGGAACTGTTTTAAATTTCATGTTTGATGGTTCAGTGAAAAGACGACATCCTATATTTTTTCAGTGACGTTAGTTTGACAGTGCTGCAACATACGGGCAATTTTAGTGTATATTTTATTAAGATCCTGGTTTGGAAACATGAAAATACTGTGTGGTGTTGAAGATTCATTTAGCCTTTATTTCTTTAGGTTAAATGACAGTGAAATTGAAAGGCATCACTTTAAAGATCAAGATATGTACTCTGACAAATCTGATAAAGAAAATGACCATGAGGAATCTGATAATGATGGATTGGGGAAAAGCGAAGAGAGTGACAGCGACACATCAGAGCGACAGGATGATTCTTACATTGATCCAGAACCAATTGATATCAAGGAAACTACTTACGTAGAACAGAGCCATGAAGAACTTGGGGAGGTAAAAGTGCTGTTGATGTAGTGAGCAAGCAGCTTCTCCAAATACAACACTGTTATTTTAGGAATCAGATGATGCTTGAAAGCTGAGCTGCAGGATTGCTTTTCGTATTTTCAGCAGTAATGGGGGGGAAATATTCTGTTCATCCATGTTTTGCTCTGTTTTGCCACTGTTGTCGTTGTGTCTGAGGTTGTAACAAAGATTATGAGATTATCTGAAATTTTGTTCAGACAAAAGGTGCTCAGTTTGAAAAGGCTACCTGCAGCAGAAGTTGACCATGTCTACCCATCCTTTAATTGTAATTTCTATCTCTTTTTTAGTAACATCTTTTTTCTTTCAAATAAAAATCTTCAAGTTGTAAATGAAGCTTCCCCCTAAACAATGGTTTCCTTTACTCACTGATACTATTAACTGGTCAAGGCAGTGAAAAGCATGGTGCAGAGAAGTTGGTAAAATGAACAACCTTTTGTCATGTAAGGCATACACTTGAGAATGCAGGATAATGTACTTGATGCTTAGGAAAGGACTAAGAGAGGATATCTGAACAACATTCTACCTCAAATATTTCTGGTTTAGGGCAGATGTGAACACATGCCATTTTTAATGTTCAATAGGGTATCTGTTGTACTACGTTAACCATGGATGATAAAGTGTATTTAGAGAAATTCTGATTTTTTTTCTCCTATAGTTGCTTTAGTTTCTGTGAGTTGCTCGTTTTAAGTATCTATTTTCCATTCTCATTGCATCCTTGTAACATGTTGACACCTTCTGGAGGATTATTTTCTTTCTCCTTTCTGTAACCATTTATTTGCTCATCTTAGGCAGGGGAAGCTGCTCAGACAGAAGTCGTGTCAGAAGAAAACAAAAGTCTGATCTGGACACTGCTGAAGCAAGTCCGGCCAGGGATGGACTTGTCCAAGGTTGTATTGCCTACATTTATCTTGGAACCTCGTTCTTTTTTGGACAAGCTGTCTGATTACTACTACCATGCAGACTTTCTGTCTGAGTGAGTCAATCATGTCTCTAGTTTTCATTCTTTTAATTTTTTAAGCTAAAATGGGGTAACTGTATAGTTAAACGTTAGAACAGATCTACTTAAAAAACCTCCATAAGCTGCTTTGAGTTTGAACATTTGTCTGACAGTGTATCAGTGATTAGATGCCCTTGTTTTCTGAAACCTAACTGCCTGAGAGCTCATACCCTACATGTTGGAAGTCTGGCTCCTCTTAGTAATAGCAATTGTGTTGCAGACATTTCTGGTTTAGCTTTTGGATACTGTACAGAAGACTCCTCAAAATTAGTTCTGTTTTGTTGTTTGGTTTTGTTTGGGTTTTTTTCTCTTGGAGGCATATTTAAAATGGTAAAACAGTACCAGCTAACCCTTTTAATAAAGTGTTAAGTTTCAGTCAATTAATT
Organism: Calypte anna; assembly: GCF_003957555.1. NCBI lineage: Eukaryota > Metazoa > Chordata > Aves > Apodiformes > Trochilidae > Calypte > Calypte anna. Next base: position 66,548,846 of record NC_044244.1, on the reverse strand, counting down.
AAATGTATAGCTGTCTGCTCAAATGAAGCTAATAAATAAGACTGTTAATTGAAATATTGTTCAGCAATAAGTTCTATACATGAGTAGGCCAGTTCTCTAAAGCAGTACCTTTTATAATGGAATAATTTCAGTGGGGATGGAACAGGATTTAAAGTTACAAAGAACAAACTCAATTATGGAAATGCCGTTTCTGATTTTTTTGTTTAATTCCAATTTCAGACAAATATTTGAAAATTTTTAATTTAATCAGTCAAGCTGAAGGTTTTATGGTACTGCAAATCACATAACCTTTGCTTTAGTAAACTCCTAGATACAAGATGTATAACAACAATTGATACCATGTTATAACTGAAACAATAGTGCTATTTTATCTGTGTGTTCCATTTGTTTCATAGAGCCGCTCTTGAAGAGAATGCTTACAACCGCATGAAAAAAGTAGTGAAGTGGTATTTGTCAGGATTCTACAAAAAGCCAAAGGTGTCCTCTCATATTGTTTTGTCTTTATTTCAGTCACTGTGCCTAGTCTGAGGGTTTGGGGATGTGCTGGTGTAAGTTTTTGTTTTAAAATAACATAGTTATGCATTTTTGAAAAGCAAGGTTAAGTTTTCCTTATTTACACAATTACGTTGTGGACCTTTATTGTCCCCATCCATTCTTTAAATAGACCATATTCAATTAGTTGGGTTTTTTTCTCTTGGAGCAGGAGTTGGACTGAACGTTTTGTGATAAAGCTGTGAGACAGTTCTATGTTTTCTACTCTTCAGTGATAGCATGCTACAACTGGAGAAGTAAAATATTCACTACGTGATTTAGCTTTAGCTTTGCTCTGGGTACTCTTTATAGTTCAGTTGGTGGGAAACAGCACTGAAATAACAAAGTGCTTACTACCCAACTTCAGACAAAAGGTCTGTGATAATTCCTGTGCAACAATTCTTATATTCTATTTGTTCTTATATGTGGCCTGGAATAGATAGCAAAAATAATAAATCTATGCTGATTTCCTTAGGGTGAAGAGTAATGGGGCATCATATACAAATGATGAAATTAAGTATAGTGTGCTTCAGCATAAAAATTAGGACATTTCTGTGTGTGTGTGTGTCTTCACAGACAGACTGATAAAGTATTTTGTAACTTCTGCACGTGCATTGTAAGCCTACTCTGTTATGTTTCTGCTTAGGGACTAAAAAAGCCGTACAATCCAATCCTTGGTGAGACCTTCCGCTGCATGTGGATTCATCCAAGGACAAATAGCAAGACTTTTTACATTGCAGAACAGGTAGCTGCAAAAACTGGCATAAATGTTTTGAAGAAAAGTAAACGTATTGCGTTTTTGTGCTAGACAAACAATATATTACTTTCAGAAAATGTATTTAAAGTCATTTTTATAAGTTTAATAGTTATATTTAAATGCATTAAAACAATAAATTACATTTAAATTAAATGCATTAATTTCATCATAAAAGCTCTTCAGGTGTCTGTTTTCATCCATCTTCCTAGAGGGACAAAGGTGACTCCAGGATTGTTCTTTCCTCTTCCTCCAGTAGAAGTCAGTTGCTAATTTTCTTTACTCTTGAAATTCAGTAAAAATGCTTGCTTGAGCTTTATCCCAAAAAGTGACAATCACATTTCACATATATTAACTTTATGTTATGTGCTGCTTGGATTTTTCATTCTGTCCTTATTAGCTCAAGGTTTATACTATATTAAACTTTTTTCTTAATTTTTTTGTTTGTTTTTTTGTTTGTTTCAACAGGTATCCCATCATCCTCCAATATCTGCCTTCTATGTTAGCAACCGCAAGGATGGTTTTTGCCTTAGTGGTAGCGTTCTGGCAAAATCCAAATTCTATGGTAAATAATGTGGGGGTTTTGTTGCTTGAGGAGTGTAAAATCAGTGCAAATGAACTGTGGTTTTTGGATGAAAGAAGGTCACTAGAAAAATCGAGTTTGATCAGTGTATTACAATGTATTACCCTTTCCTTACAAAGGTTTTCTACCAGCTTTTGGAATTTTAACTTCTATTTTTGGGGTATTTATTTTTTAATTGAAGATGTGTATTGTAGTGGCTTTATAAGATAAGATTAATTGCAATGCTAAATATACTGATGTTCTTAATTTTTTTGGTCAGTTATTAGGAACTGTTGACTGTTGTTCAGGGTGAGAAATGTGATTTTTTTGTCCTTGAATTTCAGGGAATTCATTATCTGCCATACTAGATGGAGAAGGACGACTAACATTCCTAAATAGAGGAGAAGATTATGTAATGACAATGCCATATGCTCATTGTAAAGGTAGTGGTTTTTTTCATTCCCTACATGGCAAGATTATGAGAACAGAAGTTTGTTATTGTAAGCAGTTAATATTTCTAAATAGTATACTGTGTTGAATTTGGCCTTGTCATTTTAGAAGAGTGTTCTGAACACAGGCAGTATTGGTGGCTTTAGGCTTCCACATATTCTATCAGGAGAGAAACACATCTGTTGTTTAATCAGTGATCTGGTTTTTGACGTAAAGATTTTTTTTTTCCTTCTTCATTAGAAGTAAGAACATATATATAGCTAGCTGTCATTACATTACAATAATTTACTGTTTGAGTTGATTTTTTTAAAGAATGGTTTTGAGCTGTTCTGGTATTTTCCTCTCATAAACATTAAAGGCAACGTAGCATCTACATTTCACTGTGTGATTTGAGTGTAAATCATGACCATTTGTCTTTACTTTTACTAAGGTAAACTGGTCAGGAGCTTGTAAAGTTTTCTGGGAAGTCAGCAGTTGTACAAAAGATACATTTCAGAGTTGCTAATTTTTAAATTCAGTTACCTCCTCAGATATATCTACCCATCTGTTCTCTTGACAGAATTCTCTTTCGGAAGCCTTATATTCAGCAACTATGTTTTCTTCATTTGAAATATATGAAAATCAGTGAGCAGAATTAGGTAATTTCACATTAGTTTGGTAGGCTCAGTTCTTTCCATTGGTAATGGATATTTTTAATATTCTGCTGGATGTTTTAACATAAAAAATGCTTTACAATTAAAAGGCCCAAAACACACATTCAGTCAAACAGGAAGGAGTCCAATATGACTGAGAAATCTTACAGGGAAATGGTAGAAGAATATACAGGGAAAGAGAGTAAAATATATTCAGTGTTTCAAATGCTGGATTGCAGGGGGAGAAACACTAATCAAGGTAAATTAAGTGTACTCAGCATTGTCAGCTTTGTGCTTCCAGGAGTACTTAGAGACATTGTTGGTGTCGTCTTATATTGGTTGTCCATTATTGCCTTCACCTGTGGTCTGACTGTACATACTTTTCAAACGGTGTTTTTCTTTGCTGTATTTGTTAGAGAATTATTTTCCTGTCTTAATTTCAAAAGTTTGCCTTCTCCTCCAGTCATCTCCAATAGGACTAAATACCACCCTTGCTAGAACAAGCAGCATATGCTGCCAAAGATACATCTTAATAAACCATTTTTCCTCCTTACCTGTAATGTGCTTAGATCTTTTTTTTTTTTCTGTTTGGGTTACCTTACTTGGCAAAAAGATCATGCTTATCATTAAGAAAGGTTTTCTGAAAAGATGATTTTTCCTCTGACATAGATGTGTTTATTCTAGGAATTGTACCCAAAGAACTTAGGAGTCTCTTAATCATTTTTAGTTCTAAATGTTCATTGTAACCATTTTCTTCTCCTGCAGGAATTCTTTATGGCACAATGACCTTAGAGCTTGGGGGAACAGTCAACATCACCTGTGAGAAAACTGGCTACAGTTCAACAATTGAATTCAAACTCAAGGTTAGTAGATGCTGTGAGCACTAGAAGAAGAATGAGCATAATGATAATAACAAAAAAATAAATTTATTAGGTCACTCCTTAGACATGATCTGACTTAATATGGAATTGCCATTTTGGAAACAGAAGTTTTTAAATTTTAGCTGCTACATAATCCAGCTATGTGAACCTAGTGTATTGTCATCTGTTTTTTAAAATGTTTTCTTCTGGGTCCAGAGGTTTTGTCTGAAACTTACAGGGCTGACTTCATCTCTGGTGATAACAAATTCAAATGTACTGCTGGCTGTATGAATCTTAAGAACAGCTCTAGTGGGAGAAAACCAATATTCTGCCTTACCTGCAGCAGTGTGCATCTAGAAATGTGTAAGAACAGGGGAAGTATTTAGTGATCTGACTAACTGGCTGGGCATTTTGTGTATTTTTGTTAATATACTTTGGTGATTTTTAATTCTCTAAAAATGTTCGCAGACTTTTTAAACTCCTAGAGAACCCTTGCAGGAGAATTCAAACCCAGGTTCCCCTCTTCCATCCTGGGTTAAAATTTGCTTATGACACCTTCAATAAACATGACCCGAAGGCTTTGGCAAACGTTTAGATCAGCCTAATGCCCAGTGCTAAGCAACAGGATACATGGACTACTTTTGGCACCTGACCACTAAAAAAAGCTAAATAAATGTTTCTAAAGTACTTATAGATAAATAGCACTTCTATGAAGCGGGAGGAGCCCTTCTTGCTCCTAGGGCTGATCCTGAGGCCTCGGGGTTTAGCCCATTCCTGGACGATGTCCTAGGGCTGTTCCTGTGGCCTCGGGATCTACCCCTTCTTGCCTGCTCCTGGGGCTCCTTGAGCTGTGGGCTTCTCAATCCTCACTGAAGAGTGAGAGCTCTCTCCGTGGGTGTCAGCTGCTCTCTTATTGGCCCCCTGCTCCTGCACATGCTCAGGAGGGAGGCCAGACACAGGTGAACCCACACCCACTCATCAATAACTCAGGGCACCTGGCCCTGTCTCACTACACTTCTACAATACATGTTTGCCATCTTTGAGGCAGAAACTGGTTTAAAGCCAAACAAATAATTAGTTGTGCACATGGAGAGGGAAACTGTATTCAGAAATTAGTGGGGAAACAAAACTTATAAGGCTGTGTTAATTGATATTTTGCCTTGTCAGCCCACAGGATAAATGAGCAGGCTATCAAAAAGGCCAGAGAAAATCCCTAGCAGAGTCTTTTTTGTTGTTGCTTCTGCAATAATCTCCAGGAACAAATAATCCTTGGCAAAGTGGTGAAATTAGTGTAGTTAGTTTCTTCAAGGGATCATTTTGTCACTGTCTTCTATTATTTTCCATTTTCTTTCCACATTTTTTAGAAAATAATTTTGCTCAGCAAATCGATTATGAAAATACAACATAAGAGAACAGCTTAATGTGATTTTATACTTTTTTAAAATTATTATTAAATAGGCAAAAATTATAACTAGAAGCCCCCAGGGTTGTTTACATCACATTTCATAAATGTGCTTTTCTCCTTAACACTAAACATAATTGCAAAAATAATTTGCTATTAGAAAAACATGAAAATATTTTTTTGTTTTGCAGCCTTTTTTGGGTAACAATGACAGTGTTAACCAAGTATCAGGGAAGATTAAGCTTGGCAAGGAAGTTCTGGCTGTTTTGGAGGGTCACTGGGTAAGTAGTGAATGATGGTGTTTTAAATTCTGGCTGATACGTGAGACAGGTTAAATTAACAATTATGAAAAAGTCTCAAGTTTAAAAAAAAAAGAGTTGAGTACCACTGTTATCAAAAGACAATTCTCAAGAAAGTATAGAATCAACATAGAGTTGATTCTGTTAAAAGGTGGAAAGGTTGTGTACTTTTTGAGTAGTTCCTAAAGAAAATACATGTCAACTTGTGAGATATTTTAGTATTTTTGTTAGTACTATGATGAATTGTTATGGCATCAGCATGAAATGTTTGAACTTGTTTCAGTTCTGGTGAGATTACCCTGGCACTGCTGTTATTTTGCCATGGTATTGGTTGCATTGCATCTGTGTTCCAAGTTAAAACTAGCACAGCATGCAGAAATTGAATTTCAAAGCTAGCATATCTAATTCTTAACTATGTGCATCCAAAAGAAAATAAATGCTTGTTATGAAAAAATGTGCTTATTCCTCCTTTTTGTATTATTTTGTGCTTTTTGAGATTATTGCAATTATAGTAACTGAGTTATATATGTTACAGGACAGTGAAGTTACCATTACTGAGAAGACAGATGTTTCAGAGACATTCTGGAACCCAACATCTGATATCAAGCAGCGTAGACTACCTAGATACACAGTGAAGTTCGAAGAACAAGATGACTTTGAGTCAGAGAAGTAAGTTCCCTTTACAGTGTAGAATTATTTTGACATATTTATCATCTCCAAATTATGAACAAATTGTAATTTCTTTCCCGTGTTTGCTGATATTGGCCTGCAATACAAGAAAGCAGCACCACTACAAACATTACAATCATGGAAAGTCTTGATGGAAATATAGATAAAACATGCATTACAACATGGTAATATTTTATTAGAGGTTGATCCCTTTGCTTAGCCTGCAATTAAGGAAATAATTGCAATTATTTCTTTCAACCAGATAGTTAACTCTCCATATTGCTCATTTTGTCAGGCTTTGGCAACAAGTGACAAGAGCAATAAATAATAAAGACCAAACAGAAGCTACTCAAGAGAAATACATTCTGGAAGAAGCTCAGAGAAAGAGTGCCAAAGAGAGGAAGCTTAAGGGTGAAGAGTGGACATGCAAGCTGTTCGATCAGGATTCAGTCACAGGAGAATGGCATTACAAATATGCTGAGTGAGTCCTGGAGTGCTTGTAACACAAAGTGTTGTAAAAGTAAAGTATCTGAAGATTATATACTCTGAGTTAAGTAATTCTAAAGCCACTGGTGCTGGAAGTATACACTCATGGCTAAACCTGGGAACCCATCACTCTTCTGTACAAGAATGGCAATATTGAGGCAGTGGCCTAAGAGTGTATAGGGAAGAGTAGAGGAATCCTCAGTACTCTTAATGTCTCCAGCAAATTTGCAACTTGAAACTCAAGTTTCCTGGAATCAAGCAGGGATTCTGTCTATTTAGCAACTCTCAACAGATGAATTTTCCACATATGTCCTTGGTTTCCTCTTAAGTCTATGCAGACTTTTACCACCCAAAACATTGTATAGCAGGGAATTTCCCAGCTAGACCAAATAAATGCTCTATGAAGCACACTTTCTAGTTTTGAACCTTCTCGTGTTGTTGATTCCTCTTCCTGTTGGAAGAGTTGTTAATAGTCAGCTGAAATGACTGTCTGTACTGCTGAAACTTGTGTAAAACCATCAGGAAAAATTTGGCACTCAAAATCTGTTAGACTGTTCCCTGCAGCTTTAAGGACTAGTTTTGTTAATCTGTCTTATTTCTTGTCTCCTTTTGGCCTTGTGGTTCAAGGATGCAGCAGAGAAATTTAATCGTGTCTGAGAAAGCAGTTTGTGCTGTCAGCAGTCTCTGGGAGAAATTTGTCTCCTTGTTACACATAAAATGCTGGCTCACCACCTGGTCCATGTAGAGGGCAGTCTTCTATGCTTACTGTGAAAGCTGTGTTCAGTGAACTGTGGCATTTAAGGTGTCTGGATTGTGGATTTAGGTATCTGGATTACAAATACAAACAACTTTTGGGAGAGCAATGCCTTGTTCTTACCTAGTTACCTTAGATGACATTTAAGCCAAGCAAGGTTAAGCCAAGATGTAAATGCAGGTGTGTGTTCACAACATTTGAAACAGCTACAAGTGCTTTAAAAGGCATGTAGGAGGAGATAAAAGGAAAATCATGCTTTATTTACTGTGCATAAGAATGATCTTCATGCAGCTGACTTGAAGTTTCTGTCCTGAAAAGGTAGGGATGTCAGTCTGCCTTTGGCTGCATGTTGTTCTCCAGTGAGCTGTGTCTTCTGCTTGCTTTAATTTTTTAAATTAGTATCAACCTGTGCCTGCAAAAGCACTCTAGGCAAACCAGAACAAGCACACTGTGTTGCTCGTTAGTGCCTCTTGAAACCAGTCTTGATTACCAGTAGCCCTTTGAGATGAAAGCAGGTTTCAGGTGACTGATTCTTAACTTCTCCTTCCTGTGCATCTTCAAAAGAGAAAAAAAAGAAGCCACACCTCAAAAAAAAAATGATCATTTACAAGATCCCATAATTTCCCTGTAGTTCTAAAAGTGTAAATGTGCATTAAGTCAGAACTTCTCAGTGTCTGACAAATGAAATCATTATCCAGATAAATTCATGATACTGTTGGCTAATACAATAGCTTGTACTCTTACTAGCTGGATGAGTGTTTGACCTGGATATGAAGTTTATTTTTTGGCTGTCTTGGCCCTTCAGTTTAGAACTGGGCTATACTTAGAAGATAGGATTGCTTATTTCATGCCTGACTTATATATAGGGAGAGAGCAAGCTTTAACCTGTTCATAGCAAATAGTTTCTGAGCAGAAAAGTATTTTTGATGGTATTAATTATACTGTGACATTAATCAATTATATTCACTTTGTCTAGTACCAGACCTTGGGATCCTTTGAATGATATGATCCAGTTTGAAAAAGATGGCACCATCCAAACTAAAGTTCGGCATCGGACACCAATGGTATATTTCAGTTCTGTTCGCAGGTGCAGCAAAGATCCAGGGACTTGTATGTATTGCATTAAGTGTATAAAGGTCATCAGAGCTTTGGGAGCAATAGGAAATACTGTTGTTATCCTATAAAAACTTAGATTACCCAATCCGTAGTCTTTCACTTCTGTGGCACATCATCAGCAGTAGAGATCATAGAATCATAGAATTGGCTGGGTTGGAAGGGACCTCAGAGATCATCAAGTCCAACCCTTGAGCCACTACTGCTGCAGTTACCAGACCATGGCACTGAGTGCCACATCCAGTCTCTTTTTAAATATCTCCAGGGACAGAGAATCCACTACTTCCCTGGGCAGCCCATTCCAATGTCTGTGACTTGGTAGGATAGGAATATAAAATACACAAACTTGAACTCATCAGTTTAACTTGTATTTTCACTTAAATGGGGAGATGTGCAAACTTTAGACTACTTATACATTACAATTTTTAACAATATCTATCTTCTATCAGATTTTGTGCTTTTAAATATTACTGTTGTGTTGTTTTGGTACAGTTGTGGTTCTCCAGAAATCATAAGTTTATCAATTCCAGGTTAATGTTCCAAAAATCAAACGAAAGCCAGCCAGTCAGAAGAAAGGGGAGTGTGGTTTCTCATCCCCAGAGCCTGATAACCAGGACTCCTCTGGAAGCGAAGGTAGGAGAAAATACATTTGCATGCAGATTTATTTTACAGTGAGATGGAGTTGTGTAATTACACATGCTCTTGACTTGGTGCTCATTTTATGAACCAATACATGCTTTAGATCACAGTTTCATCCAGTGGGAAGCACTGGGATAAACAAAAGCAGAATGGATTATGGTTTTAATTCCTTTCCTTTTGAACTTCAGTATGTAGTGTAGGTAGGCTTAAGTGCTGCACAAGTTTAGCATCTGGGGAAAAAATTGTGAATTTTCTTTCCTAAAACAAAATTACTCATTTAATTTGTTGACCAGTATGTTGTTAGAAGGCAGATTTTTGATGGTAATGCTTGCACAAATTAAACAATACAGTGCTTGCTGTCCTTCTGTGCTATAGATTACTCTGAAATAAAGCTTCAGTTTCCAACAGAAGCTTAGAAACTTACTCCTCATTTTTGCCTCTGGTTGAGTTTGTCATTGTCACTCTGTTGTTTTTTTGACTTAGTCACTTCCATGAATTACATCTCACTTTTATATTTTCTTAGCACAACTTCTGAAGCTTAATACAAGAATAAGGAAAAAAGGGGCAGATCTTGGTGAACTTCAGAGTGCCATTGAATCTATAAAGGAAACACAAGAAGACATTAAGAGGTAGTACTATATAAAATGCTTTAAAATTGTTTATGCAATATTAGTTTTCTGGGTTCTTTTCTTGGAGGCTGGTATGTATCTTTCTGCTTTAGAGCATTTCTTCTCAAATGTTGATTGCTCGATGTTTCATAATTTTCCTCAGAAAATGTCCTCTCTTAGGAGACCTAACGTACTACAAAATGCCAAATTGTCCAGACTGTAATTTACAAGAATCTGTTTTCTGTCTTGCAGAGACATTATGGCTCTACGAAATAGAGTCACTTCTAATTCACCACCTGTGGACTACCATTTTTTGCAGTTTAAGCACTATGTCTTCATTTTACTCGTGGTTCTGCTGCAGCTTATCGTTAATTTCTTGTTCAAATAGGAAGTGTGAACAAGGGCCTTTCTGAACTGGAATGATCAAACTGTTACTGAGGATCATATTTTAGGTCGGACTTTAAATGATGCAATACTATCTAAAAGAGCCCTGTAGCAACAACTTACAGAACTTTGCCTCAGCCTCCATGGTTCAGAATCATACTCCTGTCTTTACCTAGTGGAAGTAGGAATCGTGTAAGTGCCAGTACACTCTTGCTCCTGGTGTGTGCCTCTGTCTCACAGACATCCAACATCAGCCTTGTGTTTTATATTATGTCATATACTGTAGTGATGAATCTTCACCACAGAACAGATGCAGCTAAAAACTCAGAGGTCAGACCCTATAGGCAGGATGTGATTCCTGTTGCAACAGAATGATAAATGAGTATACTTTGGTACATTTAAACTTAGAATTTTTGTAACAGAGGAACTTTTGAAGTAGCCAACACTTTTTTGTAAATGGCTTTGGGTGTTTGAAAGTAAACATTTGTTTAAGGTCCAAACAGACACATGATCATGAGTGGGATCACATTAGGAACTGGCAAGTAAAAACCTCTGGTCTTTCGGAATTCTGCAAAATGATGTCCTTTATAATGTCCTTGATTTGTTTGGAAAGTATGACAATTTTAATCCTACAGTGGCTTGTAAGCCAGCTGGGTTTTGTGGTTTGTTTTTTTATATATATATATATACTTTTAGAAGTTCAGGTTCTTCGCGAAACTATTCCTGCATCTACTGTACAGAGCATATTTTTAACAGTACAGCACCCAAGAAGGTACTGTCTTGGTCCAGTCTCTCTCATTGGTTGCAAATGTCAAGGATTTATGGTATGTTTGTAAATCTAGAAAAATCCACGGCTTTGAATTTACATTTGTATATGGCCATGTCTCTGTTTGCAGATAGACTGCTGATGCCAGGGTTCACTCTTATTTTCGAAGCAAAATGTGAAGAGGGAAAAGTGTGCTTAAAATGTAGCCTGAGTTGAACCTCCCAAAAGGCAGACAATGGAGAACAGAATCTGGGCACTATCATGGGTTCACTTGGTAATGAAAACTTGTGTGTTTACAAGGGGAAAGGCTTCAGAAATTGTGTGAGGGATAACAACACAAATAGCAAAACGAGTGAAACCTTAAGTCTTCGTTAAATTTCTCCTTACTCTAATATATACTACCTAACAGGACACACTGATGCACCTATTCATTATGCTGTAGCCATACCATATTGGTGTGAGGCTTAAGTTTCAGTTTCAAACAGGTTTCCAGCATTTGTATTTGCAGAAATATATGCCTTTATCAAACTTGTAAAATTCCAGCAAAAAAATTGAGTGCCAGTGTATACCTGGTGAATTCCTAATGCTACTCAAGCATAAAAAAATCAAAAGGGGGCTGTGTTGTATGTAAAGGTACTTCAGTCACCCAAATAAGAGGATGAGTAGCACAATGCAAAAGGGCAGCCAAGTTTGTTTTCAGAGTATCCTCTCAGAAACCAAATTCATCCCTGGACAGTGGAACATTTCAAAGGTCACTTGTGGCTCTTTGCTGTGGCCTGGTCACCCCTCTGCCCCTGGCAGCCTCCCTGACTGTCCAGGTAATCCACCTTTTTGTTCTTCATCTGTCTCACCTAGTATTTAGTGAAAATACTATTTGCTTGTTTCTTGTCAGTCTAACTTACAAATTCCTGTAGCAGACATCTTCACACACTTTCTGTTTTTCTTTTTTTTCTTTCTCCTCCTTTGGGTCTCAGCTACATAAAAGTTTATTGTTTAAGCAGCCAACTTCAGTTTATAACTTACAGCTCCATATTGGCATAGTTTGGTCTTGAATAATTTTCTGGAATGTCATACCTTAACCAGAATTATCTTGTATACGTGGGCAAGACCAAATTCGATTTGACTTGCACTTACAGCTCATGAGGTAAAGTTTGTCAACATAGAAAGTCCCTCTCTCACTGGTGTAGAAGTATTTTTTTTTTAAATCCCTAAGTTAAGTCTCTAAAAAAGAAGCTGAAGTTGTTTGCCATGTGTAAGATGGCATAAAGAAAGCAGAATATTATAGCATTAGTGTTCTGAGTCTAGAATTTGGCCATTCATTATTGCATTCAGGTGTCAAAGTGTTACCTGTCTTAAAACCCATTATAAGCCTTAAAGCCATATGAGAATACCAGAGGAAATAAGTGAGAAATTGGGAAATAACTTCAATGCCCTAAAATAATAATCTGCTAAAAATCTGTGGTGCTGAAGCTCTTGTCTGATAGTTAAAAGTTTCAGGCCTTTCCTTTTGACTTTTAAATCACTTTTATTCAAGATCAGTTAATAACACAGAGTGTGGTCATTTTTACACAGACTGCATACCATTAAGTGTGGATTTGACCCAGCTGGCTGGCTGCAGAGTTGGACAGCAGAGTCCACATCTGAAATTTATGCCTAAGAGAAGTAAAAGACAACAGAGCAAGACAAAATGCCTGTCCTTATTTTCCTTTTCAACTTACTTTTTTAGTCCTGTTATAGCAGTGGTTTCATTGGTGACCCAGGAAGGTTAAACAATGTCTTACTAAGCTTTCTGAAAAGCAGGATTGCAGTCTGATTGACTGTATCATTACAAAACTTAAATTCTAAAGAATGTATAGAAAACTTAGTAATTCCTGTCATTTGCTGGGTTTTGTATGATGTTCTCTTCCATGAAAGGAACAAAGAAATAAGTCTGATTTTTGCAGTGCAGCTGGTCAAAGGCATGTACACAGCCTTTTCTTTAGTGCATCATCACCATTGTCCTCCTTAAATATGATGTGCACCATCTTGAATATTACATACTTAAGGCTGAGCCCTGCACACAGTTAGAAAAATTAATTGTACAGCTTTCAGATATTTGAGGGCTGTGGCTTCTTGCTAGTTTTTAAAGTTTAAAACAGCACTTGTTTTCACACTTGATTTAAAGATCTTGTTTCGTTCAGGTTTTTGTTTTTTTTTTCTTGTACAGGAAACGTTTTCAGAATTAATTGCCTTGTTCTGTTGGTTTGGGTCTGTCTTGTTTTTTTTGGTTTTGTGTTTGGTTTTTTTTTTAATGCATTCTAAGCCCTTAATTTGACATTTGTTAGTTATAGATGACCTAAAGTTAAGAAACCACCATGTGAAATGCCGTATCACTTTCAGCAGCAGATGAAGTTTGTTTCATTTTATATGTTGATTCCTTTAAATAGCTGACATTACTTAGGTTGTTTCCCCACCTACCCCTCCTGATTCAATCTCATAAATTATTTGAAAGTTTGGAAGATTGTCCCATAAAATGTAGTGATGGTTTTTTGTTTTGGGTTTGGTTTTTTTTTGTGTTCACTGTCCTCCTGTGCCTTTGCGATTATTTTTTTTTCTATACTGGTGTGTATGGAACAGACTTTGTATAGTTTCTTAAAAGGCTATTATTTCACCACTGTTTGTGTAAATAACATATAACAAGGATTCTGTACATCTGTAAGTTTTAATTATTATTTCAAGGATATCCTGGAATAACAAAATTTAGGAGACATTCAAGTATTGTAAACTGTGCCTTCTTGACAGGTTTCTTGCTGTTCTGAGATAGGTAAAGAAAATTTGTCAAGTTTGTGCCATATGTAACATCTGACTTTGTGTTTGAAAATAACTTCCTTGCTTCATCCATCCCTTGGGGGGGGGGGAATCAGCTGTTAAAAACAACTTTAAATTATTCCCTCTTCTGGCTCCTGAGCCACAGAGTGGAGAATTTTTGGTGTTTGATACCGGCAGTCTTGCAATCGGAAGCTGCAATACTTTGTTTATGGTATCACAGAAACAGACGTCACAAAATAGCAACCTCACAGATTATTTTGGCTTTTTATCCTCGATTTAACACTGCAGCAGGCTGCGGACCGAGGACGGGGCTCCCGGTATCCGTCCCCGTTGTCACTGCCCCGGGACCCAGCCCAGGCCATTACCGTGACCAAGGGGCCAAGCTGAGTCTTCACCGCACCGAGTCTGCCCGTGTTTCAGCTCGGCCGCCGCCCTTTCCGCGCTGTGCCTCCTCCGGGCCTGCAGCTTCTTCCCTGGGCTTGAACTGTTACCCGCCGAGGCGGGACCTTTCGGGGCTGGGCCGGGGCCGCCTTCCCCCGCTGCACTCAATAAAGATGTGTCGCACCTACGTGCTGCTCCCTTCTGTGCGCTGCGTCCCCGGGTCGCCATCGGGTCCCTTCCCCCCCCCTGACCCCCTTACCCAGCTTCCCCGACGAGGTCTGGCCCTCCTCAGGGGCCCCTTGCCCAACCCCCTGGGCCTATCTCCCCTCAGGGCTTCGAGGCAGGAGGGCCTCCGCGCCCCCTCAGCCACGGGGGGAGAAGCCCATTCGTGATTACCCTGCGTGTTCGTGACTGCCCTGCGGCGGAAAGGGCGGGGCGCAGCGTAGCGTGGCGGCGGTTGCCATGTCGGTGCAGTCGGTGCGGTCGGATCTGGGGCGGTTGGCGCAGGAGGCGGCAGCGCTGGCGGGCGCAGTACGCGGCGCCTTGGGGCCTGGGGGTCGGCGAGCGCTGGTGGTGGGTCCCAGCGGCGAGGCGCTGCTGACGCGGGACGGATGGCGCCTGCTGGAGGCGCTGCGCCTGGAGTCCCCTACGGCCAGGTACGGCAGTGGGGGCGGGCAGGGGGCCGGGGCTTGTGGGGGCGAGGCCGTTTAACAACTCCCCTCCCTCCCCTTCGTCTGCCCGCAGGATGATGGCAGCCTGCGCCGGTAGCCACCGCGCCGCGACAGGGGACGGCGTCAAGAGCTTCGTGGTGCTGCTGGCTGACATTCTGCGTGGTTTGTGCGCGGCGGGCCTGCGCGGCGGGCTGCGGCGGGCGCTACGAGCCTTCGAGGCGCAGGTGCTGGAGCGGGCCGTGAGGCAGGGCCTGCGGGGACATCTCCTGTCGGCATTCTCCGGGCGGCAGGCCGAGGGGGACGCCCTGGAGGCGCTGGTGGAGACCTACCTGGGCGGCCGGCTAGGTCCGAGCGAGCGGCGGCAGCTGGCGGCACTGTGCTGCGAGTACTGCCGCTCCTGCGCCCCGCCCGCCGGTCTCTGCCCCTCGCTGTTGCGCCTCCTCGGCCGCCGCTTCGCGGAGCTGCACGCCACCGTGGCCGGTCTCCCCGTGGCCGGCTCCAGGGTCCTTCCCGGGCTCGTCCTTTGCAGGGACTTCGCGGCTTACTGTCCCGCCGGCGGGGAGCTGCGGGCCGTGCTGGTCACTCAGCCCCTCCAGCCCACACTCTCGGCCCCTGGGGTCGAGTTTTACGTCGACTGTGAGGGTCAGTATGAGGGCTCCCAGCGCTGGGCCTCGGGGAGGACGGAAGCCTTAATGAAAAACATGCAGAACAACAACGTGAAGCTGTTGCTGTCGAGCGTGAAGCAAGAGGAACTGGTTATCTACTATGCAAAATTGTACGGTGTGTCTGTGGTTGAGTGCTTATCATCAGAAGAAGTGGCCCTTATCAGGGAAATCACCGGAGTCTCGCCTTACACACCTTGTTGTTATAATATATGTGCAGAAATAAGTGAAACCACAGTGGTGATGTTTTGTGAGCGCTTGCTGCTTGGCTCAAAGAGATGTGTTCACATTGGCTTCACCAGCGTCTGCGACTTTGAGCCCCATTGCCTCATCCTTTGTGGGCCAGTGGAAGATGTTAATAAGCAACATGCTGCTGCTTTACAAGGGGCATTTACAATGCTGCAGCAGCTATTTAAAACAGTTGAGCAGAGGGAGGGATTCCAAGCAGATGGTGAAAGCCAGAGTGAAGCTTCCTGTATACGCAGGTGTCATTCTTCAGCTACTCAGAAGCAAGTTGTAATAGAAAATATTTCTTATGACAGTAATCGGGGTGTTGAACAACAACCAAAACCACATAGGGATGAAATGGAGACACAGATTGCAGATGCTGCCTTACAGGAAAGTGAAAATCCAGCATGTGTACAATCACACTTGCAAATACCCTCAAACCCCATCTCACACATCAAAGCATTCAGTGTTGCCACTGAAGGAGGTGAAGCTTCAGGAGACATAAAGGAACCACGGACTAAATGTGAACACCCAGGTGACACTCACAAGAACTGTAAAAGTGATTCACTTGTGGACAATCAAAAGGACTACACTGCTGTGTCAGCAGGAGATAACACTAATACTGCGTGCAAATGCCTAAGTGTTGGCAAAGACCTAGAGAAAACAAGTTGCAATATAGTTCCTTTTAAAGGTGAAAAGAGTTGTGGAAGTACTGCACAGAAGTATTCCAACTCACTCATAGAAGCAGGATCAGTTTTGCAAGTAGGAGGTTACTTTGAAATCCTGCTACATTATTACATTCAGTACTATGGAAACCGGTTTCAGCAGCCAGAGGTAACTGCCCTATCTAATGTAGTTGCTGATGCTTTGCTAAGTATTCCCAAGTCCTTATACGGGACAACAAAACAAAATAGTTTTATCAAGTTCTATCTCAAAGCCATGAATACACTCAGAAAAAATGAGCCACTGACAATGAATGAGAAAGGCTTAGAGTCAGTGTATTGCAAATACCAGTTAGTCACTTCAGTTCTTCATTGTGCTGCAGAGCTTCTCTCCATAGATTTAATAATTTGTGTTCAGCAACTATGTTTTTCCCATGAGGATAATGACTCAGAAGATGTCTTATGAAATCGTGAATAAAGAATGGTTTTGGTGATGTGTTTTCCTGTGTCTTGTCAAATGGATGTGTCTCAAAATTGAGTACTAAAGACTAAAAGATCTCTTTTTAGGCTCAGACTTAACATGCTCCTTTACCCATGGATGAAAAGGAAGAAAAATGCTGATCAGCTGATAGTTTTGGAAAACTGGGTTGTGATCAGCACAAACTTGACATTTCAAATGTGAGAGACTGTAGCTGATTTCCATTGCAGATCTGCAATGCTTTATTCATCCACATGCAGAATATCCTGTGTATTTTGTAGGCCAAGGGTGAACTTGGCCTCTTTTGGAGATTTGAGTATTTATCTGAGTTCGATGTGATTAATTTTCCTGGCTCATTAAAGGTTGTTGGTCTGACATGGGCCACTGAACTTGCAGGTTGTACTGTGAAAGGCTGTGTAATCATGGGGACAGCCTACACAGGCAATAATACAGTTGTGTGGGAAAACCTGAGGTAGTTTTTGAGTTGACTTGGATCATTTGGGAGTTTATTCTGGGTGTGTGTGGTTCATTTGTTTTTTCTTTTACTCTTCCCTCCCCCGGAATTTTTACCCTAACACCATTTGTTTTAATCTCTGTATCACCTGGATGTCAGTAATCCTTTTCTGCTGTGGTGTGGTAGGTTTTGAGTAACTAAGCAGCTGCAGCTGGTTATGGTATCACTCAGGTGCTCTATGTGCCATTGCCAGTGTTGTGTAATATTCAGAATAACTGGGTATGTTTTTAAATCTGCCATTAAATAAAAATTAGTGAGAATATCTAAAATTGTAGGCCTAAACCATTTATCTGCTGTACCTGACGTGATTGCAATGGGAAATCAGATTTTTTTACCTATTGATTTATGTTGCTTTCTCTTCAGTTTCTTCAGAAGGGGCCATCTACCAAAGTTGTTTCAGGTGTTCTGGCAGCAATGCTTTGTTTGACTACAAATTTATATTGAAAGTTTATATATATCCTTGATAATGTTTTGGTTTTTTTTTTCTGACTAATACACTCTTACAAACATCTGCTTATGAAAAACAGTGAAAGTCATTTATTAGAGTGATTAATGAAGGACTAGGAACAGCTTTTGGTAGCTGTTTCATGTGATGGGTCCAGTATGAACAGAGAAATCTCCATTGTGGAGGAGCCGATGGCCCGTTTGCACAATCAGCCTCAGTGCCCTAGCACTTCAGCAGGCACTTGGGGTTTGTGTTTTACCAAGGCTGCTGTGCTCTTGCACAAGTTCCTGCCTACTCTGCTCAAGCTGCTGACCAACTTTCTGGCCAAATGATCTGCTTTGCAGGAGTCTAACAACTGCAGCACAGAGTGCTTGAAGCCTGGCAGCAGTGGGGATTCTCTGCAGAAGCTGCTTTTGTATTCTGAAGCTGGGTGTATTCTCTGTATACAGGTGAAATTAGAACTGTATAATTTCACATTGTTTTATAGCATTTGCACATCTGCACACTTACAGATTACCTATAGTTCATTGGAAGAGGTTGAAACAAAAGTATTCTGTTATGTGAATGGCCTTCTGGCTGCTTGATTTAAGTTGTGTCATTCTTAACATTGAGGAAAGACCAAAGATTTTGTGATACAAAGCTCTTTGATATGCTAGGGAAAATTTTAAAATGACAGTTATATAAAACGTCTTTTTCTGACCTGTTTCTCTTGACTGAACACTCCTCCCATCGGTGTAGTATTTCATTGACTTCTTAGTGCTTTTACATTTTGTAAACAGCTTTCTTTTTTGAAACGCTGATTCCCTGTTTTGTGTGGAGGATTGAGAACTTGACGTGCCTTTGACTTGGAGAGGATCATCCTTTTTTTGTCCTGGACTGCTGGGTGAGGCCTCTTCGGGACATAGCTGTTTGGTTTCCAGTGCTGGAGTCTTAAGTGCATTACAAGATGTACAGTGGCTCAAGGCAAAAAAAAAAAAAAACAAAAACCAAAAAAACCCAATGCATTGTCTTTGGGGAGAAAATCAGATTTCCTTTTCTCTAGGAGTTTTCTCCTAGAGAAGTAATTAGCCTGGAATTGTAGTCATGACCTAATCTTAAAAATATTTCTGTATTTCCCATCTACTCTTTAAGCAGGAGGCTGTTTGTAGTCCTGTGAAGCAGCACAGCCTGTGTTCTGGGCTGGAGCTCAGGTGCTGTGGGTACCATTTCTTCTCTGCTGATGTTTCTGACACATTGCAGCAGCTGCCCCCGATTGCAGAGCCTGTGGTAACCCCACTCGGGCTGTACCAGTACCTATGCCCCAGGTATGCAAGTACTCATGAGATCTTGTGGCTGTCCTGAATTTCAAAGCTATCTATACATGTTACTGATCCTTTGAGAGGTGGCATGGGGACGATTCTGAGTGATACCTTGACACAGTGGCAGGGGCAAAGGTGTTACCTGGGACAGCTTGTGAGAATACATTAGTCAGTCAAAACCACAGGGAGTGGTGTTTTGGGGCATGAAGTAAGCTTGTAAAAGCCAACGGGTTTTTCTTCTTGCATTGTTTCCCAGAGATTATTTCTATTTTGTGCTATTACTCTTTTTATATTTCGAAACATGGACTGGCCTCCACACAAAGTGGAAGTCATGTGAAATGTGGATGTGTGTGGACTCAGGCCCAAACTTGAAATACTTAAAAAGCAGGTTTTGAGACATATGTATAGTAATGTATAGTGAGACTAGCTGATACTGCATCCTGCGCTCTGCTCTTGAGAATGGGACTAAGCTGTTAACCTGACAGGGACACACTTTTGATTTTCTTATTTGAGTGGGGGTCAAGCCTCAGACTTTTACAGGTGGGAGCACCCCGAGACAGCCTCCATTCCCCAGCACTCATCAGGCTCCTTTCCCCACTGCCTTACCCCAGAAGCTCACCCCCTGCTCAGCACCTTTCTGGGCCCTTCTCATGGATCTCCAGGTGTTGCTTACCTTCTTCAGTGGAGTTTATCCAACCTAAACACAGCCTTTTATTTTCATCCATGCTTATTTGATTACTGACATTTAGCCTTTTTGGCAGCTACATGAAGAGCAAACCTAATAGGAACCAGTTGCATCAAAGGGTGTTGTTCTGTTGTGTCACAAATTACATTTGCAAGAGGGAGTAGGAGCCTAACTGTATTGTGGCATAACTGGTAATTTTATACTGTTTCCATTGTTATTGTTATAAGAGTCACCTTCCAGAGTCTACTGGTGGGTGATCAGACATGAGAAGCTCTTCACTAGCTTGTATCTCCTGGACTTCACTAGAATGTCATTCATCTCAGCCTGTACTTAGTGTTGTTTTGTTATGCTACAGATCTATTGGCGGCAGAGACTTTAGTTTTTGATCACTAAATTTATTTCTGTGCTTATTAGGTTAATCTGTCCCTTTGAGTCTTTTTTGGTGGGGTTCTTTTACGTCTCATGCTAAGAGAAAAACTTCCATTGTTCAGTTGCAAAAATCCCTTCAGTTTAATTATCTTGAAATCTAAGAACCCTTCATTTTGTCACCAGTGAAGCCAAATACTACTTACTTTATTTACTATGCTACTTACCACATTATTCAAGATGGAAGAAATCAAGAGAGTAATGTCTGAATTTACAAGCAGTAGCTTTGGAAATGTGTTGGCTGTAATGAGCATGACAAAAATTTTGCAGCAGCATTTTGTGTGAGGCATCACTGGTATTCTGTTAATTAAACTAGAAATAGATGTTTAGATCTAAGATTATACAAATTACTTCCCTTTGAGAATATTAAACTAATAATTACTTCCGTCAATAAGAATTTTAATTTTAGCATTCCAAAAATCCAAAATAATTTTAGAAAGGATCACAAAAATGTAATAGATTTAATATGTAGTATCTCCTCCTTCATTATATGATTCAATGGAAGACTAGACTTTGGAAGCAATTCCTGAGATAGGTAGAGCAGTGCACTTTTTTTTAAAAATAGTCCTGGCAAAAAGAATACAAAATAATTTTCTATAGGGAAACCATTCTTGCTAGTTCAGCAGTTTATTTCTCAGGAAATCACCAGCAGATAAAATAACTTACTCTGAGGCTTTGGTTCAGTTCAGGATTAAGGTCACATCAGTAATACTGCTTCCTGTGTGACTGCAACCTAAACCACAGCAGGGCTCACTAGAAAAGACAATATTTCCATTTAAAGTATTTTTAAAAGGTATTGTTTTATTGAACAGAATCTCTGACCTGTTTGTATTTGAGATTCCAAGTATACTAGTCCAGCATAGTGATCTTTCTTTTGATAATAATCATGACCTACTTTCAGGATGTGTCTTAATTTTCCAGGTAATGCTTCTGATTAAGTATTACTTTAAAATGTAAATGCAGAGAGTGAACACATGGCAGGGATTTCTCTATCCATGTGGGGAAAAGGCAGCTCCAGATGAGAATTAAGTCCATTGAGAATTTAAGAGTAGATTTGATACATGTCTAGTATCACGTATGAGGATTATATTTAGGCTTTTGAAGCAATGAAGCTCATAGCTGAAATTGCTGGATTATATTCACAGGGCAAATAAACATGAGCTTTGTTTCCTATAACCACAAATACTCTGAGGCTCTTTACTACCTATGCAGTACTGAAAGAAGTACAGAACAGCAGCACAGTGTTGCAAAAACTTTAATGTTATCACTGTTGACTGCATTGGAGATGTTTATTAGCATGAAGGTTTTTTAATGTACTGGTTTCAGGAAGCAAAAAAATGACCTGAACCCAAGTCCTCTGCTTCCGATCCTGGGTCCCCAGAATAATAGGCTGCTGGGCCATCTTGTCATTGAGTTCACTCTGGAAACTGTTACATACTGTAAAAAACAAAAGCTCCTTAGTCACATATAAGAGGAGTGTTACCATTCCAAGCTTAGATGTGATGCAGGGTACTGTAGTGTTCAGATTAGTTTGTTCAGCTCAGTAACCCTTGCAAGCTTTGATGCAGGGAAGTGACATTTTTGTTTTTGTGACATTTCAAATCAACTACTGTTTATAATACAGCAAGCATCAGAAATCAGTTTGTAGTAGGTTCCCTGTAATCTCAGGCATCTTTATCACTTTGGGAATTTTTTCAGTGAGATGCTTTTTAAACCTCATTTGTTAGGAAGTGTTATCTACACCATTTTTTTCTAGGACTCCCCTCTATTTCAAAAGTTTGCCACCTTGTCCATAATCCTAAGTATTGGAGAAGATACGTGGCTTGGATCTATGAAGAGGAACCAATCCGTAATCAAGCAGAAAGCATGAAGTTTTATCCTCTTGTCTCATTGCTTCTGTTCTCTGATATTGTAGAGATCATGAGACAGCTTAATACAGTAATAACTCTAATGGTTGTGTGGGCAGGAAGAAGGAAGGAGCAGAGTAAGAGAAGACAGGAGAGAAGAAGACCTAGCTTGAAGTGCAGAAACAAACTCTACAACCCATGGATTGTTATAAAGCAGGTATGTTGATTACAGCACTGGGTGTGAGGGGCATGGCTCCTTTCCAAGCTCACACACCACAGCTAAATGCAGGCAACTATTTATTACCCAAAGTTATACATACACAGTACAGAATCATGCATATACATACAAGAAGAGAGGTTATTAAAATCAGCTATTAACAGAAATATCCACCCATCTCTGCAGGCACACTGTCCCTTGATAATTATGGGCAGGGGTCTCCAAGGGTCTCTTGGAGGAAGGCTAGCAGTCTTCTTCACAGTGCACTTTTAACCCCAGGCTTTGAATTTCTTTCACTTAGGCAAGAAATGCTGATGCAGTAAATCAGAACTGGGAGTCTGGGTTTTCTCTAAGCTCTTGAGCAGCACTTCTTGTTAGTCCTTGCAATAAATCAGAGGTCTCCTGCTTGGCCACATTCTTCCTGGCATCATCCCATTGTTGGGATGTGTCAGCCAGGGCAAGCAGGGCTGACAGGATACTGTCAATATCTCAATCTACAGGATACTGTCTGATAGTTTTGTGGTTAGTCATTCATCCAAGAGGACAAAGCAGAGTTTTACTTAAATACCTTTCTATACTAAAATAACATAGTAAAGTTTTAAATTTCTCCATCAAGCTCAAAAGGAAGAGAGACGGAAAGATGAATGTTGAATGATGAATATAGCACAGAAAAGGTCTGTCATGTAGAAGGAAGAATGTAGAGTCTTGGGTACATGGAAGAGAAGAAGCAACTGCAGCTTCTGTATCTTCCTCCCTAGAGATGCAGTAACAAAGGGATGACATAAAGTTCTGTGCTCCCTTTGGAAGAGTGGCAAAAGACGGTTGCCAAAGGGAAAAAAAAAGAAATCCATGAAACTAATTTTCTCCTATATTGGGGTAGGAGAGTAGCTACCTCTGAAAGCATTAGAAGCTGTGGAGACAGCCTGTCTGTGCATTTCAAGGCCATGTGGTCTGTAAACTTCCAGCAGCCTGAGATAACATTTCTATTCCTGAAGCTCAGAGTCAGAGGTGGGTACAGAGATTAGTAGGTGTGGATTACATTTATTTAGATAGCACATCTTGTCCTTACTGGGCTGAGCCTCTGGAATGTGCTTTTGATCCTTATGTACTTTCAAGACAGAGGCTAGAGGCATCTATAATAGTGTTTTGCTCCCCAGCATCAGTGAGGTGGGGTTCTTGACTTGAGCTGGTGTGGTTACTTCTGCCTGGGGAATACTGCACAAATTCATGCTACAGGTCAAGCATGGGATGCATGGGATGGCAATGGGAAGATCCTGGATTTACTGTCTTGAAAATAATTATACAAACTTACTGAAGTCATAACTCATCATCTGATAAATTTTCTGTCCACTAAGTCTTAGAGAATTAATCTAAATTTACTTGTTGAAGTGCAGGAAACCTGTCTAGGACCTATAAGCTTATTTTCCATAGTCAGACACAACAGTTCAGTGCTGTTAGCCTTCTTACTGAATTGTAGGGAAAACTGAATTTTCTTGTATAGTTCTGACTTTTCATATGACTGAAAAGATTCAAGAGGAACAGTTGTGTCCTAAAATGCATAGATTTCTAGCATTTCAAATACCAATCTCTGACTGATGGTGTCTTGTTGATTAAATAGCACATACTCATGACCCTGAAAAAGGTCTATCCCCGCTGAAAAGACCAGGTTTCTGCTTCGTATTCAGACCTCAAACCTCTAATCCAAATGTATTCCAGAAAGAGAAGATAACTAATTTACAGGGTACCTGACCAGTAAAATTGATTATACTGTGGAGCATGGAGATGATCCATCCAAGTTTTTTTCTAAATAATTCTCAATGGTTTTCCCATTGGGGGAAAAAAAGTTAAAAAAAGAGTCCGACCTCAAATGGATAACCAAGATCTTACGTCATTCTCTTGCTATTATATTTAACATATTTGAATTTTAACCATTCATTCTATGGTGTTTCGACCATCTACAGGCAGGGTTTTTAAACTATGATTAATATCTGATTTTAATAATTTTTTATTGATTCAATAACTGACTGACTTTGGCTGTAACATTCTAGCTGCAAAGATGAAATTATAATAAAAGTGTGGCAAACATCTCTGAATATTTTGAAAACCTATTACCTTGAACCTTTGGAGAAAACCAGTCAATTTTGTCTTCTGGAGTTTTATAGCAATGTATGCCCAAGGTTAAGTTTGGGTCCTGAACCAGCAGCATCTGCAGACTGTGTTTAGTACCTCATAAGTTGTACAGCTTTTCAACAATTTTACCTTTACATTTTGGCACCGTTCAGGCTTATAATGGAGTCAGAATCTATATCAAAATGCAGAGAAATTAATTTCTCATCCCTATTCCCTCTGGATTCCTGTTGCAGAATGAGTGGGCGTTCATGTCAAAGGTAGAATAAATGCTGCTACCTCAAAGTGCTGCCTCTATAGCTCCTAATGTTACTGCACTTGTCATTGTGAGCTTTCTAAATGCTCCAGTTTTGAGCATGGAATAAATTTGTTCCATTTGTAAAAGTGCCCACATCTGTAGGAAGAAAGTGTTTCCATTCCTTTCTTCACTTTCCGTAATGTGACGTTTTTCCCTTACTAATTTTCCTCCCTTAAACTGTTTCAATTTGCCACAGGACACTGACCATTAATTGTCCATATTTTTTCCTTGAGGTTAATAGTTGTTATGCTTTGTTAAAATCTTAGATGCCAGAGTTTAATTGACATAAGCATCTGTTCACATATTCTTTATTTACCCTGTTCAAATGTCATTTCAACATAGAGAGTCAATGAATGATTCAATAGAGAATATCAGAAATAAATATTCAATTTAAAGAAGGCAAGTTCTGGAGACTTTTCAATCTTTATGCTGTCATGAACAGCACAGGATTAATATCTTGGAGCTGATGATAAGTGGATTTTCCTAAAATGGTTTTTATTTACCAGAAATTTCCAGGATGGCTTTATTGTTGGACAGTATCATCATGGTTTGCTGTTGTTAGTACAGTCCATGCAAAAGTAATACAGCAACCTGTATTTCTTGTAAAAACAACTAACCAACAGTTGGTCTTCTGCAGGAATAGCTGGTAAATATAGCGGGTTGAAGACATCAGCTCGAGGAGCAGACAGAGGTTAAGATCCCAGGGTTTTATAATTGCTGACACTGATTTACTGCAAAGTCTGCAATAAATCACTTAATGCCTGTGTGATGAACTTTTCATCTTCAGGTAGTAATGGGCTTCGTATTCATAAAGATTTCAAGCTGTACGAATCCAAAGATGGATGCAAAGCTAAGTCTCTTGATTATCTCTTTATAAAGTGTGGAAAGCTCTTCACACCCTGGGTAGAGGTGGAAAGGAGAGCAGAGCAGAGCAGTGCTCCTGAGCAATGTGTCTGTCCCTTATTCATTATCAGTGGAGGAATGTGGACTTCTGCAGCAGGTGCTGAAGGAGATCCAGGCCCTCAAAGTGACAGAGGTTAGCTCTGAGTGGGGATGTCAGAACAGTGCTTCAGACTCCTGTGAAGGGACCAGACCCCGGGCAGGTGCTACCATGTCACACACAGCACTCAGCTGCTGCAACCATCTTCACATCTTGCTGTCTGGTACAGTACTCCTGCAGTACCAAAAAAGGAGCAGCAATCTTCAAATGTTCAGAAATCACCAGGTAAGCTACTAGACTGAATAACCTTTAAATGACTGGCATATTTCCAATTCTTGATCTACATTCTGCAGGCCTGTTTTTGCTGTGTTGTTATAAAGGAATGCAGTAGCTTGAGCAGCAATTACTGTTTTTCCCAACAGAGGCAATGTGAATAATCCAACTAAAGCACTCCTACTCACCATCTTAAAATATTGCACATTGTATACTCAGAACTGGCCCTTTCCCTAATTACCACCTTGTTTTGTCCTCCTAAGCCAGCTCAGAGCACAACCCATTACTTAAGCTTGCCTCTGAGCGTTACTTCCACTCAGTCTTTTTCTAATGTCATGTTTCTGCAAAACAGTGAAGCTGGTCCAGATGTACCTCCAGTAGCTGTGAGCAGGAGAAGGCATTTGTTTGCTACTTTCAGTTCCCTTATACAAATAACCCAACTCCTTCTTGCATCAGATTTGCAACAGTGCCTTTGGGCTTCATTGTGTTCTTCCATTTTGCTTCAGGTATAAATCAACCACAGCAGGCATTTGCTGCCTGCTGTCTTACAAAACATCAGATATTATCCATAAATGCTGCACACAGTTTTGTGTGTTATACTGCACACAGTTCAGTAAAGAGCATACATGGCTGCTGTGCTCTGAGTCAGAGCCCTAGAAATTAGCTGATACTAAATATTGGGGTATAAATTAGGCCTTTCTTTACTCAGCTGAAGCATTTAAAGTGGTACATTCTTATCGGTTTTAGGGGATCCAAACCACAAACATTAATAGGCATTTGCCTTGTTTATTGTAGCATATTAATTTGCCAGCTCCTTATACGAATTAAAAAGACATTCTTTTCCAATGCAGGGTTTTTTCCTTTTTCTTTGGACAACCTCAAAGCCTTTTTTTCAATTTTTATTATTGTAACCTATTAGGAAAAAATCTTTACAATTGTTGCTCTGGAATCTGCTAATAATCCCTTCTCTGTACAGCCCACCAAAGAAAGCAGTATAGGATGAAACCTTTCCAAGGCTCAGCCACTTTTAGGAGCTGTGCCTGGAGGAGGAGTTAGGCTGGCAAGGGTGACACAGCTCCAGCAGAGTGCTGACCCTGTTTTCCCTAGTGTTTCACTGTGTATGGGCTGATGAGAATGCAGCTGGTAAGGCAGGCATTCCGTTTGTCCCTGTGCCACAGAAACCCTTGGCATTAGAAAAGAACAAGGATAGGTTTGCTGCTGAAATCTCCAGCCTTTCCCTCTGTTAAACCCTGGATTAAGCAGTAGCAGCCTCCTCCGGTGTGTGTGAATGGTGTAATAAATGGAAAGCTGATTCCAACTGGATTTGTGATGGCTGACCACAAAAGCATTGCTGTGCTTCACCTTCATTTCAGACAGACATTTCTTTCTCCCCCTGCCTAGCCTACTCCCATCCCTGCCTGACCCCGCAGCCAGCCCCAGGAGCCCTCCTAGCCTCCTCTTAGTGGGCCTGAAGCAAAACATCACTGGTCTTGGGCATCACTACTCAAAGCTTTGCGGTCAGGAGGTCAGCTCCTGCCACACCATGAAAAAAATGTTCTTCCAGCCTTTGCCCTCACCTGCCATTTCCCTCCTATTTTCCTTTGGAGATAGAAAAGCCACAGTAATGGGAAGAAGAAGACAGCTTCAAGTCATTGTCCTTAATGGAGATGTGTCTCCTGTGTCCCACCTCAATTTAGGGAGGCACAAATGGGCAGAGAAGTCCTGGCAGCCCTGGCTTTTACCAGCCCAATTCCATCAGTACCCCTGCAGACAGAGTGGGGACTGCCTCTCCAGTCTCTTCGTTTCGTTGGGGAATGAGAAACAAACATAAATCTCCAAAGGAGGGAGCCTGGGATGGCTCCCCTCTAGAGGAGGCTCCACAAATCGCTGGCTAGCTGCAGGCAAGCCCTCAGTGGTGCCGGGCACCGCTCCTGTGTGCTGCTGTCTGCCTCGTTCCTTGCCCATGCACAGATCCAGCAGGGAGGTCAGGTGCTCAGGGTTGCTAGGAAAAGCATCACATCAGGGGATATAGCCCAGGGTTAGATCCAGAGGATGAAAGAGCTGCGGGTCAGCTGAGTTTTCTGTATGCTTGCCACATATTGAAGCCTCTTAATTCAATGAGTTGAGGGTCAGTGCCTCTTGTTACTCCCTTCTTGTGCTAGAGTTCCTGTTCATCCTGAACATCAGTGACTTGTGTATCTCTCTGGTACAGGTCTGTAACTCAGCACACAGCAGCTGTGTTTTTTGCCAGTGATTAAACTATCATGATTACTTATTTGCTCCAGGCTTCTTGCTATTCCTCCAAACTGTTTTTAGCAGGTGTTTTCAGCCACTTGTTCTCCTCCCCATGTTTTGATGAAAGATCTCTGTAGAGCCATGTTCTCACCATGTCTAAAGAAGGGTTTGTCCTTTTACATTATTTTTAAATCCACCACTGCCCTTATGCTGGGTGCATCTTGGTTTTTGAATCAAGTTCAAACTCTTAGGTTTTGTCCCCTTAAGGCAACATGGTTATAGTGTAGTGAGGACTCAGTTCCTCTGGTTTATGTTAACCTGAGTGGCAGGTCACTTTTTCTATGCCTCCTTCAGGGCCACTAAGGATTTTTTAGACCTCATACCACTTCTTCTCATTTCTCATTTCCAAAGCAGAAGAGTCAAGGCTTTTTCATACAAAGCTTTTTTATGCCTATGTGTTCATACATCTCACCATTTGCTCTATGTTTTCTATCCCTGCTCTATATGTACATATATATTTAAAATAACTGATTGGAACAGTGCATATCTAAGGTAAGCACTTGCCCAATGTTTTTACAGTCACAGTAGGGTACTTCTTCTTGCCCCTAACTGCTTCCTTTGTGACCATCACTTGTCTTTGGTTTGGCATTTTGTGATTCCCAGTGCTTTGAGGTCTCAGTCCCGAGTGCCCACAGCTGGGCCAGTACCAGTACCAAGGGCAGAATGTGATGCATGCACCTGGGTGGTGATGGGACTGGCACTCTGCATGCAGCTCTGAACTGCATCTCTCCTTTGCTACCCACCATCTCCATACCATGGGGCTGTGATCTGCAGCTCTCCCTGAGCAGCAGTGTCAGAGTGGATGCTCCTCACTGTTCCCAAGCAAGTCCCTTCTCAGGACCCACTCTGTGTTGGGGCCTCAAAGGTTGGGCATGAGTTACCAAGGGCTGGAACCAGTGAATGATAAGGGAATGTCAAGGAGATGGAGTCTGAGATTGTCCAGCTGTGCTGGTGGGCAATCCTTGTATGTGGATGCTTTATCACCTTCTAGAGAGCCAGGAACAGAAAAGTCTCACAGGGTCCCTTGTCCTTACACTGTCTGGGAGGAGTACAGGTCAGAACAGCTTGTGACATGACAGTAAAATCCATCCTGTCTATATGGGAAAGTGGGATATGCAATCAGGGCGGGACCCAACTAGTAACTGCCAGGCTGAATTCTTCTATCAGTCTTGAAATGCTCATGGTGAGGAGGAAAATCTGACAAGCAGCGCTGCTGTCTATAAGAATTTGTCATCATTGTAATGCCCAGCTAGCAGGCAGCATTGCACAGGGTGAGAATCTTTTGCAGGATAGCCAACATTTGCTTGCAGAGCCAGTAACGTGAGAGCTGAGCTGACATGGTCCTCACCACTTCTGTGCCTTTGGACTGATTGGTTTGCAGTGGTAATTACACCTTGTAAAAAGCTCTTTTTCAAAAGGACTGTATTATTCCCAGCCTACTACCCCTACAACCAGCCCCTTTCTGAGCATGTTTGGGACACCTTGGCTGCTACTAAATGCTGCCAATTAAAGTGTTTCAGGAAGGCTCTGTTCTGAAGATCTAGGTTGCCCTTGGCTCCCCCAGCAGCACCTAGGATGAGGGGGTTGCTTCTGAGCATGGCTTTTGTTGCCTGGAGCTGAATCACTCCTTGAGGGATCCCCCTTTTATCCCAACCCGGGAAGGCTATGAATTTCTCCTAGCTCCTTGTTCAGTGCCTGGTAGTAGGTGGGATGAATTCAGGCTCTTCCTGAGAGCCAGAGAAGTGTCCCATCCCTTTTGGCACAAGGCTGGGCACTGAATTCTTCCAGGGGAAAATAAATTCTTAGAGCTAATTAATAAATCTCCCTTACACTAGCACAAATCTGCAGGAGTCATTATAGCAAAGTAGCAAGTAGAAAGGACAGTCACTCTTGTTCTGAGGGAGGAGAAAGTCTCTGGAGAATTTTTATCTTAATTTTGATTCTTTCCCGTTTGGTTTTAATTTAATCCTTTTCTCAATAAACAAAGACTTCCAAATAAAATTTACTCTGCATGAATGGATCACTGCTGTGCTTTTTCTCCCGTGCCTATAGGATGAATTTTTCAAATCAGATGACTGTAAGACAGAGGTGGGAGTCACAAGCTATCAGCTGTGTTTGTCTTGCAAGCAAAAATCTCCCTGAAAAGTGGGAGCAAACTTCACCTTCCTGCATGCATTCAGGCAGCAGCTTTAGCAGTTAAAAAAAACAAAAAAACCCAACTAAAAAATCAGAACAAGAAATAATTTTTAAAAAAGCCAACCAACCAACTTAAAAAAACCCAAAACCCACTTACTTAAAATATTTTTTATTAGATAAGAGGAGAAAATTCATATTTATTTTCCTGTTGGCACATCTTCTACAGGGGAATCAGAAAGCTGAATATAAAGGCAAACCTAGGAGAACTCAGAGCCTATTACTTAGCTAACTCCTGCACGAGCAGTTAGCATCAGGCTGGGAAGAGGTCTGATGTGAGAGCAGAACAGCAGATTGACTGGCTTAATTATGACTTTTTCCTGGGGCTCAGGGTTTTTTTGTTTGTTTGTTTTTGTTGTTCATTTGTGGGGGGTTTTTTTGGTTTTGTTTGTTTTGGGAGGGGAAGGGTTTGGTGTGGATTTTTTTCATTTGGACTGCTTATGCCTTTCTTATCTTTTCCTTTTTTCTGCCCGTGCACTTGCAGCTCTTTTCTTCTCTCCTTCTCTTTTTGCCTCCCCTGTCCCTGGGATGACAAGCAGATGTTATGCTCCGTTAGCCCATCCATTTCAACAATTTTTTTAATCCTGTGAAACTGAATCCAGGAAAAGTCTGGGGAGAGCTTACCCCAGCAGGGCACATGCTCTGAAGCCAGGTGGGAACAACCTCTTGGGAAGAGCCTCTCCAACAGGACCCCACTCCCACAAAATCCTCTCCTGAATTACTTCTATTTCTGCCTCATATCACTCAGATGAAGCAAGCAATGACTTCATTCAGCCACAGCCTGACTGCCAGCAGGATTTGGTTGCAATAAGCCTGTGGCAGGGTTCACCTTTGCAGCTGCAAGGGGATGTTTTGCCCTAGGTGCATGGGCTGGATGGGACTGGTGGCCCAGGCCAGGCTGCTTGCTCACCAGTTTCTCTTTCTGGGGCATTTCCACACTCTACATTGCCCAAAACAACTTGTGAAACCAAGGGACAGATGCAGAGCTCATTCAGTGGCCTCCCCTGCACCTCTCACACCATGTCTCCAGAGACAGGCTGCTGCATGCACTTGGAAACTCGAGACAGCTGGGTTCAAATAGATCTTGTCCTTTACACCTGGGAAGGACAACTGCAAAGGACACCTTGCATTGCATTCTCTGGCAGAAAACACCTTTGTTTCCCTGTCCTTTGAGCATGACTACAAACCTATCCTACCCTGTGCTTCCATCAGTTTTAATATTTGTATCTGTCTGCACATAATAGAATCATAGAATGGTTTGGATTGGAAGGCACTTTAAAGATCATCTTCTTCCAGCCCCCCGCATGGGCAGGGACATCTCCACTAGACCAGGTTGCTCAAGGCCCCATCCAGCCTGGCCTGGAACACTTCCAGGGAGGGGGCAGCCACAACTTCCTTGGGCAACCTGTTCCTTTGTGTCACTACACTCAAATTAAAAAATTTCTTCCTAATCTCTAACCTAAATCTTCCCTCTTTAAGTTTGAAACCCTTTCCCTTTGTCTCTCACTACACACCCATGTAGAAAGCCCTACCCCTGCTTTCTTGTAGGCTCCCTTCAGATATTGGAAGGTTGCTATAAGGTCACCTCAGAGCCTCCTCTTCTCCAGGCTGAACAACCCCTACCTTTTTAGGCTGTCTTCATAGGCGACGTTTACTCCAGCCCTCTGATCATTTTAGTGTCTCTCCTCTGGACATGTTCCAGGATCTCTGTGTCCTTCTTATGCTGGGGACTCCAGAACTGGACACAGCACTCCAGGGGGGGTCTCACAAGAGCAGAGCAGAGGGGGAGAATCACCTTCCTCAATGGGCTGTCTGTGCTTCTTTTGATGCAGCCCAGGACCCGGTTGGCTTTCTGGGCCACAAGCACACATCGATGGCTCATGTTGAGCTTCTGATCCACCACCAACCCCAAGTCCTTCTCCTCACGGTTGTAATAATATAATATATATAAGATATGTAGTAATATAAGCATCTGTTACCCAAGACAGCTTCTGAGGAAGCTGCAGATATGTGAATTCACTGAAATGTGGACTTGCAGTTTTGCTTCAGTGTACCATGTAAATTTGCTTTCCTGATTGTTAATCCAGGCACAATCATTAGTCCTCCAGCAGAAACTGCTGTGCAGCTGGTAGGCACCAGATCCCTCCTTGTTCCTGGTTTGTTTATCTCCCCTGGCACTGACCTGATGGGTTAATCAACACCGGGTAAGCTCTAGGAGATCCCTACCCACCAGTGTTGGCTGCAGGGATGCCAGCAACAGGGCTCTGGGGCACCAGGTTGCAGAGCTGAACACTGCCTTCAGCTCAGAGGTGCCTTCCAGAAGGGGAAGGAGAATGAGAGAGTGAAAGCTGCTCTTTCTGTTGTGTGACCTCAGCTTAGCTAAGGAGTTTGGCTTCCAGAGGGAGAGCAGGAGGCTTAGCAGCAGGGCAGGAGACACCAGGCTCAGGCAGGCAGCTGCCAGTTCAGGCAGTGCAGTCGCCCCAGGACACAGCCTGGATGCAGGTGTGCTGTCACCATTTGTCACCTGCTAAATCAGCCACAGGACTCACATACTGTTGACACCAGAAACAATGGGCTTGTCACCTGCTGTCCTCAGGGATGCTGCACCCAGACTCAGACCCTTTCACCCAAAGCAGAGGGAGAGGGGCCTTGTGTGGGTTTGCTCATAGGCAGCTGCACCCTGGGACCCAGCCTGCTCTGTCCAGGGGCACAGAGGCCTCAGGGCTCTGTGCTGCAGCTCCCTCTGCCTCTGCACCACCAGACAGCCTTCAGCTGGCCCTCAAGGAGCTACCCAAAGGACATGGATGGAGCATCCAAATGGAGAGATCCAGCAGCTCCTCACTTGCCTGGGAGGGCAGTCCAGAAGTAACACCAAACATCTGCCTGCCTCTTAGGCTGTGTGAAAGTGTGTCTGTGCTAGCCAGAGAGCCATCATCCATTGTCCTCTGAACCTCTTGCCTTCAATATCTGACTCCAATGGCCAGATAGAAGCCCTTGACCACTGAGGCCAGTAGCCTACTCTGGCTACAAAACTACTACTAGTTTTGTACTACTACAAAAAAAAGCTGTCATGGCTGAGCAAAAGCAGCAGCTGCCCTCTCTCCTGAGCCCCACATTTTTGCTTTGCTTTGTCCAGATACTGTACCATCGGAAACTTGTCTTTGTTTCTTTCTCCCCCTTGCCTCTAGAGAATTACTCTTGTGCCATTGCTGCTACCCAACTGCTTTGTACTCACCTTGAGCACCCTCATTATTTTCTTGTAAAGAAGAGCCCAAAAGATTTCATTTTCCTTCCAGTCCCAAACTTCCCAGCTGAAATCAGCTGCACAGGCTGATGGGGTTTCACAAGGGCTCAGCTGTCCATATGCCCATTTCCTTTAGAGCCTGGAAAGGGAATGTCACATTTGGCTTGTTCTGTCTTTTAGGCTTTCCAGAGGAAAATGGATCTGCTGCCTCCGCTGGCTTATTTTTTAGTCACAGCCTGTTATGTGATGTGTTCTGATGGTGTTCATTCAGCATCAGACTCAAAAGGGATGTCTGCCCTGGTGCTGGGTGTGTAGCCCCAAGCCTCAGCTCTGCTGCTGCTTCTTGTGTGTGTTCCCTTGGCCCTTCTGAATCCTTGCCACTGGGGCAAGAATCCTCCTCCAGCATGCAGCCTCCTGACCTGGAGCAGCAGATCCAGGGGCTTGCATCCACCTACCTGGGGCTAGAAAAGATTCAGGTCCAGCTGGGGCACTGTGTAGCATCACCTGCAGTCAGGGCCAGGGGTGCAGGAACCAGCTGTCATCTTCTCTGAGAGGGTAAGTCACCCACAGTCATTCTCATTTCACCCCTCTGAAGTGCAGCCCAGACTGTGGCTCTCAAAAGCAAATGTATCTGAAGGACAGGATCCTCGGGGATATATTCTGTCTGGGGTCAGAGACAACTGAGGCAGTTGCATTTCCTGACCATTTCCTGACTGCCAAAGCACTGGTGGCTTTTTGTGTTGCTCTCAGGACCTCTGGAGCACAGTCATCTGGCAGCACAGATTACCTGGCACATGCCAGCCCTGCAGATAGGGCCTTCATTAAGCAGAGATACTGTATGCCATGGGAGAGGAGAGCAGTCTAAGTCATGCCTACCACCAGAGGTGACCCCTGCCAGACCCTCCACTCCATGAAGATGAGCTGCTGGTGTCTGATCCAGTGCAAGAAAAGACAAGGCAACCTAAGCAAGCCCCCCTGGCAACCCTAATCCACCTCCAAATATATGCCCTGGCCACAAGAGGACAAGCTCAGATGGTTGTTGGCTGTCTGCTTTGCTTTAACATGTGAAAAGGAAAAAAACTTGTAGAGT
Organism: Calypte anna; assembly: GCF_003957555.1. Classification (NCBI taxonomy): domain Eukaryota; kingdom Metazoa; phylum Chordata; class Aves; order Apodiformes; family Trochilidae; genus Calypte; species Calypte anna. The sequence continues at coordinate 66,514,155 of NC_044244.1, read as the reverse complement.
TTGGTAGTTGGGAGGGATGTGGGGTGCTTTGGAACCCCCCTGCAGGCAAGGTGCAAGGGTGAGCAGTCCCAAGGTGAAAGCAGAGCCAAGCCCCAGCATTTCAGTTTCACCAAAGGGTGGCTTGCCAGGGCCACCTGCTGTCCCTGCCAGCACTTGTCCTCATCCTCAGTGCATCTTCTCCAGGATTACTTACGCTGGCTTTTGCTTTTCAGGTTCAAAAAACCACCATAAATCCATCCCTTTCTGCCTAACAAACCCCTGCAGTGTCCTCACATTTACTGGCATTTGGGACTGTGGCAGGTAACATGTTTTAACAGGAATAACCAAATGGGGTTCCAGAGCTTGGACTACTTGGGGAACTTCCATTTGCATAATTTTAGTGAAATCCTGAATCAGATCACCAAGACTGAATGGTGCTTCAGGTGACCAGAGCTGAAAGAAAACTGCTCATGTGTGGGTGTGCAAATTGAACACCCTGTGGAGCTTGTCCTCTTGTACACAGCTCTTTTCCAACCCAACAGTGAGAGCCTTGCATCTGGTATCTGCCTGTCTTTGGTCCCCTAACCAGCATAGCTGGCTGGTGGGGATGAAGACAACTGCTCAGTTATGTGTTTCCTGCAGCACTGCACTAAATACACATGGCACCTTGCTGCCCTGTAGTGTGTATCTATATATGCTGGCAGTATTTGGAGATATTTAGCTGACCAGCTGTCTCATAATAACATGTCTGGCTAGGCAAAGGGCTGCTCTGCACAACAGAGAGGCTCCTTCAGCTCAGGCAGGAGCTTTGGATCTGCACTCACCAAAGTGTGTGGGAAGGCTTCCACGGGGCTGCTGAAAGAAGGTGCAAAGCATCCCATGGTATCTACAGTTGTCAAAAATGTTAGGTCAAAAGAGCTCATGCCTTGGCATCAGGAGACAGGCTCTGCCAGGAGAGCTCATATCTTTTATTAGACCATGAGACACAGGTAGGAGAAAAAAGCTGGCAAGCTGTGGGGCACATAGGGGTGTCTGTTTTTTTCCGAGTGTATCACTGGTCTAATAAAAGACCTGACCCTCTTCCCACAAATCTTGTCTCCCCTCTGGCTTTAGACAATGGCAGTGGCAATAGACTGCTTGGCATTGCTTGCTTCTTCACAAAAATGTAGTGGTAAACTACAAAATGGTTAAACACACTCACTGACTGCTCTGGAGAGGACAGGTCAAGATGGAGGTTTAACTACATTGCAAGTAGTTAAAATTAATAGTTCTGAAATGTTCTGAAGTTTCCAGCAGCAACTGGGGTTATTTTTGTCCATAATAATAATAACAACTCCGCTCCTGCTCTGAACTAAACAGTATTAAGTATGAACAACTAGGATGTCCTTGCTTAAGACTGGTATTTTGTTCCCACTGACTCCTATCACTGCCAAGCAAATATTGCTGTTTGAAGATACATAGTTCATATTTCCTATATACCACTGGATAGTCAAATGTATTTTTAAGCCAGCTACCTGTATAAACAGAGGTACTGAGCTGGGGTAGGACACATCAAGCTATGTTGGAAGCATTTTCACTTCATTCTTTGCACACACAACTTGTCCCCTTGTGCTTGGCAGATGTCAGCTCTCCTTCTCTTCCATCCCTGCTAAAACCCTGAGGAGCCCCTTCCATTTCTTGTGCAGCTTTTCAAGCTCTCTTCCTCGGGCTGTGCAGCACTGGGAGTGGAGCCTGAGCAGACAGAGCAAGCTGTTGGGATTCAAGCTCAGCATTTATGGGGCTGGGTTTCTCTTTGAACTAGGGAACTGCACAGGGAAGGGACCACTTTGAAAGCACAGCACCTGTTTAATCAGGATGGGGAAAACCAATCTGTGGGCTCCTTCGTGCTGCTATGGGCAGGCAGAGACAAAGGGTGAGCAGTTCTGGGGCTAGGGATCAGTGGGACCACCTCTGCCTCTTATTTTTAGGGGGTACCAGTGGGGTGATGGTGGCTTGCAGCAGGGTGGCCATGCTTGAGCAGCCTCTGCAGTGGTTTGCTGAGCAGTGGTTTGCTGTGACCATGGCTTCCCTCTTCTTAGGACCGATGGTTTTGTGGTGTGTGAGCTACATCCTCCCACCAAACCCAGAGTGCCAGCTGCCATGGTGAGTGGGCACAAACTGCAGGCTGTGACCTGGCCCCAGTCTGCACATCACAGGGGTCTGCTGCCATCCCACCCAACCCCTCCAGCAGTCTGGTGATATCTAATGGTTCATACAGGTAAACAGATTCTTCTGTAGGTTATGCATGAGGACACACTTTACACGCACATCATTGTACGCATCACCCAAGCACCTATTTTAACCTATAGCAAACAAATTTGGAAATAACTGGTTAAAATGGTTTTCCTTCCTCTTTGCCCCCCTGCTTGCTGTACTACTGGTACTCTCAGGAATTCCTCCAAGCACATTTTCTTGAACATTGCCACTGAAAAATAGAATTCAGCTCGTGAGGAGCCTTTCTACAATGGCTTGGCTTTGGAAATCTCCAGTATGGAAGGCTTCCTCAGCTTCACCACATCATATCTTTGCCATCCCAAGTTTGCTAGGAAAATCAGCTCAATGACACATGAAGTGAGGAAGGGGGGAGAACAGCACGCTGAGAGAGGCACCCCAGAGGTAGAAAATAACAAGCAGAGGCTGAAGCAACAAAACCCTCAAACTGATACACAAAGAGGAGCTCTGTAGCATCTCTCCAGTGCTGAAGGGGAAAATCTCACCCACCTAGGCTGGAATTTTTCCCCGTGTCAGCCTGGGCTTAGAAACCTGCAGCCCGTGGAGATGTCACATGTGGTGCCCCAGTCCCTCTTCCTGTGAGTTTCCCAGGAGGAAGACCTGGGAAAGCATCCAGCTCTTGTTCTTGGTTTTTGACCAGCTTCTAAAGGGGCTTCTGTGTTTTTTAAAGACTGAAAAATATATTGATTTAGTGTCTTTTTTGCAACAGGGAATGTTTTCCCAGTTGCTATCTGGCCACAGCCCTTCTGGAGCATGCTAGTGCCTCTGTGCACATCTGGAACTGATATATGAGGAGGAGTTGCATGCAAATATTTAAGAAAAAATACAGGCTTTTGCTGCTCTCCTGTACCCCTGCTGGAAAGCTCTCAGAGAAAGCAAGTTGAATAATGGAATTTTTCCAGCAGTGCTTTCAGCTCTCTCCTGACATGAAAGTGATGGGGGAAAAAAAAAAAAAGGTCTTTCCGGTGACACTTGAGCTAAGTGTATCAGTCTGTGTCATCTTTCTAGTTGAAATTACCCAAATGAAATTAATTTTAGACTTTTTCACATAGCCTGGTGACTATCAGAAGTCCCATCAGCATAAGATTCTGTATTGTCTTATAAAACCTATATATAAAATGTGCCGGATCATGGACAGATCACATGTAACCTTTAGAAGAATAAATGCTTAGTTAGCAGGGTGTTTTGCCACCAAATAACAAGCACTAAAGAGAAATGTAATACAGAGGATCAGCAATGTGACAAAAAAGCAGGAAAGATCACTAATGTGACATTCAGAAAATTCACATGTTCTGACTAATGACTCTAGAACAGCTACTGCAGCATCTGCATTTGCATATCTCAGATTAAAACAAAACCAAAAACCTGAGCTGTCATGTGCTCTCGGTTACCAGAGCATGGCCTTGCCCTTCCCTCTGTGCTTGGGGTAGGCTGCTGCAATTGCATGGCATGGCTTGTAACAGGAGGACAAAGTTTTAGCTGGTGCAAGCTGCCCTTACCTGCTTGGCATCAGGCACTGCCAGTGAGCTGCTAATGGAGGAGGGGCACAAATTGCAGATCCCCCCCGGGCATCTTTATGGACAGTGTTGGTGATATTCGAGGGATCTAAGGAGGGGCAAGTTCTCAAGAGGATCTTTCTGTCTCATCACAGTTTTCTGGGACAAGCATCAATCAGTTTTCTCCAGCTATACAAAAGCACAGTTTTATTACTAATAAACTAGTTGGCTTACCTATTTTACCTGCCTACCTGTGGTGTATGACTACTGTACCATGTCTGGCAGATTGGCTGCTGCATCCTGAGCCCTGTAGAGGTTCTTTAATGCAGCCTCTCACCTAAAGAAACCCAGAAGAAGCGAGGTATTTATTAATTGATTTGTCATATATGTTTGTATGTGGAGAGTAAGATCTCAGACAAATTCAGGGCCAGATGTACAAACACCTCTTCAGAAGCAGGACATGGATGGCTCAAAGTAGACCAATAAGACAAAGCACAAAGGATAGCAAAGTTTTGTATAATGCCTTGCAGAGAACATGGGAAACATTTGGGAAGGCTGGGATTTTAATTTATGTTGCTTGAATCCTGCTCTGCCTTCAGCACAAAGGCCATCTATACATCCAAGTGGTAATGAGCATAGAAATAAAATGAGCCTTTTTTTTGCCTGGGTGCCAGCATCAGGTGTTGGGTGGCACTGCAGCAGGAGGATGAGTGCCCAGCCGAAGGTACAGCACATGCAACTGCAAAGCAATAGATCTCTTGAGATATAAATATCCACACAGAGTCATAAAATGAGAAAAGTTGGCCATAAAATAAAGAGCTCTTATTTATGAGGGATGTGTCCTGAGCAGAACTTTCTGCTGCCTGCGGATCAGAGCATATGGATAATTTAAAACAAAATGCTGAGCTGAGCAAGGAAAATCCATTTAAAGTCCAGTAACTACAGTAACTCTGTTTCTGGAGGTGAATTTGCCCAGTGTGTCATACACAAAATGTCATATTGGCCCCAGTTGCTCACCAGACATGGGATAACAGCTATGTGGTCATCCATATCGGTGACATCAACCACTGCTTCATTGAAGGTGTCTTTGCTGAGGATGATCCACAGTGGGACAGCCTGCAAAGCCTGTCCCCAGCCTGGCTTTGACATGTCTTCAGTGGGTTTGCTGGAGCAAGACCCAGACATCCCAGGGGCTGTGAACTTCATCTGAACCCCCTTCAGACGTGGGTGTTGACAGCTCCGTGCCTCTGAGCTGTTCAGGCTTTGTACCACAGTCCTGGATGCACCAGCCTGACAGGTTCCTTTGCTCTAAGATGCACTAAGATGCACTAAGATGCACTAAGATGTGGCACTAAGATGCTCAGTTGCAGTATCAACCACAGCCAGTGAGAGTTGCCAGTGTGTTGCTCCTGTGTGCAGAAGAATAGCCCTGAGCACACATACATAAAGGTTTTGTCATTGCTTCTCCTCTGCTATTTCCAGTGTTGGCTCTGAACAGCCATTTACTATCAGGACTGTAAATTACTCCATCGCCCCTGCAGGATGAGGCATCTCCTAGGGACATTTGCAGTCCAGGGGACTTTGCTTTGCTGGATTTGGGGATCACAGGCTTTTTCTGCATGCCAGGCTGTAAACAGGCTCTTTGTAGCAAGATGTGATTTTACTTGAGGTTGTTGCTAACTGATGCAATAGCAAAACTATTGAAACCATCCACAATGGATTGATTTTTCTTCCCAGGTCTAGTAAAAATCAGCCATTATGAAACTTGGGCAACATCTTTCAATATGTATCCTGAAACCAAGCCATTTATACAGCTTGCACAGCAGCTGGCACAGAGCATATTGCTAGCCCAACCTGGAGCCAAGTGAAGTCTCTCTCCCACCACAGTTCTGGTTTGGCAGGTGAAGAGAGATGGTTTTATGATATAGCTTTCGAGCCTGGTTGCACTTGATGTCAGATGCTGAAATTCCTGGTGGACTGCAGGCTGGGGTTTTGCAGAGTGCTAATTTCACCCTTGCAGTTCCACCCTCATCTTTTTTCCTTCCTCTCACTGAAGGAGGAAGCAAAGATATTGGGTTTGTCCTTGCTTTCTCCTACTGTTCCAGCCCAACCAGGAAGGTCCAGTGACAAATTTAAGGAAAAACAAAGACCCCATGTGGCTTTTCTTCATTAGTTCTGGCTCCAACTGCTGCAAATTGGGCATAGAGCTGAGCTGCCATCTGGCACTTCCATTGCCTGGCCAGGAGCTACCTCCCCTGGGCTTCAGCTGCAGGGCCCCGATGCTCATAGATGCAGCAGCAATGCTTGCACAGAGATGGACTAGATTTAACTCTTTATTCATGTTTTCAGAAAAAAAAAAAAGGACCCACTGGGCAGTGGTGAATTGCGCCTGCATTCACACACCTCTTCTTTCTTTTTTCCTTGCAGGGATCATGACTGCTGCTGCTGCCTGGACCTAGGGTGAGGCTAAGCACAGCCCTGGGTGATACCAGCAAAGTGCACCAAGACAGACAGCAAGTTTTGTCTTTGCAAGGCACCAGGGCTTTTAAAATTATTTCGGTTTCTCTCCTTGTGCCTTCAGTACTTCTATATGTGATACTGCATTCTATGCAGCCTAAAATATCTCTTTAAAAGGCCAGTTTAATCTAATTAGAAATAAAAGGACTAAAATGTAGTTTTTGAAGCAGCTGCAGTAGCCCATACAACATATACTCAGCTTTGTACCAACACTGCCCATGCCAGTGCTGTTCTTTCCTTGGCAGAGAGCAGCGTGCAGTGAGCAGTGTGCCCACACTGTCACCCACCTGTCCAGTTCTCCTGAGCTCTCTGATTATCAGTGGCATTGGAGACTTTTCTAAAATTGGTGCAGACTATTAAAGGAATGGCAGAAGCAGAGAGAAGAATGAAAAATTGACAAGATGGTGACATGTTCATTCATTTCCTCTTCCTCTACTAATGAAGAAGTGTGTAACTGAACTTCAGAGGGACTGCTGAAAAAAAAGTCCTGTAGAGACCATCAATAATGAATCGCCCAACGAGACGAGTGTCCAGCAATGAACTCTGGAGAATTAGTATCTCTTGGGTTTGCTGGATTATCTCCAGTCCCAACCACACCAGAGCGTGTATTCAGTGTTGAACCCATACCCCAAAGAATTTGCAATCTAAGTAGGAAAAATCAGATGGGAGGTGCCCACATAGCCTTTTCCTGTCTGTACCCAGGCACTGACCCCAGTGTTGGCAAGCCACTCTGCTCCACAAATCCAGCAGTGATGCACAGAAGCTGATAAGCTGGTGTCCTGTCACTGCCAGGAGCCCCGCACTGCTCTGGTGCCACCACTGCTACTGCCAGGCAGCTCATCCCCAGCTGCTACAAACCAAGCTTGTGCTGCCTGTAAAATGGTTGTTTGCATACCTGGGGAAGCAGACCCACAACAGTGGATTTTTGTGGATTCAACATTGACTTTGACTCAATGTGTAAAGGGGATGGCCTAGGAGAACCCTAGGGATTCTTCAGAGGACTGCAGGATGTTATTTTTAATGTGTTGCCAAAACACTTCAAGAGAGGGATCCATGGGATGATCTAAAAGTCTGGCTTGAAGGTTTACCTGGAAAATGTCTCTCACTCTATCTTTTTGAAGATCTTCAACTTTGTGCCTCCTCCTTGGGATGCCACCCCTCTTGGGTTTGGGCTTAAAGTAGAGGGTAAGTTTGCATTGCACAAGGTGTTGGTCTGTATGACATTCTGCACTGGGCATCACTTGGGTATGACCGACATCACCAGCATTTCTCTGGTGCACTAAGACATTGTCAGTGAGGTGCCAGTGCTTGGACTGAGGATGCATCCAGGTTGTCTTCAGGCAGTCTTTCTGTTGGATAGTGGTATATATCTGTATGACATGAGGGTAAATTCCTTCTTATCCCAGCTGTAAATTGCATTGTGGATGCAAAAACCCATCAGGCTTTTATAATTTTAAGACTATGAAGGAACACAGAAAAATATAGCAAAGACTTTACAGACTTAGAAAATGCATACCTTGGTTGAAATGCTCATTAATAAGACTTATAGGTTGGTATTAATCACAGGAAATTGGCTATTCTGCAGAATTTCATTTAATTACTAACCATTATGTTTCAAAATCTAAGTTCTTGAGTAGCTTTTCTGACCTCAGTGGATCTGAATCACTGTCAAAGAGAAGGAAAAAGAGAAGGAAAGCAAGAAGCTGGAAGAGCATCTGACATGGCATTCTCCTGCTCCAAAATGAAAAAGAGACACAAAAATGCACAGCAGAATTTCACAAAGTACCTTTCACAGAATGAAAGGCCTCTACCAGACAAGAGCAGTTCAGTCAAATTTCACAAGTTAATGGATTTGTATGGAATGAAAATGAGGTCAAAATCTATCCAATTCAGTGAGATATTTATCTCTTGGACTAAGAAAGACTTTATATGGAATCTAAGTCCCCTCATGAACCTGCACATAGGTTCTCCTAGCATGTGTGTTGACCTCCTAAACATGAAATAGATTGGAGCTGACAGGCATGAATGAATTCCAGTCCTTCTCCTTCCAGTCCCAGTTCTTTTACCTAGAGAGGCTGGCTATGGAAACGGGAGCTCCTGATATCTGCTGCTACTCAATCTTAACACTTTGGCATCCTGGAGGCCAGCTACCAGCCATCAGTCAACTGGGATGTCCCTTTCTCTGAAATCACACCTGCCAATTCTGCTTTCAGGTTCAGAAGACAAATTGAAAGTGCAGCAACAGCAAATAACTTCTGCAAAGTGCAGAGCTGGCAAATATGTCTAAAGCATTTTGGTCTTGAACAATCACTTAAAATCAATGATCCAAATGGGACTCAACTTGTTCCATATTAAGGGATAAGGGCAAATGTAGCACTTTGAACTTCATTCACACAAGATTTGGATGGACTTAATGAGTAACTGCAATATGCAGCACTTTCCTGAAGAATGCATTAATAAAATCCCACAACTGGAGGAACAAAATGGATGGCTTTTGCTCACCCACACTTGTCCAGCTCCATGGCAGGAGGGGTGACCTCTGCATCTCCACAGCTCAGCACCTCTGTCACAGACTTAGCCCTTGCCCCACTGCCTTGGCCTATACTGGGTTCAGTTGCCAGACTTGCCACTTATCTTTTCATTCTTTATTCCTGGCATTTAAGGAGAAAAATGATGTGTGGCTTCCCCTAGATTTTTCTCCTGAAGTGAGGAGAAGTAGGCTAGGAAGAAGCCAGGAGCATCCCAGCCACCAAAGGTGTTTTTTCCTGCCACATGCTTTGAAGAAAATCCTTCAAAATCAAACCTAACCAAGCAGAGCATCCTGTTGAAAAGGGAGCCCACCAGAAGGCATTTCTCCTTGCAGCTGCTGCCCAGTCCTGGGGTGACTTGCAAAGCACAAGCCCAGCCCTGCCTTTGAGAGCCACCCTGGCTCCCACTTTTCCTGCTGCTTGCACCCATCTGCAAAGTGGCAGTGAGGAATACAGCCTTCATCTACAGTCTTGGCCTTTGCAGTCAGAAAGGTAACAGGGCTGATCAGCCTTCAGAACTATGTAGTTCATGAGATCTAAAAACACTGCTGCCCCCAGCCTCTGGGTAAGTCACTTGGCAGGGAACCACACATAGTGTATGAAATGTCTTTGAAACCCTTTAGAAACAGCTCTAGTCATGTCACTTTTGGCACTACAGACCCCAGCTCAACCCTCAGGAAAAACCTTTTAAAGCACAATGGACACCAAGAAGGGTATAAATAAATGCGGGACCACGAAGAGTGTCCTGTTGGTAAAAATTCCTGTTCTACACTAAATAGCAATGGCAATATTGCAGGAATAAGTCCCATTCCACTTCCTTCTTTCTTCTGGCATGAGTAGGTGCAGCTCCACATAAAGCCTGGCATCATGCCAGTGTGCACCAAGATCTCATGCTTGTTTCAGAGCAGAAGATTCAAGTCTGGACGATGGCAGATGTGGCCACTGAAAAGTGCCACAAATTGCAGACCTGGTCAAAACATAACATCTTAAATAGCCTTAAGGGAAAATATGTGGGTAGCGAGCCCTTCACATGGAAAGTAATTTCAAGGAGATAAAACTACTGTTCAATAGTAGTAATTTCAGTACTGCTCCATTGACTTTGTGGAGCTTTCTGTTTCTGTGATCAGGTGGTCAATCCATCTCCTAAACCCATTGCACAACCCCTCACAATGCTGCTGATGGGATGTCTCACAAGGCATCCATGTGCTCCTCAGGGTGGTGGAGCAGGCAAAGGCAGCTTGGGGAAAAGGAGCTTCCTCACCTTGCAACACCAGGGAAGGGTACAGTGCCAAAGTGGCCTCTCTTGCTTTCATGCCCCAGTGACTGAGCTACTGCTGAGTCAGACCTGACACCCCAGGTACCTGTACATGCTCACTGATTGTGAAATGACCCTCTAAAACTATCAAAACCAGACAAAAATATCAAGGCCAAAAAGCAGCCCATGAAAGTCTAGTTGCTCAGAGGAGAGCTGAAAGCTCCTTCATTTGGACACCATCTCCTTTTGACCCTACAGCAAGCAAGGCACTAAGCTGACAGCTATGGTGGTGCCTCCAGGGCTTCCCATGAGAATGATGGAAGATGGTGGGTGATGCCCCTTCTGCCCTTGGTATGGTGTCCTCTGCAGCTCAGCCCATGAGCCAGCAGGCACCCCAGCTCCACATACATGCCCAGTCCTGGATGAGCAGGACTGAGTACAGCCCCACCTCCTTCATCAGCAGCTTGTCAGAGAGCATCTCTCAGCTTGTCATGTGGTCTTCAGTCACACAACACGACCAAAGTGGACCTCACAAAGAACTCCTACAGCATGCAAACAACATGCCTGCTAATTACAAACAAATGAGCCCTGAGACCACTGATGCATCTCACCTCTCCTCTAAAGCCCAAGCAACCCAGTTCGTCAGCAATGGTGGGGATGTCACCCTCAGGGCATCTTTATCTCGGGGCAGAAAGATCTCTTTGGTCCCAGCAATCTTCCTCCAAAACCTGTCTCATGAACACTACCTTTCCTGTCACCTTCTCCAGCTGCTTGCTGCCATGCCTGCCTGCCAGGCTGGCTGTGCCAGTACCAGTGACAGGAGGAGCTGCCATGTAAGACGGCCTTGGCAAGGTCTGGTTCCAGAAAAATAAGAACATAAGTGTGGGTTTGCTCAGCTGCTGCTCAGAAAGACCTTTTTTAGCCATCTAGGCTCTTCTACGTGAGTAAAAAGCCTTAGAAATTTACTAGTAGTGCTCACCTAAGACCGGTATGAAATATATCTAGTTCTTTCCTTAGACTTCTCAATTTCTTAAGGAAATTCCTTAAAGGGATTAAGTTAAACTAAATGGAAGGGGTCAGATTCAACCTTTTAAACATCTTTTCCCATAGCTCCTTTGAGTGAACATCCAGATGCCTTTGTAAAAAGTCAGATCTAGCATTGACAGCTTTCCCACGTACCCATAACAGGGGCTAGGAATCTTCCACCAGAGCCTCTCAGTGGTTGCCACAATTTTTTTGCAGGGTCATGTTCAGTCATACAGAATACCTGTTATTATTGTAGCTCAACAAATCTGTCTTTATCCAAGTACAGTTGATAACATATTTTGGGGCAGGGGTGAGAGGTGGGTTATCTATTCTTCTCCGCAATCTCTGGTGACTGAACCTCTCTGGTAGCTCTCCTTTCTGATGCCAAGGGGATGCACCTCTGTAGTCTTGTGACTGGGAAATGGTATGATTCCTCTGACAGCTGACATTTCTTTTGGGGTGAGATGGATAGTGTGCTGGAAGCATTTGCAGTTCATCCAGCAACTTCCACCTAGAGATCCCATACCTTCCTGTGGAGTTAGTGTAATGCCGAGTGAGTTTTACCCTTTTCTACTGCTCCTGACTTTTCCTTCTGCCATAATACCCCTAATTCTGGCATTCAGCACTCCCACCCCCATCTGACTTGAAGCTATTGAAGATACCTTTGTTTTGGGCTGGTCCTCCCACTTTTGGAATATCTCATGGCTTATGCTGATGTGACTGCATCTCAGCTGTAGTTGTTGCCTTTGTGTTCCACCTCCAAGTCTCTCCCTAGTGCTGTGGGCTCTGCAACATTCTGCAGAGCTGCCATACCATTGCTTCAGACACTACACCCTGGGCCAGGAGAATGCTTTTACCTGGCAAATTCTATTCAGTAAGTCACAGGATTATTCAGAGGTATCTCCATGTTTGTGTGAGTTTTTTGTCACAGGAACCATCACCACAGGTCAGACCTTCAGTACAGTTTCAGTTTTCTGGGGTGATTCTGCACCAATATGGCTTTCATCAAGTGCTCTGTGCTTCCAGATGTGGTGGAGAAAGGAGTCTACAATTTGTAGAGGGGTGTGATGTCTTTTTCTGCTGCTTTCTTTCACCTGGTGTACCACAATTTGCTGAAACTATTTCTGCCTTTCCAGGCAGTCTCCCCTTTCAGGCTTCTGCTGTAGGGATGCAAGAGTCAAGGTGTTGCATCTTGTGCAGCAGGTCACTGGGTTTCTGCTGCCACTTCCTTAAAAAAAAAAAAAAAAAAAAAATCTTGAAGGGCACTAAGGTAGAAATTATTCATGCTGGATAGAGTAATTTTCCAGGGGAGTTCTGCTCTTTGCATGCTGAAGCTCACTTGCAACCCCTGACAGGTCTTGCAGGAGGACTGTTTTCTTCACAGCTGAGGGATTTCCAGAGAAAGAGCTTTTCTCTACCTTTTGGATTGAAAAGTGCCTGCAATTTTGCTGCCAGCCTGGATTTCCATGCCCTTAGCCTGATGAGACACCTGAGACAAAAGGAGACTACAATTGAGTGTCAGGCATGGGGGACCTGACTCACTCTCAAGGCTGCAGAAGAAACCTGTGGTATCCTGGGAGCAAAACTACCCCTCAGTGCTGAGCTCATTGACCAGACTTGGAGAAATCAAACTCATACTGAAAAGCAGGCCCTTGTGGAAACTTTTTGGACCAGCTGTCCTCCTTTTGACGACAAAAAGGGCTGTGACTCACTCAGCTGGGGTGATTCACTTCATCGGGGCTATGACAGCCAGTGGGAAGCTTCTCTTGTGCCAGGTTTAGCCCCTGCCCCATCCTTGTCCCAGTAAGATGCTGGGGGTCTCTCTGTCTTTCCCTCCCCACCAGCATGTGCCTGTGGAGCTACTGCTCAGCCTCCACCACCCAAAGCTGGGATGCTGAGCTGGAGGGAGGCATGTATTTCTGCCCTCTCTCCTTTAGTAAGGAGCACAGCCCAGGCAGGAGAAGAAGCTGGGAGCAATGGCTACAGCCAAGGGCTGTGCAAACATATAGAGATGTGCTGCTTGGGCACTCCATCTGCCCAATGCACAACACAGAGGAGTCATGGAACGCAATCCTTTAATCTCTTTGTCTCTCTGTGCCACCTACAAATCAGCAGCACTGATGATACCCAGTGATCTCACCTCTAGTTATTGAATCATGTTTGCAAAGAGCTCAGAAGTGCCTGCCTGGCAGATCCCACAGAGGGGTGCTGCACTCTCCTGAACCCAGCGTTCCTGCAACCTTGAAGCACCCATGGGAGGGGTGCTGTATATGAATCCATAATACTCCATTTCATACTCCCAAAGTCAAACATGCTAAGCAGAAACTGGCTTCTCTAATAAAAAAAAATAGCTCTTTGTAAAAGAATAATTTTTTTTTAATGAAAATGGAATGTTAATTACATGCTCATAAGTCAATTTTCAAGTAACTGCAGAAGAAACCTGTGGTATCTTGGGACCAAAACTACCCTTCAGTAATTTCATCGTTTTTTTGGAATGTGCAATTTCTGGCTTCTAGTGAAAAATAATTAATGGCTACAATTGTTTGACTAAATGGTGCTCCAGAGGAGTTACCTACAGCCATTCCTGAAAGAGGTGCTGTGTCAGTTCAAATATCATACAAATCTGACGGTGATGGCCATTCTTCTAACAGCTGGAGTAACTACAACATAATAAAGAAAACAGAAAAACCCTACACTCAGAATCATATACTCCTTTTGGTTGGAAAAGACCTTTAAGCTCATCAAGACATGTTGCAGGTAGATTTTTAAAAGTAAAGCTAATTTTTCTAATTGACTTCTCTCTTCAGAGAACCAGGAGCACTACTCCAGTTTTCCAAGAATTCCCTGCACTTTGTGTTTGCACCAGCTATAGCATCCAGGGGATGTTTTTAAGGCCTGCCACTAAAGATAGTGACCTTTTCTTTCTTGAACCTGATGGGTATTCCCAGAAAAATAAACTAAATTTGATCTCTTGACATTTCTTCTACTATATGCCCAAGGCATGGCATACATGGTATAGAGAGTAGGAGGAAAACAAACCTCCTTCCCAGGGCTCTGTGGCTTTGCAGTAATGCAACCTGTAATGATGATGGCCTCTCTCTTGCACCCTGCAGCACAAAACAGTGACTTCCCTCTTTCATCTCTTAAATAAAATTTTGAAGATTTTTTGCTTTGTTTTGACATACTTTGACTTGCTTTTCCTTGCCTTTATATCACCATGGGTCTTCCACAGACTTGAGACTGGAAGAGTATCAAACCACATACCCAGACTGGAATGCAGGAATACTTGCATCTCTTTAAGAAAGCCCTTCTAATTTTAGTCATGTTGCTGGGAGTGAGTACTTGCTAAGGATTAAAAGATATGATTTTTTAGTGTAAACACTAATTTCTCCAGACATGACACCCCCTTAATTTAATAAAGGTGCAGAAGAACTTTTATGGGGACAAAATTACCCAGTGATAGCAGCATCCAGATTTCTTGTCCTTTCTTGGAAGCAACTGGTCTAGGCTGCTTTTAGACAGAGGATATTGCCCTTGAAGCAATGCCAGTCCCAACCAGTATTGCTGGCCTTATGCTTTTGCTAAAATCTGGTGGTTTATACTCTGCCTTTTGTATTTTTCCTTCTTATTTCAAAGCAGGTGTATGCAGATAGATGTGGCATCCTGCCAAAACTTCCACTCTTTTCCATCTGAATACCAGCCCATCAAAAAATTGCAGTTAATGACATTTACTCTGTGCCACAGCAAGCAACAACAGATGAAATTACACCGAGGAAGATGCTAGCAAAACCCAGCCTAAGCCCAGCTCCCCTAAACACGTGGCTGGGCTCTCAGGACAGGGAGAAAGCAGAAGTGCTGCCTTACAGTGGAAGCAGGGCTGTAGGTGACCTTGTAAGTCTGATCATAGAATGGTTTGGGTTGGAAGGGACCTTAAAGATCCAGCTAGTTCCAACATCCCTGCTGTGGGCTGGGACATCTCCCACTAGGCCTTGGACACTACCAGGGAGGGAGCATCCACAACTTCCCTGGGCAACCTGTTCCAGTGTCTCACCACCCTCACACTAAAGAATTTCTTCTTAATATCTAACCTGAATCTCCCCTCTTTTTGTTTAAAGTTACTTCATCTTGTCCTATCACTACACACCCTTGTGAAAAGTCCCTCCCCAGCTTTCCTGTAGTCCTCCTTCAGGTACTAGAAAGCTGCTATATGATCTCCCTGGAGCCTTCTCTTCTGTAGGCTGAACAATCCCAGCTTTCTCATAGGAGAGATGCTCCAACCCTCTGATCATTTCCATGGCCCTCCTCAGGACTCATTCCAACAGCTCTGTGTCTTTCTTATGTTCAGGGTACTGCAAATAACTACAACGTAATGTCAGAATAAAATCTGTTAGCAGTGACTGGTGCAGTACCATCAGCAGGCAGGCAGCAGGGCAAACTATGTGAGGGCTCTGGTTTTTTCCCACACTACACAACACTAATTTTCCAAATTTTTCTGGGACTTCTGTGGGTAATCTTAAAAATAATTCCATGGTGAATGTTTGCTAAATAATGCATGGTGTTTACTTTCACTCTGCTGCAGTTCTGACATCTTTCATAAATACAAAAAGCAGAAATCTAGAGCGCTGTCTTCCCTTTGGTGGCAAGGTTTTCCAGCATAATTGGTCGGGTTATACAAATCAGTAATTGTGCTGGTGCTGCCATTTAACTTCAGTGGGACTTCTCCAGTGAATAGGGACTGCCTGTGTGACTGTGGGACTACAGCATCTCTTTTGATAAGGAAAAATGGGAGAATGGCAAGACCTGTCTGCACTGCCCAGAGGTTGCTCTGTATGCCTGAACTGTTACAAAACACCTCAAGCCACATAGAGGAGTCTGACAAAATTAATGTTAAAACCTCAATAGAATGGCAAGGCTCAGGTGTATTGCCGTCTGACAGGGACAGAGCTGGTATTTCAGCAGTGGTGAGGGGGAATGATCACAGTCAGAAGTTAGAAACATGTCACACACACTTTTCTGCTGTTTTTCAAGAAAAACTGCTTGGGGCTTTCTCTTGAAAGCACTGGTACCTCTTGAGGCCCTGGCCCAGAATATACAAGCTCTATGTTTTCAAGTGTGTTTGGCCTAGGAAATTTTTGAACATGCCGGTCACTAGTGGTGTCCCCCAGGGATCAGTGTTGGGCCCAGTTCTGTTCAATATCTTCATTGATGATTTAGATGAGGGGATTGAGTCCATCATCAGCAAATTCACAGACGACACTAAGCTGTGGGGGAGTGTGGATCAGCTGGAAGGCAGGAGGGCTCTGCAGAGGGACCTGGAGACTGGAGACTGGAGAGTTGGGCTGATTCCAATGGGATGAGGTTCCACACGGCCAAGTGCCGGGTCCTGCACTTTGGCCACAACAACCCCATGGGGAGCTCCAGGCTGGGGACAGAGTGGCTGAGAGCAGCCAGGCAGAAAGGGACCTGGGAGTCTGGATTGACAGGAAGCTGAACATGAGCCAGCAGTGTGCCCAGGTGGCCAAGAAGGCCAATGGCATCCTGGCCTGTATCCGGAACAGCGTGGCCAGCAGGTCCAAGGAAGTGATTCTGCCCCTGTACTCAGCGCTGGTGAGGCCACACCTCGAGTACTGTGTCCAGTTCTGGGCCCCTCAGTTTAGGAAGGATATTGAGGTCTGGAGCAGGTCCAAAGGAGGGCAACCAGGCTGGTGAAGGGACTCAAGCACAGATCCTATGAGGAGAGGCTGAGGAAGCTGGGAGTGCTCAGCCTGGAGAAGAGGAGGCTCAGGGGAGACCTCATCACTCTCTACAACTACCTGAAAGGAGGGTGTAGCCAGGGGAGGGTTGGTCTCTTTTGCCAGACGACTTTTGACAAGACAAGAGGGCACGGTCTTAAGTTGTGCCAGGGGAGGTTTAGGTTGGATATTAGAAAGAATTTCTTTACGGAGAGGGTGATCAGGCATTGGAATGGGCTGCCCAGGGAAGTAGTGGATTCTCCGTCCCTGGAGATATTTAAAAAGAGACTGGATGTGGCACTCAGTGCCATGGGCTGGGAACTGCAACAGTGGTTCAAGGGTTGGACTCGATGATCTCTGAGGTCCCTTCCAACCCAGCCAATTCTATGATTCTATGAATTCCAATACATGAAGAGGTAACTTCAGCCCAGGAATGTACCTAGGCATTACTCCTGCTTTGAAAATCAGGCCTTTAATTGCTTACGAGGCATGAATGAAACAGTGACTAAGTTTCCTGTACCTGGTAAAACCAAGACAACCAACATAAAAATCCTGCTTTTTCTCAGTTACTGCCATGCTGAAATGAAGAATGTGTCAGTCAAAATGAGATCTGTAATCTGCAGATGGGATTCTCACAAACACTCAGAATCAGTTTATCTGGACCCTACCTAGAAGTCTGTTATTATTATATTATACTATATTATTATATTATATTATATTATATTATCAAAATTATTATATATTTTTTTTAAAATCCCATGTTTTTAAAAACAAGTGTATACTGCCTCAATAATTAAAAACCTTGCTATTTTTTTTCAAAGAAACTCAGTTTCCCAACAGCTTCCAGCAAAAATATTTATTCTTAACCAAGCAAGTGCTTCAATTGATATTTGCAGTTGAAAAACCTAAATGTGAATTTGCCCTTCAGACCTGTTAAGGGATTCTGAAAAAAAAAATATAACTAAGTGAATAATATCTTCATGAAAGGTAAGGTGAATAAAATTTTTAAAATACTTGTGTATACTGAATGTCAGTAGTAACTGATGGAGAGCAATGTGTGTCTAGCAAAATGTTCAGCTGGGCTACATTTACATAGCTGAGCCTGCTGAGTGCAGGGTAGGAGTCAGAGGAGCAGATGTGGATGTCTGGTGACAGAGTGAGATAGGTGCTTCCAAGACATGATGTGTCTTATGCCACTGTAGCTGTCGCAAATAGATGAGACAAATTGCAGTTCCTAAAATATCTTGTCAACTCTAGAGCAAGCCTGGGTGGTGGACTCTGATGAAGAGGCCTGGCTGATGTTGGGGTTGTCCTTAAAGGTAGATGGGACAGACCCTAGCTGGCTCTCTGGCTCCAGTTCCCTCCAGTTGCAGGCAGCTGTGCTAGAAATTGGCCAGACTCCAACCCAGAGGCAGGTGGGAGGTTTGTTTTGCTAGTCCATTTTCTGTTCATTCTGGATGTATTGATAAAATATAATATTTACGATAGTAATAATTCATATTACCAGACTTTTACAGTACCTTGAGTTAGTCACTGTCTCATATTTCCCTGCCTTTGGAAATGCATCCCCTGGAACTATCTGAAGTCATCCTGCTGTCGCCACACAGTCAACCTGAATTTGGCTTCTCTACCCAAGCATTCTGCCTCCTCTGCAGTTTCCAGCCAATTCTGGAAATATCCTCTTGCTATTCCTTTGGTGCCTGGTCCTCCCCTTGTGCTGCTGAATGCAATTTGATCCCCGCTACTTTAGTTCTCTGGGTCATCTGAAGTACCACCCATCCTTATTTCCCCCTGGACCAAAAAAAAAAAAAAATCCTCACAAGTTTGTGTTGACATCAAATTTAATTGGCACCCTCACACACTGTGGCAGGTCACTACTCAAGGACTGACCAGAACAGGTATTCTCTTTAAATCAGACCTATTAAAGAGGAGACTCAAGTTGTTGGATTTTTCCCAAACTGTAGCTTAAAAATATTCTAGACCTTAGAATTGTGCCTTGTCACACTAAAAAGACCATTTTATGAATTGTTCTATTTGAAAATGAAGTCCATATAAAGGAGCTTAGGATTATGTAGAAGGTTTGTATTGGTAAAATTCTATATTTTGTTATACATATTAATACATCAAACAGGGATTTTCCTATCTTTCTGTACTACAGTATGACTGAAATGTATTCTAGCCTAGATTACTAATACCTTGCCAATCCATCCCAATATATTGAGTTCATTATTATTTACCATTCAGACTCTGTAGCAACCCTGAATGTAAATATATTTACTAATATGCTTATAAACAGAGATTAAGACTTTGCACATTCCAGCTGTGAACATGCTGGGAAAAGAAACAGGGACTCCATCTGATATTGTGTTTGTTCAGTTGGCTGAAAAAAAAAATCAAACACCACTTTAAAGGAATGTTTCATTAAAGAAAAGGGATTTTATTCTTTGAAAAAAAATCAAAGTTATTGGTCAGCATCTTGTACTCTCTCTAGTCCATTTGGGGCTGCTACTGGGCAGGATAATAACATTGATCTCTGTTTTCACAGCAATTGCTTCTTTGTCTAAGTGTATTTATTACCAGTATCAGTTGCTTATTGTCAGATTTCTGTTTAGGGTGTTCCCTGCAATGCCACATTAATGCCACACCTACCCTGACCTGCTGGGCACAGC
Organism: Calypte anna; assembly: GCF_003957555.1. Taxonomy (NCBI): domain Eukaryota; kingdom Metazoa; phylum Chordata; class Aves; order Apodiformes; family Trochilidae; genus Calypte; species Calypte anna. The sequence continues at coordinate 66,494,682 of NC_044244.1, read as the reverse complement.
AGAAAAGGCCACACAGCAGAAATGCTGAATGAGCAGAGGAGGTGGGAAATTCTGAGAGCACTGGGAACAAATACTCCACCATCCTTCATAGGTCTAGGAAGGAGAGATGTGCTGGCCTTTTCCTACCTGATGTATTCTGCCCATGGTGCTTAACTAACAGCAGCATCAAATTAGGATCTTTTATAAAATTTTCCAGCCCACTAACGTTGCGTGAGTTTTGGTTTCTCTGAGAAGGTGCTGGGAGGCTGTACGTTTAACGAGTTTCCCTATGACCTCTGTCAGGAGTTGCTAGTTTCTTGAACCAGGGAAACATTAGAGGAATACAAAAGATGAATTAGCTGCTAGCAAGAAACAAATGGAATTAAAAAATGAGATTCAGCAAGGAAAGAGAAAAAAATGTATACTACTGGGGCCTGTTTCTCCTTTCCAGCAGCTCAGTACTGTGTTAATACTTGCAGTCTCAGATTAGTCACTCTTGATGCATAAGGTATAAAGGTAAGTTTTTGCTTCTGTATTTTCTAATCTGAGTATTTGCATTACAAAGCAAATACTTGGTTGTGCAACTTGAGCTGTAAGTGTATATTTCCTAAAAGCTATTAAAGAACTAAATGTAAGAACTATCAAATGGGCCCTGACAACCCCTAGGACACAATGATATTTAAACATGTAAAGACAAGATAGTTGCTTCCTCATGAAATTGTCAGGATGGAATTAAAAGTTCCAGATATTTCTCTTGACTAACAAAATTAAGAATTAAGCCTAACATATCTTGTCCTTAAATCAGGAAAACCAGTTTGTCTTGCAGGCACTTGGAAGGTAATGAAGTCATGAATCAGGCCATTCTCTTGTCTCATTCTCTTCTTTGAATATAAGAGCCTGATTAAGAGGAATGGAAATTACTGCTCACAGATTTTCCCTGTCCTTTCAAAAGCTGCACCTGGCTGCTCCCTGCTTTCCCCTGTAAGCACTGTTGGAAGTGATTCAGAAGCTGTAGCTAAGGAACAACCATATTTATGCTGCTGTTAAGAGCCTGAAAAGACTGACACAAACTCAGGTATCAATGGCTCCCATAATCCTTTCCTAGCAGGAAAGACTGACAAATGGCCTAACAGGTTTTTTCATTTATGAACCTGAAAATGGTGCTGAATTGTTCTCCTAAGATAGCACTTTCATCACCTGTCTGCGTTTCTTAAACTGATGCTTCAAAACCAGGGTGTTTCTGTGCTCATACAACTTCATTATGTGTCCCCATGAACTTCTCTGGAATTGCCAGCATTTGAAAAGAACTCCGAGGGTGAGTAATGACAGAGTTGGAGATCTGGGGCCCACTAATTGATCTCTGTCTGGTATTATCTGTCTAAATGTTATCTCAGATACCTGCATACCAATGGCCTATGTTAATGTTTCTACTATGAATGTTACAACCATCAAAGCAAATTACTGCAGGTTTATGTTAAACATGAAGAAGGTGAAGGCGTTTGTGTATTCAAATATAACTTGGGGACTGTAATTTCATTGCCCTTTGACAAACAGCCTCCTGAGTCCCTTCAGATCTCTTTGCCTCTGCATGGAAGCCTCCCTGTTATGGACAGCAGGAAGGAACATCAGGTCACTCCTCTTATCCATACCTCCAGGTAGGATGCAGGGACTTTCTTTCCCTCCGTGTTCTCTGGGGGAATATCACCATGTCTGCTTGGTATGAAGCAGAAATTCAGATTGTTTTAATATTTCAGAGGTATGGAAACCCACAGAAGACAGTCGGGCTGGTTTCCTACAGAGCTGCTTGGGCTGAGCCGCAGAGGTCTGGGTCCTTACTGCTCACAGTCATTGCAGCAGTGGAGCAAGGTGCAGAGGACTAGTGCCAGACTTGGCTGTCACATCACCATGTGCAGTCACATATCTGGAAGTCTCCCGGAGAGGTGACTGTGCCAGCAAGCTGTCTGCAGCCTGCTCAGCATTGTGTGGGCATGTCTGAGAAATTCCCACTTCTGAATGAGGGTCAAGGGGACCTCAGCACTTTCTGGACCACACTGTGCTGCATGCCAGGGACATATCTCTCATCTTGCCATGCTTCACTGTAACATGGCATTCCTGCCTTCTCAAAAATACTATTTTGATAGGTCTTTGTGAAAACCAGGAACTACAACAGTGAGAGCTTTAAAATAAATATCAAGACAAAATAATTTCCAGGTCTTGTAATGAGAAAGAAAAAGCCTGCACAGAAGGAGGAAGCATGCTGCTGCTGGGAGTGATAAGGACAACATAACAACAGCACATTACCTTTCCAAAAATTGGACTAAGGCTGGGGTGGGGAAGACCAAGCTCTCCAGCCTTGGCCTCCCATAATTGTCTCTTGACTTAGGTTTCATCTCCCAACCCACATTCTCAGACACCAGCTCTCTCTGTCTGTGGGATCTGTGATGAGCTGCAGGTAGAGGGTCTCCCTGCTCAAAGCAGCTCATCAAGAAGGCTCCCTCTTTGTGCAGTGGCCTCACTAATGAACATAATGTGCTGTGCATTGGGCCTGACATGTTAAGATGGGCTGTCATGTTCACTGCGGGGCCCAACACAGTATTGTCTCCTCAGGTGGAAGAGAAGATAGCGTGGCAGAGAACCAGGAGATCAAATCAGAGACCCAGGTAAGAAGTAAGCACAGCTTACAGGGGTGACCACAGAAAGAGAGGTAGAGCAGGCACATCAGCAGGTTGAGGTCTGGATAATTTTACTTGCTTAAGCACTTCTCAGCTTTGATGAGGCAATCACACACAGTTCATCTATGGATAAAAGGCATTTATGAAACTATGTGTTTTGTGCACACTAATCAATGCATGGTGTTTGAATGGTAACATTTCTGAATTCCTATACTGGTAGTATCCCCATAGTCATCAGTGGAGTCATTTAAGTGACTTGCAGTCTTGTACTCAGCCCAAAACCCATCTGTCATCCTGTCTGTAATCTAGTCTTTCTCTGAAGATGAAACATCTTTTCAAAATTCATCACAGTTAGTGAGATTGGAATAGTTACATCTCTGTGGAGCCTCCTTTAATGTTTTTCTTTGTCTTTTCCCCCTTATTTTGAGAGCAAAATAACCACTAGGAAGAGCTACTTGAACAAGACTGTCTTGATTCTCCAGTCCTCAGTTAGGACACATCTCTGCTATTCCCTTCCTTTCACTGCCTTGTTACCAGAATAGGAATATGATTTTACTGTGGTTTTTCTAAAAATTTGGGGTTTCTCTTTAGTACTTCCAGCCTTGCCTGGTGGATGCTTAGATGAGATTGATATCTACTGCATAGTCCTTTGTAGTTCAAAAACACCCACTCTGGTGGGTCTTTTGTCATAAAATCACTCTGATTATTCAAGAAGAATGACCTTCTATCTGTAGTGGAGTGTGGTGTTCTTCCTTTGATCTTAATTCTGAGAATGTTGCAAAATAATAACAGGATAATATTAACCATATGCCCATGTATTTCTTATCAGCTCGGGTAGGGCTCTGCGTATTCAGCAGGGCTTTGCAGCTAGAAAGTGGGCACTGGTTTTGCTAGGCTGGGGGAGAAAAATATGTCTCTCCTCCTCCTCCCTATCTGTCCTCACCTGCCATTTTCTAGCTAAGCTCTGCAAACAGTCATGTGCTTTCCCTCAAAGCCCTCTCTCCACCATCCATCACCTGGTCTCACACTAACACCGTGCCTGTGTCTCCCTCCTCAAGCAGCTGCCTCCTGCAGTCACTGTCTCTGCATTTCTTTTTCTCTGGTCCAGCTTTAGAAAGCCTCAATACCAAGTTTTTGTCAAGGTTGTCCAACCTGTCTAGAGTGTAACTAGAAACAGGCCTTTACCATGTTGTCCTCAAGGTCCTGCTTTTATTATTACACCTAGCTCACGGTTTGGCTACAGTGTTTGAAACCAAAATGTTATCTGCACCTCAGGTTCTCTATTGCCCAGACCTAGGGGAAATCTGCTGATCAAAACCATCCCATGTACTTCAGGCTGGTTAGGATTTCAGCCTGCTGTCTCTCTGAAACAGATCCTTCAGTGCTGCATCCTTGTCTCACACACTGCTCGGGAGGTCAGTCCTTGGGTAAGGTCACTGGCAGTTTCCAAGCCACTTAATTTATTCTGTTTCTGGAATCATGTTCTGACAATGCACTGGAGAACAAAGAAGTTGGTCTTCAACCAGTAGCCTGCAGTGAATCTTTGACCCAGCGTGTGTCACTGGATTTTAGTGAGGACACTGTGCACAGCACAATCCCCCATCAAAGTAAGGTTTAAATGCAAGTTTATATATCAAAGAATGCAGAATTTTTTGAAGATGTCTTTCGCAGCCTGACACTGTAAATATCCAGAAACACACTGCCAACAGCAGAACAAGATGGATGCCCATCCATGCCTGACAGCACCTCTGCTGCCTGCATGGAGCTCACAGCCTCCCCCTCTCACTTCTCACTTCACTCATGCAGCCGGAGCTGCACTCTGTGTGCCAGGGCGAGCAGGCAGGATTCTGCTACATTCCACTTAGCTCTGTAGCTGAGATGGTTTGGAAAGATCTGGGTCAGGTTCAAAGGAAAAGCACTAGGGTTTTTTTCAGAATGTGTTTGTTAAAAGGAAGCACAATAAGGAAAAAAAAAGGAAGCAGCCAGCTTCATGCTGTTCTCAGCAGAGCATGCAGACCCTGCAAAGGACAAAGCCCCTTTTTGTCCTGCAGTCTGTTTTGCTAGGACACAAGGGCTCTGACCCCCAGAACACTACAAAAGAACCTAAGAGAGCAAGAGAAGGGGATGCAGAGACCAAGTGCTTTCTTCAGCACCACCAGTACCTTACTGGATAGCTCCAGGCCTGTAAATGTACATCTCTGAGTTCTTTCCCTGTTGGTAATAATGAAGTTGGTGCTGCAAACTTCCTCACTGGATCCTTTGACTGGGCAGTCATGCATTTGCACTAGCTGCCACCTCACCATGTGCTATATATCAGGCTGTGTGTATATATATATATATATATATATATACCTTTGTATGTATTTGTGTTCTTTGTTACTTTGTCTTTTCTGTTATTGCCTTTCCCTTGTGTTAGTAAAATCTGTATCCAATTGTTTTCAGATTCCAACTTGGAGTCTCCAGTCTTTATTCCCCTTTTGTCTTCCCTCTTGGGGGAGAGGGGGAATAGAGAGGAATCCAGTCATTAGGTTTGTGGCATGCCCAAACTCCTATGCCATGACAGAATAATTGATGCCCAACACAGGGCTCCAATTTAAATTTTTCTTTTAACTGAAAATATTGGAAAGCTAGAAATTGAAAAAAAAAATGAGTGCGGGTGAAAGACTTCTTATATACTGCCTTTTTAAATTTACTCATCCATGTATGTTGTTTTCTATGGTACCATCTCCTAGCCGTGTTACTTTTCTATGCTGCCAAAACAGTGATTTCTGCAGGAATGAATTTGGTTGAGAATTTGGGGAGTTTGGGGACTCTTTGATGAATGTGTTCACTATGAAAAATGATTCTGCTCCTTTCTATGGTGAATTTGACTCACCAGAGTTTTTAGGACTCAGTGATGGTTGGTATTACTTGTTTTGGTTATTGCTGTGCCTAAATGTGTTCCAGGCATGGTTCAGTGTTTGATATCTGTGCAGGAAAACTTCCTTCACTGCCACCACAACCACCACTGCTGCCCATGACACCTCCCCCGCTGGCTCCAAACCAGCCCTTGTCACCCCTGTCACAACTCACAGAAAGCATCTAAAGAAGCCAGACCACCCAGTGATGATGATGGTTCAGAGACAGAGACAACAGAAAACCCTGGTCAGCAAGAGAGTCGGCCTGAAACAGGAACAACACAGGAGAGAGATTCAGAACCTGAGATAACTGTCCAGTCTGTGAAAGAGATACAAAATTTAAGAAAGGATTATGCTTGTGATGAAGGTGAATCACTGCGTGGATGCTGCGGTGTTGGGACAAGGGAGCAGCTATGTTAGACCTAGAAGATGGAACACTATGGAAAGAAGCATCTGCCATCTGAGGGAGCTGGCAGTTCGGGAGTTCATCTGTGGTGATGGGGAAACACCTGAAGATCCTGATGAAGTACCATGCAAGAGGCCTCTGTTTAAAAGCTCACACAGAGGTCCGCTCCTATGTACTCCCACATTTTTGGGGGAAGGGTCTCTGGAGGAGATGATGAAATACCACCAACTGTCGGTGAATTTATTAGGCAGCTAAGACAGTACAAAGACTGTGACTCTAACCCCTTACAGACTCATTTCTCAGCTGTGGAAAAAATGACTGAAGAGTTGAAAACCACAGCTGAGGAGTTAAAAACTTCTTTTGAGAAGCTGCATGGTAAGTTATCTAAGATGGAGATACAGAGAGATAAAAGATGGAATGTTGCAGTGAGTAACATTGGTTCCCACATGGTAAAAACATGAGTATATGGGATGGCAAGCCCACAGTTATCCTGTGTGCAAGAGTACAGGAACTGCAAGGTAATACCACTGGGTGTAGTGTTTCCAGAAGGATGATTGCTCCTATCTCCCAAGAAACACCCATTGCTGAACCCAGCAGATGGGTCTGCAGCCCAACTGTGAGTCAGGGAAGTAACAGTGAGAGTGTGGTTTGCCACAGAAACCCTTCTGCTCAGTCTGGGTGCTGTACTCAGCAGTTGAGGGGCCCTGCGTCCAGCCAGGTGGAGGAGAGGGATAACTGAGTTTACAGGACAGGGTGGATTCAGTGGCCTGGCACAGCAGAACCACAGAGATACAGAGCCCTGGAAGACACTGGTGCACAGTGCACCTTGCTGCCATCAAATCACAAAGGAGCAGACTCTGTCACCACCTCTGGAGTCACAGGAGGGTCTCAAGAACTGACTGTAGTGGAGGCTGAGATGATCTGACTGGCAACGATGGGGAGATCCACCATACAGTGACTGGCCCAGATGCTCTGTGCATCCTTGATACAGACTTTCTCTGGAAAGGGTATTTCAAAAACTCAAAAAGGCCCACCTTATAAAGTGGGGCTTTGACATAGCAGCTGTGGAAACTGAGCATACTGACTGATTGTCTGCCTTGCCTGGTCTTTTGGATGAGCCTTCTCTGGTGAGCCTCTGATGAGGGCAGAGGAACATCAGGTACCATTTGCTTCTAACACAGAACATCATTGGCAGTAACAACAGAGACTCCCTGCTCCCCATACAAAATCTTATTTGCCAATTAGAGATCCCAGGGGTGATCAGCAAGACTTGCTCACCTTTCAACAGTCCTATATGGCCAGTGTGGAAGCCTGATGGAGAATGGAGATTACCTGTGGACTACTGTGGTCTAAATGAAGTTACACCATCAGTGAATGCTGCTTTTCCTGATGTGTTGGAGCTTCAATATGAACTGGAGTCTAAGGCAGCCAAATGATATGCAACTATTGACATTTCTAATGCTTTTTTCTCCACTCATTTAGCAGCAGAGTGCAGGTCTCAATTTGATTTCACCTGGAGGGGCATGCACTACACCTGGAACCAAGTGCTTCAGGGGTGGAAGCACAGTCCCACCATCTGCCATGGACTAATCCACACTACACTGGAGAAGGGTGGAGCTTCAGGCCATATGCAATACATTGACAACATTGTTGTATGGAATAGTACGACTGAAGAAGTCTTTGAAGAAGTCAGGAAAGTAATCTGCATACTACCAGAAGCTGGTTTTGCTATAAAGAGAAACAAGATCAAGGGACCTGCCAGAGACATCTGGTTCCTGGGTGTTAGATGGCGACAGCACATCCCTGTGGATGTGGTCAGCAAAATGGCAACAAAGCCCTCACCCACTGATAAGAAAGAGATGCAGACCTTCTTTGAGTACAGTGGGATATTGGAAGATACACATTCCTGCATACACTCAGATTGTAAAGCCCTTTAATGACATCACCCGAAAGAAAAATGGTTTTATATGGGGCCTTGAACAGCAACAGGCCTTTGAGAAGATAAAACGAGATCTAGCCCATGCAGTGGCCTTGGGACCTATCTGAACAGGACAGGAGATAAAAAATATGCTCTACACTGCAGCCAGTGATAATGGTCCCATCTGGAGCCTCTGGCAGAAAGCACCCGATGAGACTCAAGGTCAACTCCTTGGGTTTTGTAGTCAGCAGTATAAAGATTCAGAGATCAACTGCACTCCAACTGAAAGAGAAATATTGGCTGCTTTATGAAGGAGTTTGAGCTGATTCAGAAGTGATTGGTACTGAGGCAACTCTCCTCCTGGTATCCTGACTGCCAGTTCTGAAGTGGATGTTTAAGGGGAGGATCTCATCTACACACCGCCACTGACGCCACCTAGAGTAAGGGGATTGCCTTGATAACACAGCGAGGTCGAATAGGGAGCCCTGATCATACAGGCATCATGGAGGTAATTACAAACTGGCCAGAGGGTAAAGATTTTGAAACGCCACCAGATGAGATAGTGAACCGTGCCAATGAAGCCCTTTCATATAATGAACTTTCAGGTGATGAGAAGAAGTTTGCTCTCTTCACTTATGAAGCCTGCCCTCTTGTAGGAAGTCACTGGAGGTGGAAAGCAGCAGTTTGGAGTCCTACACAACAAGTTGCTCAAGAAGCTGATGGAGGTGGTGAATCCAGCCAGTTCGAGAGGGTAAAAGCCACCCAGCTGGCCTTGGACATTGCTGAACAGGCAAAGTGGCCAATGCTTTACCTCTGCACTGACTCATGGATGGCAGCAAATGCCTTGGGGAGGTGGCTGAACAGATGGAAACGGGAGAACTGGCAGCATAAGGGAAGTCTATTTGGGCTTCCACTCTGTGGCAAGATATCTCTGCCTGGTTAGAGACACTGACAGTAAGGGTAAGGCACGTGGATGCTCACGTACCTATGAGCTGGGCCAGTGAAGAACATCAGTAAAACCATCAGGTGGACCAGGCAGCTAAAGTGTTTCAAATAGATTTAGACTGGGATCACAGAGCTGAACTGTTCTTAGCTCACTGGGCCCGTGACACTTCAGGTCACCAAGGGTGAGATGCAAGGCACCAATGGTCCCGTGACCCAGGGGTGGATTTAACTTTAGACACTATTACACAGGTTATTCACGATTGTGATGTACATGCAGCAATCCAACAAGCTAAATGGTTAAAACCTTTGTGGTACAGGGGATGTTGGTGTAAATACAAGTATGGAGAGGCCTGGCAGATTGATTACATCACACTCCCTCAGACTCACCAGGGTAAATGCTGTGTGTTCACAAGGGTTGAAGCAACCACTGAGTGGCTGGAAACTTTCCCTGTGCCTCATGACACTGCCTGTAATACTGTTTCGGGGCTGGAAAGGCAAGTGTTGTGGTGGCACAGTACCCCAGATAGGGCTGAGTCAGACAACGGGACTAATTTAAAAAACTATCTCATAGGCAATTGGTCTGAACAGCATGGTATAGAGTGGATATGCCATATTCCCTATCATGCACCAGTATCTGGAAAAATTGAACTCTACAATGGCTTGCTGATAACCACCCTGGGAGCAATGGGTGGTGTGAATTCCAAAAATTGGGATATGCATTTGGCAGAAGCCACCTGGCTAGTTAACATTCAGGGATCTATCAATTGAGCTGGCCCTGCTCAATCGGACCTTCTACATACAGTGAATGGGGATAAAGTTCCTGTTGTGTGCAAATATAAACTGTTGGGGAAAACTGTTAGGATCTATCCTGCTTTGGGAAAAGACAAACCCATCCATGGGATTGTTTCTGCTCAAGATCCAGGACACACTTGGTGGGTTATGCAGGAGGAAGTCTATTGTGTAGCACAGGGGAACTTAGCTATATTGGAGAGCATCTAGTTTCACTTTGTACAGTTTTCATTGTTATATAATAGTAATTAAGTTGTTTTGGTGGTTTTTATTTTTTACCCCAGGATGCAGTGGCAACCAAGAGTCTCGGGAGGGAATGATCCCTGACAGACCCTGTGCCGTCTGTCCTTCCTTGAGACACTACCGTGAGGAGGATCTGCAGCCTGGACTTAACAAAAGTCTTGCTTAAACACAGGGTCATTCCATTACGAGGTGAATGAGTACGGAGAGGAATGAAACAAGGGATTGGACGTCATCGTTTGAACATGAGGAACTAAAGCAGGAGGGCTTTCGGACTCCAGGAGGGGCAGAACGCAAAGGGAGGGATCTGTTCCCTCCCATTTCCTGCCCATACTTTCTAAAGATCGAGAAGGCAGCAGCTCCGCCCTCTGTTCTTTCAACTCTGTGCCGGTTCCTCCGCTACGTGCTCGTCAGAGCCTTCATATGTCGGGTTGTGTATATATATATATATATATATATATGTATACATATATATGTGGATGCTTTGTAACTTTATCCCTTATGTTCTTACCTTTCCCCTGTTAGTAAATCTGTATCCAATTGTTTTTCACTTTCCATCCTGGAGTCTCCGGTCTTTATTCCCCTTCTATCTTCCCTTTGTGTGTGTGCGTGTGGTGGTGGGGAATAGAGAGGAATTCTGTCCCTAGGTTTGTGGTCCACCCAGACTGCTAAGCTGTGACAGACCGGTATTGTCATCCCGAATGACACGTTTGCACACCTGGTTTCCTATGGCTCCTCTCTACCTCTGGCCTCCCCTCTTTGGTCCTATTTCGTCTGCACCCAGGATAATCACAAGCATCTGCAATGCAGAGGCAGCAACTTTCATAGATTTTGAAGCTTCTGAGAGAGTATTGGCCTATTTGATTCAGTCAATATGAAGATAGACAGCTGCAATGCCATTGGAGATGTTTGCAGGAAGATGTGTATCTCATATTTTCAAAATCTGCCAGGCACAAAGGAGGAAGAGCAGATTCTGAGAAGGAAGGGCACGACACAAACTAAAACAGTTTCCCTTCTATAGATGGTCTACGTCTTTAACCCTATACAAAGAAACAAATACTGAGCTTGGGGTGGTTTGTCTAATGAAGCTGCACCAGAACTGAGCACTTCAAAATAGCACAGAAAAAAAGGGGGCCAAGAGAGTGCTGCATGAGACTGAGGTGTAATAAAGATGTGGGGATACACATATTGGGATCTGGATTTTGCAGGTGAAGTCCAGGTCTTAGGAAGAGAGGCGAGTGCTGTGATGCCTGTAGGACACATCTATTGCCTGGAATGAGCCAAAGACAAGACGGCCTCTTTGTCAGGAGGGAGCAAATGTCTTTTTATCTTTTCCCCCTGAGGAAAATACAAGGTAATACTGTTGGTAGTACCAGAGTTATATGCAGATTCACTGGACTGGATAGGGGCTTGGTGTCTTGCCCTGTGTGAGCTGAATGGCTGCAGCACTGAGCAGGCAGACAGCAGAGTGAGAAATCCAGTTCACCCTCCAGAAGGTGACAATCAAGGGAAAAGGAGATTTTTAGAATTCAGCTTCATGGGTAACTGGTTCTGCATACAAATATTGTCATGAAAAGTCTTTTAGCTCCTATACAGTACTTATTTCTGACAAGCCTAGATTATCATACTTCACCTTTCATATCTGCTTGTTTGCTGGGTTACTTTAGTCGTTAAAAAGATGTTGCCTCTAAGGATTTCTGTGCCCACTATGCTGATGTCCAGAATGGCAAAATTCTTGTCCATTCCTGAAATGTCAAAATGTATTTTTCTTCCTTGGGGTAGAAGTAAATTCTGAAAAAGAGATATTTAAATACTAAAACATATATTTTTAAAAAATTAAGTACATTTAAATAAAATTAGCTTGTCTCTCATATTGTCTGACCCAGTCTGCTATTCTTCATTCTTACTTTTATCTTAATTTTTACATATTGTATTTTTGAATGTATTTTTGTGTTGAGTTAGCATTGGCTGGGTACCTGATGCCCACTCAAGCCACTCTACCTCTCCCTTCTTCACTCCTCAGCTGGAGAGGGTAGAGAAAATATAACAACATGTTGATTAGTAGAGATAAGGACAGGAAGATCACTCAGCAATTACCACCACAGGCAACGCAGATTCAACTTGAGGAAATTTATTGAATTTATTGCCAATAAAAAATAAAGTAGGGTAATGAGTAACAAAAGCAAACCTTAAAACATCTTCCTCCACCCCTTCCTTCTTCCCAGCCTCCACTTTACTCCTGATTTCTCTGACTCCTCTGTCCCAATGGTTCAGGAGGACAGGAAATGGGGTTTGGGGTCAGTTCCTCATGCATCATCTTTGCTGCTCCTGCCTTCTCAGCTGGAGGACTCCTTACGTTCTTCCCCTGCTCCATCCTGGGGTCACTGCCATGGGACACAATCCTCCATGAACTTCTCCAATCTGTGTCCTTCCCACAGGCTGCAGTTATTCACAAAATGCTCCAGTGTGGGCCCCCCATGGCTTCACAAGTCCTTCCAGCCAACCTCTTCCATCTTAGGCTCTTCTCTCCAGGTAACAAGTCCTGCCAAGAACCTGCTCCAGTGTGGGCTTTACATGGGGTCACAGTCTCCTTCAGACATCCACCTGCCCCGGAGAGGGATGTCTGCTCTACTCTTAATCTCCGTGGGCTTCAGGGGCACAGCCTGGCCTCACCATGGTCTGCACCATGGGCTTCAGGGGAATCTCTGCAGCCCCTGGAGTTTAATGATGGAACAGCCACATGCAGCCTGTGGTGGATATTTCTGCTCTGGCATCTGGAGCACCTCCTCCTCCTCCTTCTTCACTGACCTTGTTGTCTGCAGAGTTGTTCTTCTCACATGCTCTCACTCCTCTTTCTGGCTCCCCTTTCCCAGCAGTTTTTCTGCCTTCTTAACTATGATAAGACACAACAGCATTAGTTTTGGTGGTTTTGTCCTTCTGAAAACCAAGCCACTGGGGAGAAAATTAAATTCCATCATTTTCATAGCTGTTCTGTGGTGACACCAGGTGCTAGGCCCTCAAGCTCTGGGGAAGAGCAAAGAGGTTTAATGAACCACTGCTGGCCAAACACAGAGGAAGCAGCCTCACCACTGCAACATGGAACTTGGTGCAGATTGATTTGTCCTGATGAGAAGCATGCATTATATATAATACCAAGACATGTCAACAATTATTAGCTCTGAATGTCTTCTCACTTTGGAAATTCAGAGTAACATCTCAGGTAGCAAAATTCAGTCTCAGGGTGGACCTTCAGGATAGATTATTATTTTCTTGCCCTACCTCCAAGTATGTGATGGCAGACATGCCAGATTGCTCAAAAATTTACCTGCTGGGAGATATTCTTCTTCCTCCCTGCCTGAGGGAATAATTTAAAGCCCAGTAGCTTTCTGTTCTTGTCAGTGTTGATAGACCAGGAAAATAATGTTCAGAAGCATGAGGTACCCTCTAACCTGTGAATTTCCTATCAAGTTGACGTAGAGTGATGGTACAAAATAGAGCAGCCTACAGATAAATGTAGACTGAATTTCCAGTGCTGTCAGTCTGGCACATTTTCAGAGCTCTAAACTCTCTTGAAAATGTAAATGGGGGTGGTGAGGAGGAGAGCTAAATGCAAAACAGTGCTATCTTTGCTTCCCATCAAAATACTAAAATTCAGTATCTTTTAGTAAAAACTTCCATTCAAGAGTATTTTCAACTATGAGAGACAAGTACATTTTTACATGTGGAATAATATGGAATAATATATTTTTTTTTAATTAGGAGAGAATATAAACTCACAAAGAAATTCTAGGGTAATCCACTTAGTTAAAATATAGCTTTCCATATAGGTTTGTTGTTCTATTTTGTTTTTCTTGTGCTTGGGATGCTTCCAGACAAAGATCTGGCAAGTTATAAATAAACAGATCAAGGCATTGCAAACATTTTTTTCTCCTCTTCAGGAATGTATATAGAAACCATATTGTAAAAGGGAACAAGGACATAATGATCTGTGCAGTTGCTTTAAGGACTGCTTGCTCAAAGTTGGAATTATGGCAATTTTATGCATCATATGACCTTGCTCAGTGAATGAATGAAATGACACATAAAGCAAGACACAGTTTTCTTGCTTAAAATTATAATTTGTAGCAACAGCATGCCATGTGTGACAGTATACTAGCAGAAGAAGAGGCATATGATACCTGCATATGGTGTAAGGGCTTAGGCTCTTACCTGGTTGCCCTGACTCTGCTGGTGCTTTCACTGAGTCTGAGCCTTGTCTGGATAAGGACTGCAGAGCCAGGCTTGCAGCTGCTTTGAAGAACTTGGCTGAGATGAAGTAACTCACCTTTCTTCTTAGCTCTGCCAGAGAGGGTTTTCTGAGGACTCACAAAGCATGACATCTTTGCTAGACCCACTGAGAAACCTCAGCCATTGCAATCTGCTTGAAGAAGTGTGGAAGAAAGGAAACTTCATTATTTTCATTATAGAGTGAAGGAGCAAAAGTCCATGAGATACAGAGCATGCAGAATTAAATCTCAGTCTGTTAAGTCACAGCCCATTGCTGAAATATCTGCCCAGTCCTTCCACCTGCAAAAGCTCTGTCTGTTACTCTCAGATTTAGGAGCCCCACAGCTAAACTCTGCCAAGAATCTGTGGGGTGTCTATGTGTGAATATGTGTGTACCACTGAGCAAAGAAGAAGTATGTGAGACAGAGCAGGAATTCAGAATAAAATGCTGATACCTGCCACTGTCATTGATAAGGTGGTGAGACTCTAGAACAGGTTGCCCAGGAAAGCTGTGGCTGCCTCCTCCCTGGAAGTGTTCAAGGCCAGGCTGGATGGGGCCTTGAGCAACTTGGTCTGGTGGGAGGTGTCCTTGCCCATGCAGGGGGGTTGGAACTGGCAATCTTTAATTCTATGATAGTACAGAGTTACAGTATCAACAGTCTGTACTACCTTTTTTCTTGTGATAATGCAGTTGAAGGAGGATATATAAACAAGTGCTGTTAAGCACTGAGCTAAGGGAGCTTGGTTTTTTGTAGACTTCTTGTAACTGAGAACTCACTAATGGCTATCTCAGAACTGGGCCATTTATAAGCTTTCTTTTCTACCTGAAGTTTTTTATTACCTGCTAAAGACAGGCAGCTCTTTCTGTGGTCTTGCTTATGTGCTCATGCATGTGGCTTACAGCACTGGCATTAAATGTGTTATTCCTCTGATCTTCACTTCTCCTTCAGCTAAAATCCACCAGCAGCTTATGATGCAGAGTGGGAGGGATGGCACAGTCAAGAGGAAGACTGATAGGCAGGCAGTAAAAAGTGAACTGATAATTATTATTTCCTTCAAAGAAGCTAAGATTGTCTAGATTATATCTTCAAAATGTGAGATCCTGCAAATGAAGATTCAAAACCCCATTCTATCTACAGACTTCATGCAGATCAGACAATAGCACAGCCCTTCCCTTCCCTTCCCTTCCCTTCCCTTCCCTTCCCTTCCCTTCCCTTCCCTTCCCTTCCCTTCTCTTCTCCTTGTTTAGAAACTGTGACAGTGAAAGGAATGAAAGGTAAAAATCTTTATTGCTTAGGGTTATCTGTTGCTTCTCTAGAGAATTATTACTAAACCAACTCACCTTACTGAAATTTTCTCTTATAAGGAAGTATCATTTGTAACAGTGCTTTCCTGTATAGATATGCAGCTTTAAAAAAGGGAACACAAACAAAACCTGTAATTACAGAAATTTCCCTGTGCTAAGTGTTCATACAGTTGTGGCTAATCATTCAATAGAGCTATATTGAATTCCACTGACTGAGAGTTGAAAAATCATAACTGAAACAGAAAAAAAAAAAAAAAAAAAAGATCAGTGTTCTGTGAGAGTTACTAGAGCTGCTCTAGATGTAATAGGATGCAACAAACCCTGCTTAAATGCAATTAAATTAAAACCACATCTGCATTGTATCGGAACTCAAAATGAGAACAACTTATCTTCTGCTTCCAAAAAGAAAAAAGCAAGTTATGCTTTTGTCTTGAGATCAATGCTTTCACTGTCTCCCTGATGTGCCTTGGAGGGGAGTCACTCCAAACTGACCCTCAGACTTCTCTGTAGCTTTGGACCGAGAGATTTTTCAATCCAGGAACACTTTTCCAGGGAGCCATGATGCTATGGGGAGCAGAGGGAGAGTTTTGGCATGTGAACATCCCCACTGACTATCTCTGCCTGCTGAGTTGGGAGTACAAACATTTCCACCCTGAGGATCCCTCCTGCTTCAGGAAAAACAAAGTGGCTTTCCTCTCCGAGAGTACCTTTTGTAGACAAACCTAATGGCTCAAGGGAGCCTTCCTCTACTATGCTTTTCTATCCTAGAAACATTGGACCTTGGTTAATCTTGCTCATCAACAGAGGAATGATGAATTTTTTTTAGGGCTTCTTATCATTAATCAGTCGTAATCTCTAAGCAGCTTGATGATTCTATGACTATGGCACTATGGTGTCTGGCCATCAAAAGCCTGCCTGAGTTTCCCCAGTTTTTCTGCAGTTTGTCTTCTCCTTTGAAGTTCCATGAAGTTCATTGTACTTAGGGACCTGAGAGCATCTGTATCCTCTATCCATGGACCATGCAAGTCATAAAAGAGGAGTGACTATACATATCCTGTACATGTCTGTCTTCCTTCAGACTGAGCAATTCCATCTGGTTAGGCCCTTCACAATGCTTGCATGCCCTCTAGTAAGATTCACCACGAGCAGAGAGAAATCCTGCTCTGGGTTCATCTGCTATCTTCATCTTTGACATAAAGTCATCTTGATCTGTAATTCAGGAGATACTTACCAGATGTTCAGGCTGATGCTCTTTGTGGTCTTCCTTTGCTGAGGGCTCTGGGTGGTATGTTGTCTTAAGAAAATGGTTGTGCTGTATAGGGGAGCTCCTACCTCTCACAGTGACTCTGAATGGAACAGAAAAACCTGCACCAAGAGTCACCTTTTGTTGGAAATTTGTCTCCAACAGGAAGAAACCTGTTTGCCAAGATAAGAAGGAGTACAGAACCATACATAATATCTCTTGGTAGACAGGAACATTGGAGCAGAGTAGTAAGTACTATCTCCTACCCATGAAGGCAAATGCATCAAAACAGCCAGTGTGGGGGGGATCTGGGGAGGATGGTAAGTGTGGCTGATGGCATGAAATTACTTAGTAAAGTGCAGTGCATTCCTGCTCCAAGTGACCCACTTAATGGTTGCATACTCCCAGCAAACATAACTGATGCATGGTAGACAGATAAAATACACATGGCTCGAACTAAGGAAGAGAATCCAGTTTCACTAATCCAGGACAGTAATCACATTAAACAAAGGCTGCATACAGATGTGCCACTGATGGATGTACACTAATAAGATGAAATATCAAAGAATGAAAAAGCAAAGCAGGGAATAATTCTAGAAATGACTGAAATATGACCAGCTGTTCAGTTCAGGATCTATGCAGGAGTGCTGCTGAGGACCAGTGCAAAGAAATCTTACTGTCCTCTGATCCATGCTCTGCTTCCTGTTTGCCCTGACCTCTGAAAAAGCAAATGCAAAGCTCCCTTTAAAAATCACTGGTCTCTTGCACTTGTGCCATGTGTGTGTATCTCTGTCAGTGGAAGTACACTGCCTAAGTGTGAGAGTACAACCCTGAGCTCCCAAACCCATGGAGGAGCCTTAATACTGGAGGATTTTTAATCATTTTCCAATGGCTATGCAGGACTTTCAATACCTGCTTTTTCCACAGATTCCTTGGAGTCTAAAGATGCCTATTCCAGAACTTCAGCCATTCTTGATAGCATCCTTCAAAGCCTGAGCCAAAAAATGAACAATTTACAGTCTATGAGCCAGCTTCATTAGTTTTCTTGCCAAACGAAGACCCACATGAAGATCAGACCCATGGTCAGCTATCAATGCCTCTGCTTCAGATTTTTTTCTGGATCACTTTGAAGCCTAACAAACCAGATACACAATGATAAGTAAGCTACTGAGAGTAAAGAACAGATTTATATGCATAGACAATGCAAGCACTCAATTAGCTGCAGCCTGTGAATTAAATTTTAGGAGTTCATATTAATTTCTGTTTCCTAAGAAGCTAATGTCCCAACTTAGTTATGTCTAAGGTGCCCTTTCTTAAAGTACCAAAGTTCAAACAGAAAATAGTTATTTTTTAATGATTTATAAAACTTTACAAAATTTTTGTTACAGTCCCCTGAGGTCCCTACAGATGCACTTCATGGTACTTGCCTTCCCAGACATCAAGGAGTACAAAGTAGTGACACTGAAAGTACAAACTGGTAACACTAATAAGGGAGTCTGACCTTCAAGAACAATTACCAGTCACAGTTTTTAGATACAGGAACTGAAGGCTAAAAAAGTGTTTGGAGTCAGGTGTGGAGAACATGTGGGAGGAAGGCTTCAGCTGGCTTCAGGCCATAAGGCCATGCAGTGACACAGCACAGGGAAAAGAATGGGAGGTTTTGCCCTGGACAGGGAGCCAGCCAGTTATTTGGAAGCAGGAATGTGGGCAGAGGGAATGGAAGTGTGGCTGGTACACCTAGCAGCCAGTGAGATTCCATGAGACTGAAAGGTATCCAGGTGGCTGCGTACTGCCATCTGCCTTGTGAGATTTGGGAAAAATTTAGGTAGATTTAGATATTTTTGAAGTAAGCAATAGCAGACTCAGTTTAGTGAAGCAGGATTTCACCAGTTCATTGAATGTCAAGACCATATATTTGCAAAGCAGTATTTAACCATCTTGTATTGTACCATTTAGAAAAAAATGGAACTTTGAGCATGCTTGATGTTCATAAATAATTTGAGCAGTACTTGCCTATGAATTTATATCCCATTTACAAATGACTTAATTATTGCATCACTGCCACTCTAAGACAAATAATTCCTCTTTAGAGTTATGAACTGCTCTGTAACATGATATTTTAAACACTGCAGTGTTCTAATGCAGATATTAATGTCTAAATATCTAATAAGGAACACTGTTTAAAAAAAAAAGTCTTTATCGTTAGGTAGCATAATAAAATGTAGTAGTTTATAGTAGTAAATGTTTATATTAGTGCTTTATAACATAATATATAGTATAATATATTTATTTGTGAAATGCACTACTTGGCCAGCTATACGAAAGTGAAAAAAATATACAAACATGCATGTAAGATTGGACAGGTAAAGAAATCACAAGACCTCCAGGGTACAGCGTATTTCATAAAAGAATTAATAGATTGAAAACTAGCAAAAGCTCTCTGGAACTTCATGAATCCTGGAATTTTCTGAAGATTTCCATAAAGTTATCTTATGTAGTCCTGACTTTATGTAGGACATTTCACTTTTACAGAACAAATTTCATTATGCCTATCCCTTCCTAAATTGAAGGTAGGAATCATTTTTTAGTAGATCTGTATTACCAATGACAGCTAGTGCTTATAAATGGTTTGATTTTAAATCATATTATTTTCCATCATGCACTAGCAGTGAATTCATGACTGGCTGATCAGCTATTAAGAAGTAATCAGAGAATTAGTACTCAGATCTTTGTCACAAAGGGAAAGTTTCTTTCAGAATCCCTTCAATGATTTTGCAGAAAGCTGCTTTTTACCACTTCTGAGTTCCTTGCTATTTCATCCACTATTAGTTATTCCTTTGAAGCTGAAAAAAAAGCTATTCCAAAGTGATGCTTTTTCAAGAAGTTTTTATGTAACACATGCACATTTGGATTAACAAGTCTGTTTTCTGTCTTTTGTCTCTGCATAGCTTCACTGTTGGATCAGGTTGCCTCTTCACCTGTACAGCATCTTGACTGGATGCATTCCCCATGCATAAATGCTTCTTTATAATCAGATATTTTCAGGTCGCTGCAGATTTGTTCACCCATGGGACACACACTCACTATAGAGCTCTACCTTAGCATCTAGAACTTTCAGAAATCTTGCCAATATTTCCTGTCCTTCCAGCATTTGAAATAATACTGAAGATTGTCCCTTCCAGAGAGGGAACATTCATGAGAAAAGGTATCCTGAGGACACGGACCATTCCTGCTCCAAAACTGTGCTAATAGAAAAGAGGAACATATCTGCTAAGATTAATGCATCTGCCCACAACTACAGTTTTACAGCTACCATCAAATCCTAGCAAGTAATCACAGAGCATCTGAGGAAGAAAGGGCACAGGGGCAGCCAGGTGACCTTGGGAGGAGACCTTGAGACTTACAGTCCCAAACCCAAGCCAAAACCCAGACTGTATGTATACTCTCTGCATTTCAGTCCCTGACACCACTGTGGAAAACAGAAAAAAAAAACAAAACAGCACTAAACATGCAAAATTAATATGATGGACTATTTGTGTTCCAGGTGCTCTGGGGCACCAGCAGCTTTGGAAGGTACAAGCTGCCCAGACTAATTCTGCTGTTTAGCTTCCCTTTCTTCACTCTAGGTGTTCAAAATAGTGCTGAGGAATTTAGGTTGATTCAGTAAATGCATATACATACAGCTGAGTCCATCCTCCAAGCCTTGCACTGTCAGTAGACAGAAAGACACATTTCCAGGGCACAAGTAATCCCACCTCCAAGCCAACAATTAAAACAGACCAGGTGAATTACACTGTACAAGAACTTATCTTTCTCCACTATTAAGGAAACTCAGGAAATGAGAGATACTGAAACTGAGGACATCTGAAGTTAGGTGGAACTAATTCCACCCCTTATTTTTAAAGGCTTTGGTTTGTTACTGTAGCAAATCCCGCAGAACTCGTCCTCTCCTTTGCTCTTCTCTTCTCCCTTCCCTTTCAACTTCCTTTTATTTTTCTGCCAGGTTCTGCCTTTCATCCTTTTTCAGCTAATGTAGCAATACCACACAGTTCTTAAGAATGGCAGATCTGCTTAGTGCAGTCTGAGACAGAAAGATGAAAAGTAAAGACATCAAAATAAAGCAACAAAACAAAATGACAAGCAAAAGCTCCAAAGCAGTTTTATCACTACTATCAGCTTTTAAATACTGTTATATTTCATAAGAAAGCTGCCTAAATAAGGCTACAGGTATGGCATAAAACACACAGAGAATGTAATATGAAATGATACAGAAGCAGCCCGGTCTTCTGCAGAAACCTAAAATGCTGTATTTATAATAAGGACACAGAATGGCTTTATTATAAACACCAAAGATCATAGGCAACTTTCAGTTCCCCAAATATGAAGGCTTGATTTCCCCATGCAAATTTGTCATGCAAATCATGCAGAACAGTTTTGATCTGCCTTCTCCATGAACATTTTGGAATTAATCATATAGACCATATGAGTGTTGTGTATGCTAGACTTTCTGTGCTACTGTTTGGGAAGTTTTAAATTCATAGCTTTACATGGCATTTTTCATTATGAAGAATTTAGCTGAGATTTTTTCCACAGCTTTTCAATCTCACATCCCCAAGCATCAGATGTCAACCAAGCTTTTAAGTAAGTATCACAGAATAACATAATAGTTGAGGCTGGAAGGGACCTCTGGAGATCATCTAGTCAAAACGCTGCAGTAGGAATAACAGCAGTTGGTTGCTCAGTGCCATATCCAGCTGGAGTTTAAGTATCTCCAAGGATGGAGACTCCACAGTCCCTCTGGGCAACCTGTGCCAGTGTTTCAGCAAGCTCAGAATGAGGAATTTTTTTCATATGTTTCAAAAGAATTTACCATATTTCAATTTGCACCCATCACCCCTTGTCTTTTGCTGGGCACCACAGAAAAATGTATGGCTCTGTCTTCCTTGGTACTCCCCAGCCTGTGCTCATAAATATTGATGAGATGCCCCTAAGCCTTATCTTCCCAAGACTAAACAGTTCTGGCTCTCTCAGCCACTCATATGAGAGATTCATCAGTGCTTAATTATCTTGATGACTCTTTTCCAGACCCAATACATGTGTCCTTATCTCTTACTGGGAAGCACAGGTCTAGACCCAGGACTCCAGATATATCTCCCTAGGATGGAGCAGAGGGGAAGGATCTCCTCCCTCAACATGATGTAACTCAGGAGGCTGTTTGCCTTCCTTGAAGCAAAGCACATTGGCTTATGTTGGCTTATGTTCCACTTGTTGTTCACCAGGACCCCCAGGTCCCCTTCTGCAAAGCTGCTTTCCAGCATATTGTTCCCCAGATTGTCCTGGTGTCTGAGGATGTTCTTCCTCAGAGGCAGGACTTTACATCTCCCTTTGCTGAATTTCATGTGGTTCCTGTCAGTCCATTCCTCCACCCTCAGAAGGTCTTTCTGAACGGCAGTACAACCACCTGGTATATCAGCCAGTACTCCCACTTTTGTACCCACTTTTTGCAAACTTTCTGAAGCTGCATGCTGTCATAACATCCAGGTTATTAATATAGATGTTAAATAGTGCTGGCTCCTGTGTTGTTCCCAGAGGTATACCAGCAGTGACTGGCCTCCAGTGACTGGACTTTTTGCTGCCAATCACAATCCTTTGGCCCCTGCTACATGGCCCATTTTTAGTCCACCTCACTGCCTATTTGTTTAGTCATCAGTTTATCTACGAGGGTGTTATGGGAGACAGTATTGGAAGTGGACTTTCAGCAGATGTAAAAAAACGATATGCTGCCATCCCTTTGTCCTCCACACTACTTGTTTCATTGTAGGAGACTACTGGGAGGCTGTGGCACGATCTTCACTTTTAGTACTTCAGATCACCTTCTTGTCTTGCATGTATTTGGAAATGGTTCCCAGAAGGATTTGCTCCATCATCATCTTCCTGGGGATCAAGGTTAGGCTGGCCACCCTATAGTTCCCTGCATATTCCTTCTTGCCCTTCCTGAAGATAAGTGACATTTGCTTTCTTCCAGTCCATCTTCCAGCAGAACCTTCCTCCTGCGCTGTCCCTCCAGCAGAAACTAAGGTGTTTGAAGTTCCCTATGAGGATCAGGGCCTGTGACCATGAGGTTTCTTCCAGTTGTCTGAAGAAGGTACCTCATCTACTTCTTCCTACCCAGGTGGTCTACAGTAAACACCTACATTACCCTTGCTGGTCTGCCTTCAAATCCTCATGGGTAAACTCCCCACTGGTTTATCACCTCTTTCTAGGGAGAGCCCCACACATTCCTTTTGCACTCATGTAAAAGGAAACTCCCTTGCCTCTCTCTCCTTGAAGAAATCACAGTCACAGAATTACTGAGGCTGCAAAAGACCTCTGTCTGCATCAAGTCCAGCCTACACCACAACATGTGCATCCACATCCAGCCTTTCCTTAAACACCTCCAGAGACAGTGACTCCACCACTTCCCTGAGCAGTCCATTCCAATGCCTGATCACCCTCTCCGTGAGGAAGTGCTTCCTGATATCCAACCTAAACCTCCCCTGGCGCAGCTTCAGGCCATGCCCTCTCATCCTGTCACTAGTTGCATGGGAGAAGAGCCCAACTCCCACTTGATTACAACCTCCCTTCAGGTAGTTGTAGGGAGTGATAAGGTCTCTTTTCCAGGCAACAACCCCAGCTCCCTCAGCCCCTCCTTATAAGACTTTCCTCCTGCATTGGACACCCAATGCACCTGGGATCCCTCAGTAGCAGCACTCCAGCCAGGTGGGCTCTCTCCCTATGACTCTGAGATCCCAGTCTCAGGGCACACAGAGCTCAGATACCTCCTCTTTGCTTGCTGTGCTGCATGACAGCATACAGGCATTCCAGAGGTTGTGCCAATATCCTAGGAAAAGTGTGTGAGCTGCCCTCATAATGTTGTAATCCTGGCATTTCCTTATGGAGTGTATATGCTTGAGGTGCCCCTCAGTCCTGTACTGCGGCTTTCAAGGTCTCTCATGTCAACCCTGCATTTTTTGCTCACCAACCTGGTGTTCCACTTCTTCACTTGACTGTGGGTTGTCATTTCCCTCCCCATCACTCCCTGTTTCAGTCTCTATTTACCAGGTTGTCCAGCCTGCTGGCAAAGATGCTTTTGCCCTGCTTAGTCAGGTGGGATCCCATCTCTTCTCAATGGCCTTTGATCTTCAGAAATGACCCATGGTCATAAAAAAAAAAAAAATCCCATTCTCTGACACCAACTGTGCAACCAGATGTTTATCTGAAGGTTTCATCTAGTCCTTGGTCAAGCCCTTCCCCCTCACCAACAGGACCAAGGACAAAACCATTTGGGTCACCATGCTCCCTCCTCGCAGAGTCATGTAGTCATGGTCAGTATACTCCAGGTTCACAGCCTTCTGAAAAATCAGGCTGCAAGGAGCAACAGAACTAGCTCTCCTGGGCCAGGTCAGACTCTTTAACTAGAGCTGCTGAGGAAGTTTTTTTAAAGGGCAAGGTCAGAGAGTAAGTTAGCAACTGACAATTCATTGAAAATTAAATTGCTTACTCAAAAGGAGTAGCCTTAACAAATGTTTAAACTAAAAAAGAATGTGCGATAAAAAGTTCTAAGAATTTCAGGGTTTCATAATAAAATGCAAGATTTTAGATTTATCATTTTTAATTGGATTATTATAATTAATTCTTGTAAAGACACAGTGAAGTGGTAACGATAAAAAAACCCAACAACTGCAGATGATCTAAATTAATGTTTGGATTTGTTACAGCTGTGATTTTTTGGGGGGTAAAAGAGAGGGAAGGCTTACAGTCTGTGAGGATTGGTTATGGTTTTTTCATCCCCATTTGGGATGCTATTTTTAAATCTGGCTCAGAAACGTTCCCTACCCTGTTCTGGGACTGCATATATATCCTGCCCCTGCCAGAGCTGCTACTGTGGGCATTTTTAACATTTCTAGCAGTGGCTAGTACACCCTGCTACAGACAAAAAAAACCCAAACCAAATCAAATCAAATCAAACTCCATTAAAGAAACAGATTAGTTTAAGGAAGTGAGCATCCCCCTCACATGTATAAGGTAACTATGAGAAAACTGGGCAGCCTTTAGGCAATGCACTATGTACATCCTTATCAGACCACAGCAAAAAGCCTGACTATATCAAATTTCATGGAATTTTATTTATCATGTGAAGTGACAAATAATACTAGAAACAAGGGCCCCTTTGTATATAGTTTTATTGTCATGTAAGTTAGATACATTAGGACCAAGCAAAGGTACTACAAGTGATACATCTTCTTCTTCTATTTAATATCTTTTTTTTTCTTATAGCTTAACTAATTTATATGCATTATAAAAAGATTTCTTCTAATGTAATAATTTAATAATTTATCAGTTTCCACATGCAGCTTTTATAAAAAGTCTGTTCTACAGTGATATTTCAGTTAGCACAGTTGCTTCTTTCTGCTAGAATTACTTCACAGTAAGTAAAATATTTTAAAAAACCAAAACCAACTGCAGTGAGCTCTAGCCCCCAGCGATGACCCTAAAAACCACCAAGGGCACAATACTTGGTATTTTAACTTCTGAACTACCTCTGAAGGACATAACTTTCTTCACTGGTTTCAATACATCTCTATAATTTACTTTTTTCCCCAGTTTGTCACTGCTTGATGCATCCTTATTTTCTTTATCTCTCCCCTAGGCTGCTATTTTTTACATTTTTTTCCCCCTATTACTTTTGGTTTATACATTCTGTATCTATAAGCCACCCCTGTAAGACCAGTCACATTTTTGTCCCTGTGAAGTTAAAAACATTGAGAAATTAAATATGTCAATAAAGTATAGTATGCCAAAAAGTATATAATCACATTTCAGTATTTTCTTTGTCTTTTATTACAGAATCTCAGTTTACACATTCTGTATTTCTTTAGTTTTGCTGCTGCTCCAAACTGCAAATGTGTTCCCTGAGGGAACATTTGCTCTCATTTCACACAAGCAGAAGCAAATGCAAAACAAATCTGTGAGAGGTGTTCATTCAGCTCTGCATGGAGATTTGCATGATTTGCCATGTTATAGTTCAACAGAACTTTCTCTGCTGTTTGTGGTACTGTTTATAAACAATGACTTTCTTTCTGGGATGATGTGTTTTTCTTTAGAAAGCAAGAAGTTCCTCAAAAAGAAAACAATACATGGAAGTTCTAACAACAGCTCTGTGCTATATCGTTCATTGGCTAGCAACGTAATTTGGAATATCATTCAGAAGGAGTTGAAAGAATTGCTTTTGCCACAAGAAAGCAACTCAGCAATTTAAAAGGAATACTCTGGATTCACTGTTTTCTTTGTGCACTGGTAAGCCTAGTATTTCTGCACAGTATTTCATTGCAGTTTGAAACTGTACTGAGGAAAAGGCATCTCTTTGTGGCACTTGGGGAACCTTGGGCTTTTTACTCTGTAAATAGCTCAGTGAGAGTGTTCTCATTTTCAGTGACTGATGATAACTTCCATGGTGATTGTAACTCAGCCAGCTACCACAGACAGAAGCAGACAGGGAGCACTCATATAATTCCTTGTTGTAACTCAGTGCTCACATTAGGAGTGCTGCCAACAATTTCAGGAGACGGTAACCTTGGGCAATCAGTACTTTGGAAAACAGTCAGGGGTGAGCTGACTTGAAATCAGCTATGATCAGAGGCTTGTATTGCTGAGCAGTACCCCAGTCCTGTAAAACTAAGCCTTTGGAAGGTGACAAGCATGCATAGTATTCTGAAGAGGGGTCTAACTGTGCCTGCATTTAGATCCAGGTCAATACTAAGAACTTTCTGCATTTTTCCATTAGTACACATGGACTCAAACCAGTTTAAGTGTTCAATGGATCACCTGGCACAGAGCACTTGATCTAAAGTAAGCATACCAAGCTCCATGATATTTTCATACACTAAGACACTGTTGATGTAGTTTAGAATCATAGAATCATCATGGTTGGAAAAGACCTTCCATATCATCAAGTCAAACTGTCAGTCCTACACCATTTTAAGCATTAAATCATCTCCTGAACACCATATCCATTTTTTTTAGATACCCCCAGGGATGTCAACTCCACCACTTCCCTGGGCAACTGATTCCAATGCTTCACCACTCTTTCAGTGAAGAATTTTTTCCTAATATCTAATGTGAACCTTCTCTGGCACAACTTGAACCCATTTCCTCTTGTCCTGCCACTAGTCACTAGGGAGAAGAGGCCAACAGCTGTCTCACTGCAACCTCCTTTCAGATAGTTGTAGAGAGCAGTAACGTCTCCCCTCAACCTTCTCTTATCCAGGCTGAGCAGCCCTAGCCATGTTGGCTCTTAGCAAAGGAAAAATCAGAAAAGCACCCCACAGCAAACTTCAGAATGGCATGGTCTGGCTATGACCTCTTTGTTTTACCTAGGGTGGCATTTTTATCAGAAAACTAAATTCATCCCTCTAGTTTATCACAGAATCATAGAATGGTTTGGGTTGGAAGGGACCTTGAAGATCATCTATTTCCAGTCCCCCTGCATGGCCAGGGGCATCTCTCACTAGACCATCCAACTGGAACACTTCCAGGGAGGGGGCAGCCACAATTTCCTTGGCCAACCTGTTCCAGTGTCTCACCACCCTAACAGGAAAGAATTTCTTCTAATGCCTAACCTAAATCTTCCCTCTTCAAGTCTGAAACCATTTCCCCTTGTCCTCTCACTACACACCCATGTAAAAAGCTCTTCCCCAGCTTTCTTGTAGGCAGCTTATCTGTAGCCTGAATGCAGCTCAGGAACACAGGATCCATGCTGTGCTTACAGAGATTGAGCCTGCATGTAAATGCCAAACTCATTTGTTGCAGCAGACTGTCATAGAGTTGTTTAGCCTTCTGCAACAGCTTCAGTGCTTGACCTTCTTCAGCCTCTTCCAAGCACAAACTTTGGTCTGTGCTCTGGCACTAAGCATCCTCATGGCCTCTGCCTCCATACAGTCCCTGCCTGAGCCTCTCACTACAGACAACAAGTCAGTGATGCAGGCTGGGGGGGAAAGGACTCATTTTGAGTGTAGCTGATAAAGCCTGTGCACTCAAGGGAGAGGTCATATTCCCCGATATTTAATAGCTCCATGAATAAGACACTTAACTAGTATGTGAAAGATCCAGTTCAAACTGAGCTTCCTCTGATAGGGAGCAGCTGTTTGTCCCCAGGAGACCTGCCCCAGCTTCTATGCCATAGGGAAGTTCTCCTGGTATCTCTTACCAAGGCTCTTCCAGCTTAGAGAAAACACTCTATCTCTGGGCATTCAGCAACCACACCTGCATGTTTCTTTCACACACATCTTAAGGCTTTCAAAAAGCTTCCTTTCAAGATGCAGTATTTGGAAAATTAACACACTTTTATGCAGAAAATATACCTGTGCCAGTATCTAATACATTCTCAGAAGATTGGGTTCCCATTATTCACAGAGTGGTGCTTGCTTGACTTTCTATGCAACACCAAGGCAGTACTCCAACTATCCAACCAGATAGAAACTACGAGATGCAGAGCATGATCTAAACCGTAGGAAACATACAGGAAGGTGAAATTCAAAGCAGATAAAAATAAATGGACCATTAAAACTCAAGTAAAGTTATAATTTCAAAACA
The DNA here is from genome assembly GCF_003957555.1 of Calypte anna. Taxonomy (NCBI): domain Eukaryota; kingdom Metazoa; phylum Chordata; class Aves; order Apodiformes; family Trochilidae; genus Calypte; species Calypte anna. Next base: position 66,466,390 of record NC_044244.1, on the reverse strand, counting down.
AGTCTAATGTTAGAGTTTCTTATTGTCACAACTGCACAAATGCTGGAACCCTTTGGACTGCAAAATAACCCAAACTAGACAGCTTTTTTTGTACATGGGTCATGGCAGGTGCCGTGTGGAAGCAGCAGTGGAGCCCCTATGTCCTTCCTCTTGTCCCTTCCTACTTAGTTGTTCACAGAAATTGCTTCTTATTGGAAAATGTTTCTGTGACTCTTGACCTTCAAAAACTGCTAAAAAGCTCTAGTACAAGGACTCTGGTTTTATTTTATCTCATAAGAAGGGATTGACCTATCTAATGCAAAAGCCCTAAGAGACATCTATGAAATTTGGATCAAATCGCCTTTCCTTCCATTACAGAAGTAAGTTTCCACTTTAGACCTGCTCAGATCTGTCTCCACTCCTTGGCCTCTGCTGAATGGCTTACTCTTGATTCCACACTGCTGGCTTCTGTGTCTCTTCTGTACATCACTCCTCTCTTGCTGTCACTGGGTCTCAGCTCAGGGTTCTGCATGTCACGAGGTGTCGGGCTGCAGAAGGACAAGCAAGGCCTGCTGCTGCCTTGTGAATCACTTGTTTACAGACCATTGCCATTTTAGCATTAAACACATTAAATAAAGTGAATGTCTGCAATGGCAGACAATTAGTGTTGCAATAAATACCAATCAGTTTCTCATTTTTATCAAATGCCTTCTGTACATATCTGCTCTTTTCATATTCCTAAGCATCAGACACCCCAGAGAAATTAAAAAATTAGCATCTAGTACAAGTTTAAAATCCAAGGATTGCAAGGAGATTACAGGTACTTTCATTTTAGAATTATGTAAGATTGCCATCCCTGTTTCTTCCCAATTCTTATAACTTGGACTATGCAGTGAAATCTTTGCCTGGATCTTTTTTTGCCTCCATAGACTTCCACAGTTTCTAACTATTTTAAATTACAAACTGTAAACAATCCTGCCTCCAGGAAAATCAATGTGCTGGGGAATAAGGCATCCTGAAGATGCCAGGTGTCTTGCAGGTGGGATTTATCACAGACATCTGCTTTTGGGGACTGAGGTTTTACTGGCATATACTGGAAAAAACACTGGTGTGGTAGTGTACAGTGAAGATGAAGATCCTTTATCTTTCACTTATTCTTAACTTAGTTTGCGTTGCAGATACTAGGCATATCCACTGCTGGTTTTATTTCATCTTTTGCTTTCTGCTGTCGTTTTCATTATTTAAATAGTTACATTTAGACTGCAGGCTGACTTGACAAATAGATGCAGGAATTTAGTAAAATGTAGAAAATACACATTAAATATCTGGTGCTTCCTCCTCACTAAACAGCTCTTACACCATCACACCATGTATCTGTCCACCCCACCACCTTCCTCTATTATGTTTGAACTCATTGGCATACTCCAGCCACTAGGACCTAAAGGTCTCAAAGATAATTTGTACACATTTCTGTAAGTTTAGTGTAGATAGCCAACCCCTTCACCAAATATTCTCCATGTTATTACTCAAGACCAAGTGCGTGGAAGAGAAGCCCTAGGAAGGAATCAAGCTTTAGGAAAGATTTCACCTGGAGTTTGCAGTCAGGCATGAGTGTCATTTATAGGAAACATGGCTGCTTAGGTCTCTGGAAGGAAAATACTGCAAGTTAAAATGGGAAGGTTGAAGCTGTTGCTGCTTCTGGCTGTCCATCCTGGCCAAGGCAGAAACGATGTAAACTGATGAAACAGCACTGGGACCACCACGGTTTTCAGCCTGGTCTCTTAAGGTGAGCTGGTGCTGGCTGTCATTCTGTGGTGCCCGTAGCCTTTGAGAACAGGGATTACCTGTTTGAGTAAGTCTACCTGCTCGACAGATTGCTGCTGTTTTGACTCCAGCGCTTTCAAAACTCCTCCCAGTTCAGGTTTAGAGCAGCACTGAAGCAGTCGGGGTGTAACGCTACACGTCCCGCCGGGAAGGAGGTGTTCCCAGCGCCACGCTGTGCCACAGCAACCGGGGCTCGCCAACACCTCTGGGTGCCACAGCTGAGTCCAAGCCGGGCGGCGGCAGCGCCCAGTAGGTTTGCGGGCAAGGTGCTACCCAAGCGGGGGGCACGGGCAGGCTGTTCCCCTCAGGCCCGCGGCGGGGACGAGGAACCAGCTGGAGGTACGTGAGGGGACACACGTCCCGGGGGATGACACGCCCGGGCCTTCCCTGTCCTGGGGGGGGAGCGGTGCGAGTGTCCCCGCCGGGCAGGCCCTGGAGCGCCTCGGCCAACGGCTAGCGCGCGACCGAGCCGGGCGGCGCGAAGGGCCGAGAGCGCGCGCGTTGCCAGGAGACCCAGGGCGCACGGGGCGTGTGTGTGAGTGTGGCGGGGGGGGGTGTGAGGGGGGGCGGTGTGTGTGTGTTACGTGGTGACGTTAATTCTATATGAGCGCGAGCGGCGGGAGCTCCGGTCCTTTTACCGCCAGCCGCGCGGCGCCTCCTCTCCGCTCCTGAGTCACCGCCGGTTCCGGCCCGCGCAGGTACCGGGCGGGGCCCCTGCGGCGAGCCGCCGCCACCACCGGGGCTACAGGGGAGAGGGGAGGAAGGGTGGGGGGGGGAGCGCGGCGGGCAGAGGGCGCGCCGGGCCCCGGCTCCCGCGCGAGGAAGTGGCGGGGGCCAGGTCCCTCGGGCCGCTGGGGCGCGGGGGCCGGCGGTGCCCGCTCTTGGCGGGGCGGCGGCTCAGGCTGCTTCCTGGCTCCTTGAGGGGAAGCGCTGCCCGCTCCCGCGCCCCTCTCCGCCGTGTTCCGCGGAGGTGCCGGGCAAGGCCGTGCCGCGCCGTTAGGGCCGGAGCTGAGAGGAGGGGAGGTGGGCCTGCCGAGCAGCACGTGGGGAGGGAGAGGGGCCAGCGGGGAACGCCTGACCCTGCCGGGGAGGGGGAGGAGGAGGAGGAGGCCGGCGAGGCCGGAAAGCCACGCGGGAAGGAGCGGGTGTGCGTGTGCGGGGAGGCGGCCGCGGTGAGGGAGGCGGAGGCCTGGGTGCCGGCTGGCGCGGGCAGTGGATGCGCACATGGCGGCGGGGGAGCAGCGGGGGCCGGCCTTGTTCTGTCTCCCGCGCCTTGTTCTGGCTGTGGTGTGGGAGCTGTGGCCGGGGCGTGCTATGCTGCTGGCTGCTGGCAGGGGGATCAAGAGATTCATCCGGAGGACTGCCAACTCTTGTATCCTGCTTCAGGAAAGGGGGTTTTTCGGTGTTCTGGAGTTCAACATGTCGTGTCTCTGGGTGCTCGCTAGCTGGTGTTGCCTTAAATGAGGCGCTTGCTTCTAGGCTGAGGGTAGATGTGTCTGCTGTCCATAGCAGGCACAGTTGTTGTGCCATGTCTGTGACCAAGGAAGGCTAAGAAACTACCAGAAAGTTTTAATAGCTACAAGTGGAGGTATTGACTTCTGTTTAACATTCGTACAGACTCATCTACATAAAAAATATATCCCATCTGCTCCATGTTGCATGTCCAGAGTGTCTTGTGTTCTTGAGTAAAAACTTCCCTCATTTGATTGCAGGGGAGAACACAAAGCTTTTCTCAGGTGACTGTGGTATAGCAATAATATATCAGCATCTTCCACAGTTTCTCTCTAAGGACGTTGCAGTTTTATGCATGTCCATTCGTGTTTGAAGCCCTATGGAGAAACACTTGCATTTCATGTTCTAATTCCTTTGAGTGTAAGAGCAATGGATACTGGATGTGCCAGGTATGACATGCCCACTCTTTCTGTTGGGTTTTTAAACTCTGCTGGTGGATGTTACCTTAATGAGACATGATTGTTTTAATTTAAGTCATGAAATAAAAATTGAGATAAGACCTAAGGCTGTGGGTAGGGTACTTTCTGACAAAAATATTAGTACCTTCTTAGTACCTTGCTAATACCTTTCCTACTGTGCCCAGTATACAGTGGTTCATGCTTTAAGGAATGAGAAAGCACTGTACTTGGGTTGAAACAAGAGAAATTATTTCTAGTATCTTGTAAATCTGAAATTGTCATCATTCTTAGAGCAAAATGCAATTTGAAATCTACATACATTGAAGTTTGAGTGACTTGAGTGCCTCGGTACAAGAGAAAAATTGAGTCTTCAGGTACCTGAAATGTTTTTGTAAGTGCTTAGAATAGGTCCCTGATGCCTGAAATAGTTTGTGTCTTCCGGTCACTCCTGTGGGAGTGCTAGGTAATGGCAGTCTCCTTTCCCTCTACTTTCTCTATATTTTGTGGCAGGTCTTGTGTATCCTGGTTTCTGAGAACAGGGGATTGTAAAATGAGGTTCTTGTGTACAGGTGGTAGGCCTGGTGTTTTCTGGAGACCCTAGTCCTTCTCTGTTGCTTAGAGGACTAGCAAATGAATGTTAGGACTTCTGGAAAGATGCTGAAGTGCTGTGTTGCATCTGTGTAGTCAGCCCAGTGGTATGGGAAGTGTCAAAAGCCCTGGCTCCACTGAAGCCCTGTTTGTGAACTGCACAGTAATATCTTGCCATCCTTGTGCTTCATCTTACTCCTGCCTCCCTCAACATCTGTTCCTCTGAGCACACAGGGGACTTGTTACAGTGATATGCTTCCTAAGCACACTGGAAATAGATGTTCTGTTTTTTTCTTACCTTCTTGCATAACTGACAATGGACATACATGTACAAGTGAAACTGAAAGCAAGGCATCGTGGGTATGTGTGTTATGAAACTTTGTTAACAGTTCTGGTAAATCTGACAGACATGTCTTCCAGGCTGAGAGAGTTCTGGGATACAGAAGGCCAAGGAAAACTTTGGCTTCCTGTGCTGTTAGTCGCATTGGTATAAATCTTTTTATTCACTTTAGCTCCTGAAAGTTGAAGTAATTGTAACATGGACAACTTACTGTGGCAGAGATTGTATTTCTTGGAGGAATGAAATAGCTTGAAGATTTGAATTTTAGTAGTGAAAAATCTTGAAGACAAGCATCTTAGTTTTGATTGAATTCTTCAGTGAAGCCAGCTAGTTCCAGTAGTAGATCAGTGGGTGTAACAAACATGTCCCATATCTATACCTGTTTGCTAATATGATTGTAACCAAATTTATCTTCAGGTTTTTGTGTTACAGCTGCAAGCATGCAGTATCTTGACCTTGAGGTCTGATTCTGATTCCTTTGGGAAACCTCGGGAATTGGACAGAGTGCAGAAAATGGAGATGCGTGTGTTTTTAAAATGCCTGTTCATTTTTCTGCATTTACATACACATTCAGTGGAACTTTAGCTTTGAATTTTTCCATGAACTAATAGTACCTTGGTATTTGCGTGGTACTAGTAGGCACTTCTACAGAAGACAATGCTTTGCAGATAGAAAAAAGATTTTAAAAAATATTAGTAGTGTTTTACCAGAGCTGAGGAGTCCTTTGAGTTACCTTTTGGTCAGGGCAACAGCATTGCGTCTGACTTCTCATTAGGAATACAGCTAGTAAATAATAGGGCAGAGCAGCATTGACCAAATGTGTTTAATCAAAAGAATGGTTGTGGTGGTGAATTTCATGCTTATGGGTCAGTTTTCACTCAAATTACTCTGCAAAAGTGATCAGAATTAAAGTTAATTCAGTATATCTGATCCTCACTCAGCTCTCAGAGGTTAGTGGTAGTTCCTCGTCACTTAAGGTGTTAATCTGGAGGGTAGGTCTGGCGTCATCATGTATTTGTCTAGAAAACTAGACATGCCTAGAAGGTGTTACAGAAGTTTCTAGGGGATTAATTTCAAGACCTGAAAAATGTAGCTACTTAGAAACAACACATGGGTTTTTGAGGGCTGCCTACATGCAGGCATTATTATCTTAGTTATAGATATGGCATATGTTTAGCAATAATTCTGAGCTTAATTTTTCAGGAAGATTACATATATTGTGGACTAAAACTTTAGTTACATTCAAAAATAGGAAACAAGACTGCCAATTTATTTTTAGTACTTTATATTTTGTTTTTAAATATAAATAATTTAATATTTGAATAAATTTAGATTCACCCTAAAGAGTAATCTTTGAGATTAATTTACATATTATGAAAACAATCTGCAGTTTAACTACTGTCAAGGGTTAAACTGAAGATCTTTCCTAGGTTAAAAGCTGCTTACATGTTAGCATTGGAAAATACAAATGCACTTTAGGGCTGAATGTGTGCTTAAGTGTACATCTGCAGACATAATTTGCAATGATGCTGTCTCAATTGAAATCTTAACTTGCAGTAGTGAGTAGACAATTGTTTTATCTGGTCTTTGTAGATTTTAGAGCAAAATACTACCAGTTTATCCTTAGAAGGTGAAAGCAGCTTTTCAGATATGAAAGCTTCAGTTTCTGGATGTACCTATAGCCTTGAAGTGTTAAGTTGCTGATTTGACATTTATTCTTAAAAAAACACCACCACCACCACCCCAGTTACAGCCAAACCAAATAACAAAGGAGCCCCAAAACTTGACAGATACTACAATTCTTATTTTTTAGTGTGGACATTCTGGTTAATAGATTTCAGTAAGCAGGTGCCTGAAATCTGGAATGTAACAAGCTTCCATCCAGGCTTCTAAGACTTTGGTTAGCATCATAAATACTTGTTGTCTTTTTTTATAATCTGTAGCTTTATTAGTTTAGTCCACTACTTTACCTAGATGTTTTTTAACATGTGATACTTCAAAGGAAGGAGGGATACTTCTGTCTTGTTTCCTATGGGATGACTTGCCTGTAAGGCAAAGTTTCCTTTTAGTTCTGTCTCTAGTTAAAAACCTGGTTTGAGCATTCAAAGGTTAAGTTGGGTGACACAGGAGTGGTCATAAACCAAAATAAGTAATTGTTTAAATCCAGACTAATTTTTAATCAATTCTTCTTGAACTTCCTCTAGGTATTTTTGTGTCACCTCTCATTGTTCAACTCTCAAATGCTATTAATCTTAGATTTGGACTGCTTCTGTTTCTTGCATACTCATCTTGCTAGGCCCTGAGCTGATCTACTTACTCTCCCCATCAATGTTCAGAAGTCAATACAGTATTTTTATTAAGGATACATTACTGAAGTGTGTAATGATCATATTTTGCATTGTGATTTTTGATCATCATACCTTCATTTCAGATGGTGAGAAGTCTTCAGTGGAATGCATGTGATTTTATTTGTGTTTTTGCACAGTAATTTTTTTATCTTTTGAATTCTAAATTGGCTTGAATTGTTTCTATTAATATATGCTACTTCAGGTTCTTGTACCCTTTATTCTGCCTTGCCTGGATCACCTTTTTAAGCATTTTCTAATTCTGTGATACTCCAGTTTTGGCAATTACTAATTTTGACTTTGGGTGGTGAAGTATGAGCTGATGTAATTACTTTATTTTCTTGTATGTGCAAGGTAACATCATCAGAAACGTGCTGTTATTTTTGAACTGGTGAGATATCCATAACACAGCCTCGATTCTTTCATCACCTGAATTGTCACACTTCTATCTGTGTGAAAAGCATGAATGAGCAAAATTAGCAAGAGAATGTTTATGAAAATCACTTTTGTAAATAAGGCTTATGTTCTTTTTTGGGGGTGTAATGTGTACAAATGCTTTTAAAACTCTGTACCTGTAGCCATTTGAAAGTGACTTTCTGAAGGTAGAATCGTGTGTATATTTCTATTGAGTCTTACTACCATCTGTATCATCTCATCCCCAACAGCCTCCAAAACATGTGAAAGTTAGATTGTTGTGTTCTTTTTCCAGTGAATGCTGGCTTATTGAAAAGTGGATGTTTTGAGGTTTGCAGTTGAGCAATGTCTTTATCTCCACATAAGAAATATTGAAGCTAAAAAAAAGTTGCTGAATATATTTTAGGAATCTCAGTGGCTTCTTGAGGAGAGATGAATCTGCAATGCTGTGTTCATCAGGTACTCTGGTAAAACCCCCCATGTACCTGTACACATTTCTCACGTTTTTTTTAACTTCTCTGATAAGGATGTTTGGATGCTTTTTAAGTCAAATTGGATAAAATCTATGTTACACTGCATGAGTGGAGCAGATAGCAGTGTAACTGTGAATGTGAATGTGGTTGTATTTGATTTTGTGGCAATCTCAGTAGTCAACTGATATTTTTCTTTGTTTGATGTTGTGGCATGTGCAAGTTGATCTTTCAGACTGTTAAAATGTGCCTGCTACATGAAGTGCTTTGTTAAAACAGAATTTTTGTATTACTTTGACACTTCCTAATAAACTGAAAACTTGTAACAACATGAACCTTATAGAGCAATGCTGATAGGAAATGTTTAATATCATTTTAGATATGGAGATTTTCATTTTAGCCCTTCAGGATGGCTGCTGTTATCCCCATTAACTGTGATGAAAAGAAAAAGTCTTTAACAAGTTGTACTAATTAGTTTGTTAAAAAAATGCTTGTTTAGGATTTTCAGATTTGAATTTAAATTCTGTATTAGTTTTCAAATAATGAAAGGTTGTTGTAAATAGAAATTGGTGGGTTTTGTGCTACTGAATCTGGCATCCACAGCAAAGGCCACATTGTGCGTTAATTATCCTATTTTTAGAATGTGATCAGGGAGCTCACATCAGTAGCAGAGACAAACATACAGTTATAATTCATTCCTGATTTTAAATTGCAATTCTGTTATCCATTTTCCTTACGTAGACTTTTTTACTGTAAGAGTAAAATGGCACTATCAAAAATACAATAAAATGCTATAAAAACAGGAGCTCAGGTTTCATTGGCTGAATCTTCATTTCATGATTTAAAAACTAGCTATGGGGAAAGGTCTGGAAAGCATTCCTGTATGAATGGAAGCAGGCCCTGTAGAAACTAGTAACTTAAATACATAAACATTCCATTTTGTTTTGGAAAATTTCTTTCCATCATGTACTTGGTTCTCTTGCAAGTTGTAGAGCACTTTAAAGTTAAAATGTGGAAAATCTGTGTGGTCATGTCATAATATGTAATAGTTGCATTGGCTAATGGCTGAAGTTTGATGTCATCAATTCAGGACTTACTAGGAAAAGCAAATTAATACTTCCTTGAATAGGAGTGAGCAGTTCAATTGTGTTGCATTACTTGATCCAGCATTATCATGACTTAGTGTTTTTATCCTCTACAGCCAGATTTTGAATTTTGCTATGGTATGGCAAGGCAAGGTCAACAACACCATGTAGCATATGGTTTGTGAGTAACTTCAAACTTGCCTAACTCTATTCATGAGCAAACACAAACAATAATAGTCTGTGGTGGCCTCTTGTCCCTGCTATTGCTCATGCAACTGCAGGTGTAGTTGACAAAGGAAAGAACTGTCACATCTTTTTAAAAAAATTACAGCTGCCCAGAGAGGGTATGCATAGGTCAGGAAGAACCATGATAAGCTTTTGCAGCAGCACTTGCCAATTGTATCTGCTTTAGTGGACTGCAAGATTGTTCAGGTGGGAAACTTGGTGTTCCCTTTTATGAAGGAGGCGTATCTGCCTTGTTGATATGAGTACATCCTATCTTGGTCAATTTAGCACATGGATGTAGCTAAAAGCTCTGAATATGCTTTGTGAAAAATCACTATTCATCTGAATTCTTTATCTTTCTTTACTTGGTCCAGAAGACCTCAGTCAGGCTTCTGCTGATGGTTTCCATATATTATCATGCCAGTTAGCATTTCTGCTCTTGGCTGCACATTGTATTTGTACCTGGTGGATGAGTTGGTGCTTGCACAATAAATTGCAATAAAACAGAGGAGTTTGAGTTACTTCAAGGGTCCAATGACATCTTGTTCCTGTATTAAGGAATCTGAATTCCTTGCTTCCACTGACCATTAGCTCCTTAGCCTCTTTATCAGGCCTTGATGCCTTTATATTAGTACTACCTTGTTTATCTTGTTTATTATCTCAGACTCTTGTTTTCTGTGCTTGTATCTTATTTATCTACTTGAGATCTGAAAAATTAATTTTGACTATTTTGATCTCCTACGTTAACAGAAATATTTTGTTAATAGAAGGAATTTGGGGCACTAATAAAAGGAAATTACCTCTTGAGAGTTCAGTATATGATTATCTTTCATCAATTAGATGTAGTATCTTGGTGTTCTATGATAGGACTACCCTGCACACTTGGGACTTTTTTTGACCTTAAGCTGTTCTAAGAGGGTGTATTTTTTTCCATAATATGAATGATATAATTTATTTGTAACGTGTTGCTTATCTGCTATGTTAATGATGGGTACAATATCCCCTTGTTTCATGACCAGTTTTCATGCTAATTATATGTTCATGAATTATAATAATTCATGTTTCATGAATTTGATCATACAAGGAAAAAGGAAACACTTGGTTTTCTGCTTGATACCTGTTTGAATGTCATTTTTAAATTGAGTACATTGTTCAGTTTCTTTTTGAAGGGGATGATCTTATCTGCTGGTTGGTACTGTAGCGTCTACTAACAGTTGTGAAACAGTTACATGTTTTTTGAGGTCTTGGCACCAAAATCTTTGAAGTGTGTAAATATACTATGTACTGTGCAGTTTTCAACAGTTTACATAGTTCTGATATGGATGAGAATGAAACTGCATTAGGCAGGGCATCTGAGATCTTTAAAGTTACAAACCTCTCAAGTGGTTTTGAGCAAACAACTCATTTTTTTAAAAATATGTACTGTCAAAGAACATGTTTTTACAGATTTCTACCCTACTATTTTAAGTGTGGTGTTTTGGTTTTTTTGTTTGTTTGGTTTGGGGTTTTTTTTGTGCTAATTATGTCAAGAAATGGTAGGCAGGAACATCAGTTGGAAGGAACTGTCAGTGAATGTATTACTCTGGAGTTCCCCAGTCTGTAGCGGAAGTTGAACTGGGGTAGAATGATGTAATTTGTCTGGCACCTTTGGTTTCTGCATGCATAGCAAATAGCTTACAGGATTTAATCCTTTTTTTTTTTTTTTTCCATAAATACAACTAGCTGTCCTCCAGGTGGACCTCTCTTTTTACTGACATCTGACTTAGTACACTTAGTTTATTGTTATGTTTCAGCTACTTAATACTGTGTAGGGCTCAATTGTTTCAGGTATTTTCTCTTAATCTATTCCTTTCAGTTGCCCAGGGATTGTCAGAGACAAAAGGAGGCTGATACACTGTTATATGGACAGGCTGACTTATTTGCAGTGTTCTGAAATATTGACTACTAAGAAAATTACCTTGGGTAAAAGGGTAGATTTCTTTTAAAGATTTCTTTTAAAGGCTGTAGCTTGGATCCAGTGTGCTCAAAAAGCCCATGTGTGTGTTCTTTGAACTGCCTGAGAAATTTCTTTTGCTTGCTGTTGCAAGCTAATTGTGTGAGCAGTTTTCTAGAGAAGGGGAAACGATGTTTCCTGTCAGGGAGGAAATGGGGCATAGTGCATGGTATCCACAGAGATGCTGAGATCTGCTAGCCTTAGGGCTTGTGCAAATAAAAAAGCTGTTGTTTTGCTGGAGGAACTGAGTCTCAAGAATGTCTTGCCTCCTCAGCTGACTCCTAATTCACCTCACTGAGACCTGCCTTCCTGAGGCCAAGCGGATGTCAGGGTAATCTAATACTGGCATGCTTACTTGGGACACTCAAAGCTGACCTTCAAAAAAAAAAAAAGAAAAGCATCTCACCAGAGCATTTGTCCTAGCTGTAATGTGGCTGGTGCTGCTGTACAAAGTCAGTCTGGTTTCTGTGTAGGTAGCCCTTTTTCTAGCATGAAATTCCTATGCATTCTCTTTAAAGCCCTGCAAAGATAACTTTTTTCCTGGCTTCTTCTAAAATGAGCAGCAAAAAATTGTAAGTGAAACTTCTGCACACCTCTGTATTTGACCATAATGCAGCACTGCTGGTGGTAGCTGTCTAAGTAACAGGGAACTAAACCATTATATAAATAAGGAGGTTATTTGCCTGCTGGCTTTTGAACAAGGGAGAAGGCTAGTCCTTATTGGTACCCCAGAGCCTTTTCTTTCCATCAGGAGGCCTAGATTTTATCTCAGCCCAAAGCAATCACCTCAGCACTGACTGAGTCTTGGAGTAACACACCAGCTGTAGGTGAGCTTTGTTATAATCCTGGACTGACAACTGGTAAAGTGGTTTCACCCAAGGACTACTTCAAGGAGTGATATTAATGAATGCTTCTTGCTGCTCCTTTGCCAAGGTGCAGCTGCTGTTCACAATCCTGAATGCACTTATGAAATAATCAGGGAAGGTTGGCTGCATCTTTCTTGTGTAAGCTGAGTGATGTGAGTACTATAGCCAGAGACTGAATTTTGAGAAAGCACTGCAGAATATGTATTACTACTGTGTACTGTGGTACATACTGTATCTGCAGCCCTGGATACTAGAATGAGACCTTAAAGTAGGCATTGTACAAAAATGGTGAAGGCTGTTTGCTCTTAAGGAATGTATTTTTCTTAAAGCTTTTCTGCCTCTACAGTTGGTTTTGGTTTTTTTCTTAACAGTAGAGCTCTGTTTGCAAGAGAACTTACAGCTGCTCAAGCAAACTACAATAAGCTAAATGTGGTGCAGCTATAAATCCATGCTAGTGGGCTGCACAGATTCATCTGAATGACTGCCAATGTAGGTCTGTTCCTATAGTGCCTTGTAGCCTCCTCACACAAGAAATGTTGCTTAGACTTGGCAGTTGCAAGTGTCATGACAAACAGCAGTATCTCCTCGGTTTGCAGAATTCTTCTAACCACAGGTGTTCTGATAGGGCTGTGTTGGAGGCAAGATTAAAGGATGAGAGAGTGGAAAAGACTGCAAAAACAGGAGATGTGAAAAAGACTGATGTGAGAACAGGAAAAATGGGATGAGGCAGATAAGAGCACAGTGGAGGGAGGCTCTGATGCTGACAGCTGCTTGATAAAGTCTGTTTAAATTAAAAATCTTTGAAGAATGTTATTGAGTCTTTGAGGGAACTGGGCCATAGTTGGAAAACATACAGTGCTTGTGTGGATTGTTTAAAAGCTGAGAAGCAGAGGGTGAGCAACTGCTCCTTGCAAATGGGGAGAGAGGCAGATGCTGGACTTCCACAGATCTTTGTAATGAGATGGGTACTTTTGACATGATCTTGGAAAGAGAGTTGAACAGTGAAAGGATGAAGGTTGCTGATGAAAGGTAGCTGTTAAGGATGGTGAAAACGCAGGCCTACTGGATCCCAGTAACACAGACTGCTGGTAAAACTTCCTTTGCCACCCTGTTGGCCAATGTAGGAGAATCTGACTTAGTTATGATCTATGAGCTGAGTGTTGCAACTAACACTTTGCTTTTAGCTCTTCTTTACTTAAGTAGTAACAGCTTATCTGCATGGTTTCAAGAAAGATGAGGACTAGTTTATGAAATAAGAATTTATTATGTTGTCAAATACCTGATGTTCCTGAAACTGCATTTTTTTTCCGAATGTGATTGAAAGCTAGAAGTTCTGGGGTTATTCTTGTCAGGTCATTGGTTTTTTTAACTAGGCATCTGCTAATAGCTAGTGCTGGAGATGGGAATGGATACTTTAAGTTTTTACAAATTATTTGATCATAGCCAATCTAATGTCCTCATTTAGAAAAGAAATGCTTAAATTAACTGTAAAAAAAATTGTTTCAGCAAACCTGTACTGAAGGTGTTTCAGATGCTGTTTCATTTAGCCTACAGGGCTGTTGATACCACAGGCTTTGTGTTGTCACTGTCCTTTGTTTGAAAGAATGACCTCTGGTTTGATGGAAAGTGAAGCTGTATGTAATAGGGAAATTAAGGAGAGGAAATGCTGGTCTCTGCAAGGAGCAGCAGTAGCTTATGAAGGTGATTGCTGTCTTTCTGTTTGCATAATAATGTGTGTACAGGTCAACTGTGCATTTTGTGATCTTTTTGCATAGTGAGGCTACCAGTCTCCTTGAAAAGGTTCTGCATGAAGAACAAGTTAAGAGGAAATGTGTAATGAAAAACTTACATATCTTGCATGGATAAAATCTTTTGCAAGTCAGAAAGAGTGCCAATTGTTACATCACACAAGAAGTATGGAAACAGCTAAATGTGAGTTATAAGTTTTCAGTTTCTGCTAGGTCTTTGGTCTGTGTTATCTTTTGGGAATGGTAAGCAAAGGAGTCTCTTTGGAATTGTTAAATAGGCAGCTTACATCCAGGTGTATACCTGAAGTCACAAGGCAGACAGTGATCTTGATCTGAATTTCAAGAAACTTAAAATGAGTCAAATGCTTCTGGAACTCCTCAGTTTCTTATTGAATTGTCCTTTGGATTACAGTAGTACTGCCATTCTATTTGACAGTAAATACTGAACTGTATTTCTGAAATAGTCTGACAAGCAGTTGGTTCTAGTTTTCCTGCCTAGCAGGGAATAGAACCTTTTTGTGTACCTACAGTCTCCTAAATACATTATTGGCACTGTAAAGCTGTGATACTAAATGAAGACATCAGATACTTCCTTCTCATACAGTTGTTGAGAAGTAGTTATGATACTAGGGAAATAAATTATTCTGTCTTAATAGAACATAGATGTTGAGTTCTAAAGTTTAGATTCTAGCATCTGTCTTCATATTGGTTATTAAAAATAATTTTGCTGGTGTTATTTTGGACAGACTGAATGCAGTGTTGTTTTTTTTCTGGAACACTCACCTCCAATGCTTGGACTAGAATTCTCATTGGCATGCATCATAAGGAGCTGAACTTACTGAAAGAAATTTGAATTTGTTTAGCTCACTGGACAGCAGCTAAAATTGGGACTCTAAAGCAGTGGATTTTATACTTCCTGTGACAGTGGATTTTTCTGGGTACTTGAGTGTCTTCTGAACCATTGCACCTAAAATAGCAGTAATGGGACTGTTTTCTTCTGTGTAGTATTGTCTCTGACTTTAAGCTACCCACAAGATCTCTTGGAAGACTAGACTTTTTGTTTTGCTGGTGGAATATGGTGCTCATCTTGTATTATGTTTGAGAACATAGATGCTTCATGTTTTGGAAGATCTGCAATACTTTCAACATATAATGCTTGTAATTACTGTGCTGGAATGCGTTTGTATTGAGACTGGGATAATTACTGGTCACTGGGGACGTGAAAATTAGTCATGTTATGTAGCTTGGCATCTGGTATAAACTTTTTTTTTTCCACAAAAATGCATCCTTAGTATTCAAGGAAACTGATTAAGATACAAGTATACTCTGCAATTACATGCTGTAATAAAGTAAATAGTTAGAAAAGGGTTCTAGCAGCATTTTTGTTTCAGTTTTTCTCAAGCTCTCTTGATTTTATACTTAGGACTACTTTTCAATCTGTAGTATTAATATAGTCCTATCCAAAATGCAGTATGGCATTTTGCTGGTATTCTTAATTTGTATGAGTAGATCTGTTGGTGTTAAATGAGAGCAAAGTTTTTTTGTATTTCTGTATGCTTTATAGTAAGGGCTCAAAAGGTGCATGGGAGATACTGTACTCCTGAGACTTTAGTATGTATTTATCCTGTTACAGATGACTGTTTGTGTTTTTTAGTATTTAGTATACACTTGTCTGTAAATCTTGTAAGTGAAGTCTAATGCTGCTCTTCTTAAATTTGTGGGTTTTTTCCTCCAGGGTTTGAAATCTAGAAGAATGGCAGACATAGACAAGTAAGTAAAATCTGCAGGTTACTGGGGTTCTCTGACTGTGTCCTATGCTGTACTTCAGACCACTGAACACTCCAGCAACTTGACAGACAGGGACTTGGTAGTGATCTTGGCACTGTGACAAAGTGCGAAGATATATAGCACGTGGGAGAAAAGCTTGAGTTCTTTATGCCTAATAGATTTGAGATCTTAATTGTAAGTAAAACTAAAACTGGGACAAGGCACCAGTCAGCTTACTATGTTAGCTAGTACTCTGGAGAGGAAAAACAGGTGGTACTGCCCATTACTATTGTTTCACTGTATGTGGTGGTTTTTTTCTCACTACTTCAAATGTTCTTATTTTGTGACATTCAAAGTATAATTTAGGTGAACCTACCCTCAGTTCTTGAAACCTGAACATCTTAACAAAGAGGGTGTGTAGAGCAGAAGGAAGCTTTGACTTGTTGATACGATCATGAGATGAAGGAATTCTTCTGTAAAAGGGACTCTTCAAAATTCAGGAACACTGCTAGTTCTTTAAATTGTTGTAATTGTCAAATGTAAAACCTGAATCCATGAAGACAAATTTGGTTTTGTTGGGCTAATTAAGACTTCTGGTTTGTCACAGATCAAAACTGACACAACAGATTGCCTTTATACATGTGATCTCAAAGTTGAGCTTTTTAAGCTGATTATAGTGTATTATAAAATTAACTTCTTGATCCTGTTATTGAATATTCCTAATAGCAAAGAACAGTCTGAACTTGATCAACAGGATATGGAAGATGTTGAAGAAGTAGAAGAAGAAGAAACTGGTGAAGATGCCAACAACAAAGGTAACCTTGAAAATAAGGATTTCTAAGCAGCTGCCTATGTACTTTCCAATTAATGTGCAAAATGGATTTTGCTGCTTAAAATAATGAAAAATGGTAAAGCATAACTGATTCACATCTGTATTTAAATTCTGAAGCAAGGATTTTTATTATTCAGTTGTGTGTTTTTTAAGTTGCCTGCATTCCCTCATTTCAGTGATGGTTAGTACCAGTTCAGGCAGCTCTGGCCACCCTATGAGTATGTGTAATTGGAAAAAGAAGGATTATTGTGGGTATGGGACTAGATTCTTTCAAAACCTACAATAGTTAAAAGCTTTTGAAATGTGAAGCTTTGGGTAGGAGAAATCATCAGGTGCATATATATATATGTGTGTGTGTCTCATTTTTAAATCAGTTGTGTCACGGTTTAACACTGACCCGGCAATTAAACCGAATAACAGACGCTCTCTATTAATCTCTCTCTCTCCTTGATAGAGAAAGGAGAGAGAATAAGGGAGAGAGACTTATGGGTTGGAAGCTAAACTACACACTTTAATGAAACAGTAATGATAAATAGGTAAAATTACTAAATATATACAAATGTACAGGAAAATGGAAACCACATTCCTCCCCCCTCTCCCCCAATAACTCTCACGTCACCACCGAGGCTGTAGGGCAGCCCTGAGAAAGTCCAGGCTGGACTCCTGGAGTCGGCAGCAGTCGGGAACCGGAGGCAGGAACACACAGATATGGGCTGGCACGGATCAGGAGCACAGGCAGACGAATGGACAGGATCCTTCCAGGATGCCGGGTGAAGGAAGGGAAGCAGGAAATCAGGAAAAGATCTGGAAAGATCTGGCTCGGCCCTTGTGATGCCTCCAATTTATACTGAGTGTGACGTATATGGGATGGAATACTCTGTTTGGTCAATTCTGGCATCTATCTTGTCTGTTCCTCCCTAAAGGAGGGTTCAGGTGGGACCTCTTTACTCCTTCTGGAGGGTAAAATGTTTTCCTTAGAGCTGATAAGAGTCCTTGGCTCTGCATACCAGTCTCTAGCAGTAACTATAAACATCAAGTGTTATCAGTCCTAAAAGCACACACACTGCATGAGAAACTTGCTGTTAATTTCAGCAAATGCAACTACTTACAAGGGACTTAGCTAAAAGCAAAAGTACAGAAACAGAAAAGCACCTTTTATCCTGGCCCAAACCAGGACAAGTTGCTTAGAAGTTTGCTACTGAGTCGTTTAAAACTGAACAGAAGTTCCATGCTTAGTGCTACCACTCTTTAAATTGAGAAATCTTTTTTTTTCTGCTTATCTGAAAAAACCTGAATGTGGATCAGACTACTGGTTTTGTTTGTGCTTAACAATCTTTTTCATGCTTTGTAGTTAAAGACTGGGGGCTCAGAATCTGAAAAGTAAGTAGAAGAGAAATAACTAAAAGTGATTTTGACTTCCAATAGTGTCACATTATGTATTTGCTGGAACAGAATAATCACACTAAAGAAAAAGTAGGATAATTTTGCTCAAGTGTTTTCAAAACTGGATTACAGAATTCTGGGGAGCACACTGGTCAGCTGAAGAGCAGTTTATGAAAATTAAATGGTAAATATTCAAATGTCCCAGATGAAATACAGATTAATAATCTGTATTTATAGTGACTAATTTTGGCTATTGCAGATGAGGATCTAAAGGGAAATTATACTGTAGGACTCTTGGAGAGAAATTTAACTTTATAAATCAAACATGTTTCAGTAGTAGGGAAACCCAACACAGCAGTTGCTTTGCATTTTTAATTCTTGCCTTGTTTTTCTAGTATTTTTTAATGTGTTTTTTTCATATGTTTTACTGATACACTTTTTAAACTCTAGATAATTCAGTTTTTAAATATATCAAAGGGACTTCTGTAACCACTAAGTAAAGCATTCATGCTTTTAGGTCAAAGCCATCTTTGAAGAAGTAGTGTTCATGTATCCAAGAATTTGAAAAACAGTGTGTTGTTGGATTTCAGTTTGAGGGGATGTGGCTCTTGGCAATTGCATACCCTGTGTATGGTGTGCATATGAATATGATACTAATAACTGGCAACTTAGTCATGTAGCAAAATTGGGTTGGGTTTTTAGTGTATAGGAAATCCTAATGAACAGTAAGACCAGAGAAAACTAGATACATAGATGCTAGGAGTAGTGTTTAATGATGTGAGGCAGTATGTTTAATTACAGTTTCTACTGCTAAAATATAAATTATTGCAATCACTATGGAGAAACAAAAGTGCTTTTTTGAACACCACTTGAAGCTTCAGCATGTAATTTCAGAGTTGGGATAGTGGAAGAGAATAGTCACGTGTGGTTACTGTAGTCAAGGGCATAGTAATAAAAAATTGTATGCTATTTCCAAAAGCTTTGCATATTAGGGAGGATTTAAAAGCTTCACTCTCATTTGAAGTTGCCTGAAGAATGATATAGAAACCTAATATTAATTAAAAGGAATGTAAAGTACTTGTCTGCCTGCCTATCTGTAGATTTCAGGGTAAGAGGATAAGGGAGCAAAGCAGCACGATAAACGATCATAAATTCTTACTAAAAATTATGGTGTCAGCAGGTGGAGTCAGATTTTGAGGAGAAGTAAAAAGGTTGATACTAATACAGGTAGTGAGAACACGGGCTAGAAATTTGTGGAGTTTTGTTATAAAAGTGCTTCTATTTTTGTTTGTAACAGGTTTCCCATTTAGACAGAATGCAGAGGGGTAGATGATTGACTTCAAGGATCTAGAACTGATACTTTGTGTCAGACTAGTCTAATGAATAATTTTTTTCTTTTGCAGGAAAAATTAGGTAAGCATAGATTTTTAAAGCAGTTTTAATTCCAGGTCTGAAAGGGTCTTGTTTCTTTCCATTTAATGTAAAATGGAATGAAAATCCCAATTTGAGTTTTTATTCACCTATTAAAAAGTGTGAGTTCTTCTGCCTTTTTCTTCTGGTTTTTCTTTAATTCAGAATAAAACATGTCAAGGTAAGTCTGATGCTTTTAGGGGCATTGTATAAAACATTGCCTTTTAACAAAAGAGCTCAGCTTGCTTGAATAGTGACTGCTTAAGTCCAGGTGGTGCTTCCATTTTCACTTTAGAATGGATTTGATCTATGCTTCCAAAATGGAGAAGTTTTGATATATTTATTTGCCTGTTTTGCTTTACAAGTGTATATATAGTAAACTTACTGCTCTTTTGTAGTATTAAGGCAATTATTTTTTTCAAGATTAGTCAAAAAGATGCACTTTGCACTTATGTAATTTTCTTTTTAAATTTAGCTCGACAGTTGACTGTGCAGATGATGCAAAATCCTCAGATTCTTGCAGCCCTTCAGGAAAGACTTGATGGTCTTGTAGGAACATCTACAGGGTATATTGAAAGGTATAGTATTTGTTCAGTATGAGCAGAGTGGTATAAATGGTTCTTTTGGTTTCTGAACAGTATTATCTGTAAGATGAATAGTCATAAATCCCTGCATTGCCCCTATAGCAGAAAGACTAATACAGTCTCTGAAGTGCATTGCAGAAGTGAGGAGTTTTCATTTGGGCTTTCATGAAGAAGAGTTCTAAAATATTTACAGTTTCTAATGCTGTCCCCTACAGTTACAATATGGTACACTTTTAAAAGGTACTTTCCTGCTGTTTGGAATGTCATTTGTAGCTTTGCCTTAATCATGAAGTGTGGACAAATTGTTGGAGACCTAATGTCTCTAGTATAGTCATTTCTTGGTTTGAGTGTAACCAGGAGTTAATAAAATCAGGATGTTGTATCAGTACTTCATGTGGTTTCCATGTTCTCAAAACCATCACTTGCTAAAATTCTCTTTGCTTAACAGGTAGAATTTTCTGGTTCTTTTATGTAATTTCTGACGATATATGAACGTTTCACTACATCTACAGGAACTGTAAAGCATACATCTGCCTTGCTGTGACAGGGACCTACATTGCTGTTGTCTTGAACTGGGGCAGCTACTAAGTGATAGGCATTGCCTCTGCTGCTACTCCTGCTTATATCACTCTCCTGTTATAGATGATAGCATGGAGGAAAAGCTCATTTAACTCTCAGCCTTCCCTAATAAATACTGGCCCAAGAAGGAACATGGAGTTAAAAAAGAGTACGCAGGTGCTTTCTCTTCAAGGCACTGCACACACTACAAGCTTTCTATACCAAATATTTTTCTTCTGTTTCTCAATAGATGTTAATTAACCTCTACTAATCTTCCAGGAACCAAAGTGGTAACAGTGATTTACATGGCATCCTTCTAGTCAGCTGCTTTCTAGGATACTATACCATCAATTCCAAGTACTCTTGTGCATTCTCTTATAACAAAAGTATTGCAACATTGCCATTGTTACCAAATGCTTCCTAACTTGCACTACAAATATAGTTGGAAAATGTATGCAACTGGTCTGTACTTTATCAACATATGCATTCTGACTTAGCCATGCTTTACAGGTGCCTCTTGGGCATCTTCCCAGGTATTACTTTGAACTGATTTATCCACAGAGCCTAGACACTGAGATGGCAGAAGCAGGAACTGGGGATCTTAAAAGCTTTATATGTATGGGCTGCTAAGGAGTAAGCTGGTCGGAAACTAAACAGGTTCCAGGAAACACCCACTATCATTATAAACAATCTTTTAAGAAAGAAGTTTCATGAAAGAGATGGCTTTTCCAAAGTAAATCCAAAATGGAGAAGCAGACCAAGAAGTATGAACTGGACTGCACAAATACAACAACAAGTAAAACCTGTTGCTCAGAATACAACCCCCTAGCAAATGTTACAATTACAGAATAATAACAACCCTTCCACAAGCACCTGAGGGAAATTTTACTCTACAAAATAAGTTTCATTAAAATTACTGTAACCAGGCACAGGTGAAAAGGCAAGTTTTTGGACAGGTGCCAGGCAATTAGCAGATTCTAAATCTGAGTAGACAGATGTTTCCTGGAACCTGTTTAGTTTCCTAGCAGCTTATGCATCTTATTCCTTAGTAGCCCATACATATAAAGGTTTTAAGATCCCCAATTCCTGCTTCTGTGCCAATCCAGCTAGTAATTAGACATTTCTTGATTCTGCTCAATTGTATGAATTTATGCTGCTTATTAATAATATAAAACTCCCTTTTAATATAATGTTTTATTGCACAAATTTGTCTCATGATTGATCCAGGGGATGAAGTACTCTGGGTCTCAATCAGGTTAAGCCTTAGTTTAAAAAACTTGTGCTAAGTTTCTGTGTGTGGTACAATGGGTCATAGTTGATTTGTTGAGCTTTCTAAAGCTTGAAGTGGAGTGTAAAGTCTGGTTTGATGCAATGTGGTTGGTAAGAGGTCTGATTAAGGAGAGGTCAGCATGTCCTTAGCATGCAGTATCAGTAACAGTTTTGTCATTGAATTTTTCAGCTTGCCTGAAGTTGTTAAAAGACGTGTGAATGCTCTCAAGAACCTTCAAGTTCAGTGTGCAAAGATAGAAGCAAAGTTCTATGAGGAAGTTCATGAGCTGGAAAGAAAATATGCTGCTCTCTATCAGCCATTATTTGACAAGGTATTTTGATGCTAACATGATTTGTACTTAAAAGCTTTAGCTAAAGCACTTGGGAATATAAACTGAAAGCTTATTCATGTTCTTAATTATTTTGGTCTAGCATGTGCCAATTCAATTCAATTGACACCATTTTACCATCCAGTGAATGTCAATGAAGATTAAGGGGGAGAAAGGGTATGTCTGCTCCCAAATTCACTTCAATATACCAGGCCTCATCATGTTAACTGAATAGATGTCAGATGGAACCTACCTGACCTTTTGGAATTCTGGCAATTATTTTAGTGTGTTGAAAAAGCTCAGAACTGGTGTGTCACCTCCTCTGGCACCCTAGGGCCAGAAGAAAAAAGTTTTCATAGACAATTTATATACTAATTGTGTAATTTCAGGATTAAGAACTTATTTGTTAGGGTGTTGCTGGTTGCAGTGTCTAGGAAATGTGAAAATATTCCTGGTTTCCTCTTCCAGCGAAGTGAAATCATCAATGCAATTTATGAACCTACAGAGGAAGAATGTGAATGGAAAGCAGATGTTGAAGAAGAAATTTCAGTGAGTATCACAGTTGTTTCTCATCAATATCTCAAGCTTTAGCATTAAGCAAGATGCAGTGCAGTAACTAGAGTTTAAAAAAAAAAGGGTACATAATTATTACTTGCTTATAGTAATGGTAATGATTTTAATGATCACTTAAAGGGGGTGTGTATGAAATTTAATCTGTACTGTTTATTCATGCTTATGAACATAAAACTTTACAGAACCTTGTTGGTGCACTTCTAAAATGAAGAAAAACTAACATTTTTACTCTATTAAGGAGGAAATGAATGAGAAAGCCAAGCTTGAAGAGGAAAAAAAAGATGAAGAAAAAGAAGACCCAAAAGGAATTCCTGAATTTTGGCTGACAGTATTCAAGAATGTGGACTTGCTCAGCGATATGGTTCAGGTAGGTGGTGGTCCAGGGTTGTTTAAAGTTGTGTTAATATGTATGCTAAGTGCCTTTAAGAAAGCAGTAGAAAACAGTACATTACCTGATGTCTGAGAGTGGAACTGAAACAAATACTTGGGTATCACCTCTGGTACTGTATTCAACATGAAAGCACAGAGGTCTCTGAAATACCTTATTATTGTGTTATTTGTTGAACTTATTTTACCTTAGCAATAGATTTTGTGCTTATAGGAGTGTGTCTGAGATTTTAGATAACTGCTACAAACTACTAAGTGGTAAGTTGTGTACTGCAGTGGAAACTATACAACCATTGTTGCCATCTGCTGGTCATGTTCACGAAAATGTTCAGTGCTATAACAAGGTTCTTCTACGTCAAACTCATTCTAAATATGTCTTTATCTCTGCAGGGTATTGAAATCTGTGTACAGTTCAATGTAACAAAAACTGTTTTCTTTACAGGAACATGATGAACCTATCCTGAAACACTTAAAAGATATAAAAGTGAAATTTTCAGAAGTTGGACAGCCTATGGTTAGTTTAACCTATTTAATAAGATTACTTTTGTGTTATCATATAACTTGTATTTGTATATTAGTAGTGTGGTCTTTGATAGACAATTGTCTTATGGCAATCATGAGAAATATATAGCTGCTGCTTCTGAAAAACAGTTCAAGGACTAATACTAGTCTTGCAGTGTCAAATGAACAAATTAATACTTTATTTAACCTTCCAATTTTGGTGATTTACTAACTTGGCCTTAATACCTGATGACTTAGTTTTGCCTTTGAATTCTCATGCATTCGGGTTAGTTTTTCTAATAACTGCTATAAATGGATATAATTTCCTTGTCAAAAACCAGATAACTTCCTAAGTTTTAATATTTTAATTTTAGCAGTTATTTCTGTATGTTAGCACCAGGAAAGCTGTACGCTGGGAGATCTTGTATCACCACTGCAAACAGTTTATTAAGTACTAAGCAGACAATCAACATGGTAAATAAACATTTGAAAAGTTACTGTACAACTTGGGCAACAAACTCCAGAATAAGTTAGGTGTGTGCACCGTTTCACTATTGATAGAGATGGGTGTGTTCCATTTTGGTTGGGGATTTTAGGTACTTAGAAGTTAAAGATATGTATTGCTACATTGCTAAAGTTATCACTCTGCAATTGTTTTTAAGAGTTTCACCTTAGAATTTCATTTTGAGCCAAATGACTACTTCACAAATGAAGTGTTGACAAAGACGTATAGAATGAGGTCAGAGCCAGATGATTCTGATCCCTTCTCCTTTGATGGGCCGGAAATCATGGGTTGTACAGGGTAAGTGCTAATAAATAACTTTTTAAGGCAATGTAAGAGTTTCTTCCTTAGCATTCATTATCCAGCTGTAGACAAAGCATTTTGGGAAGGTGCTGGAAAAGTTACTGCTACCTAGTAAGTTGTAAACAGAAGGGCTTGATTTGAGGTTGATTTTTTTTTTTTTAATATTCAACTGGTGTTACTGAAATACGTAATAAGACCCTATGTTTTCAAATAGAATGGGTTGAGTTGGAAGGAGCCTTTAAAGATCATCTAAACCAATCCATCTGCAGTGAGCAGGGACCTCTTCTACTAGACTAAGTTGCTCAGAACACTACCCAACTGGACCTGAAACTTTTCCAGGCACAGGGCATTTACAGCCTCTATGGGCAACGTATTCCAGTGTTTCACCACCCTCACTGTAAAAAATGTTTTCCTTATATCTAGGCTAAATCTGCCTTCTTTCAGTTTAAAATCAGTACCCCTTGTCCTGTCGCTACAGGCCTTGTTAAAATATGTCCCCATCTTTCTTACAAGTCCTAAGTACTGGAAGGACACAATAAGGTCTCCCTCCTCAGAGCTTTCTCTTCAGGCTAAACAGCCCCAGCTCTCCCAGCCTTTCTCATCCTTTTTATGTCCTTCCTCTGAACATGCTCCAGCAAGTCTGTGTCTTTCATGGACTGTGAGGACTCCAGAGCTGGATGTGATAGCCTGTTGTCCATCACACCAGAGCAGAGTAAAGGGGTAGAATTGCCTCCCTTGACCTGCTGGCCATGCTTCTTTTGATGCAGCCCAGCATACAGTTGGCTTTCTGGGCTGTTAGTGCATGTTGCTTGCTTGTGACTTCTCATCCACAAGTACCCCCAAGTGCTTCTCTGCAGTGCTGCTCTCAATTCCTTCATCCCTCAGGCTGTATTTATACTGGGAATTGCCTTGACCCACGTGCAGGACCTTGCATTTGGCATCCTTATCCACCAAATATCCATCCAGCAAATTTGTATCTCCAGTTTATGTGGGTTATCTATAAAAACAGGCAACAACATTGTTGAGTACCTCAGCTGCCTTCTTGTCTCTTGTTATGAGAGACAAGAGACAGGTATATTCTCCTTGATCTCTGTTTCTGATTGACATCCCTGTAGAAGCTCTTCTTCTACAGCATTGTTTGCATTCCTTGTTAAGTTCAACATCACCTGTGCTTTGGCCTTCTTGACTCCATTCTTCCACAACTGGCCAGTGTCTCAGAACTCTTCCCAGGATATCTTTTCCTGCTTCTAGTGTCTGTGCAGCTACTTGCCCTTCAGTTTAACCAGCAGGTCTTGACTCAACTATGCCAGTCTTTTGCCTTCTTTTCCTCATTTCTTACACATGGTCATTGAGAGCTCTTGCCCTCTATGGAAAGTGTCCTTGAGGTATATCTAGTGTATATATATGTTATATATGCACATAAATTTTTAAAAATCTAATTACTATTTATTTATCTTAAGTACTGTTCTGCAACCACTAAAGCTGAATTTTTAGATGGATGGTGTTACTGTTCTGTACACCTTGGCAGCTTCTTTCAAAATATGTTAGATCAATTCTTTTAATCCTTTTGTATTTCTGACATGCAGCATTTTGGGAAATCTGTTACAGTTCTACTTTTTGTATAATGTGGTTGTCCACTTTGTTTTAGAATTGTTGAATATTTGCCTTTGAGTGTGTTTCAGTTAATCTGTTTGGGAAAGGAAGAACAGCCATCTGTTAACTCCAGATTCCTCATTAATTTAAAGATCTATTGTACTTCTTTCTCTGTGATGTCTCCTATTCTAAATTGGATGTTATTCTGCAGACTACATAATACTTATGTGTGACTTTTCTTGTGTACAAAAAGCTGAGAGAAATTTGGCTTGTATATTGTTAGTCTTATGGGTACATCAGGATTCTTTGCATCATGACCTTTTCAGTTGCATTCATCTTTCTCTTGTTCTGAGTGATAACTAACTCACATCTTATCACTGTGTAGTCAGGGTTATTTTTACCTATACAGTACTGTGTAGTTACTGACTTCTGTTTACCAGTGTATGTCCCAGTCACTTAATGGGACATATATTAAGTAAGACAGCCTGTTCTTATCCCAAAACAATTTGCCTCCTTTGAGTCTTCAAAGGAATCGAATGACAAACTTCAGCACATGTGAACAGGTGGTCTTACTGGTGTTAGTTCTTCATTTACATCTCCCTAGAAATTTTTAGGCATGTCCGACAAGCCTGTGGGCATGATTTTGCAGGGTGAAGTTAAAAAGCCACAAACTGAAAATGCAAAAAACCCAAGCAATAACTACACCCCTGCCTGATGCATTATTTTAAAGGCTTATTCATTACAATGATAGGTGTGGTAAACTTGGGCATATTACTAGTATGACTGAATATGACAACTTCATAATGGATAGGTAGCACTAAAAGTTATATGAAGCCATCCTTTTATAGGACACTAGGTAAAACTTGGTAGCAGATGAAAATTGGTATTTCTGAGAGAGTGGGAAAGGAAAGACTTTTGGATGAAAAAAACTTCAATCCTAAAATAAGCCTGTTACTTTTGTGCTCAGAAGTATAAACCAATGAAAAGATATCACTGAATAAATACTACCTTAATGTTTTATATTTACTGTGTCCCTTTCAGTTGTGATATTCTCAGTAGGTACTTGTGATAAGCTACAGCTGTTGTTTTTTTCTTTTCCTCTCCAGCTGCCAAATAGACTGGAAAAAAGGAAAAAATGTTACCTTAAAAACCATTAAGAAGAAACAGAAACATAAGGGTCGTGGAACAGTTAGAACAGTGACAAAAACTGTTTCCAATGATTCTTTCTTCAACTTCTTTAGTCCTCCTGAAGGTAAAACATTAGTTTATCTACGTTACTACATTACTACATTAATTTTAAGTGTAGTGTGTACTTGTTTCTCACTTGTTTCTTCTCTTTTTCAACAGTTCCTGAAAGTGGAGACTTGGTAAGTTGTCTTATACAAAATAAGGTGGAGAGGAAACCCCAGTAGAATAAAGCATGCCTCTGTATACCAAGTTTTTGTTGAAATTGTTCGGGAATTTCTTAAAACAGCTTCAGCTTTAACTGTTTCTGTCTATAACTGGGAATACTTGTGATGTAATAGTATGTAATTGAGTATTCTTTATTAGAAGGAGTATTTGTTGAGCTGGATGGTAGAGTTCAATTTATTAAACTTCAGCAATCTATGAAAGTTGCTTTGGGTCTCCATTCTGGCGTTGTTTGGATTATATTCTCTAATGATTGGATGTGATTAATTTGTGGTTTATGCTGTTAGAAAATTCCCAAACTATTAACTCTTGGATAAAGTAATGAAACAGGAATAGGAAATTGCAAGAGCCCACTCTTCTCTGTGCTCACTAGTAGAAAACTCTGTGGCAATAAGCCATGTTTTTGTTAAGGAGGAAGCACATCAGAGTGGTGAATACATTATGCAGCTTGAGTGAGAAGTCAAACCTCCAGAAGCATGCTGTTAGAACTCCAGTTGGCATCTATACCAAAAATCATATGTTCATAACAGTAAATTAAAAAAAAAAAAGTCAAGCTTTTGAATTGAATTTCATAGGTGACAGCAGGACACTTGGTGTGTAAACAAAAGGAACAAAAACCTGGGATTGGATAGAAGAGCATTTTTAGGTGTTCAGGTGCTTTGCAGCAGCTTGTTTAATGGCAATCATGGAGGTGATGTACTGTAGGAATCAGAAGTAGATTATAAAACATTTAATTAGGCTCATCTGGCTAGTGTTCAGTTAAGAGGGTTGTGCATACAGACTGAATGTATGTAGGATGTAATGTCTATAGGGAGGTACTAACAGTTTTTCTGCTTACAACAAAAGCAAAGTGGTAGGTGGGGGAAGAATAAAACTTAAACTCTAGAATTTTGTCTAATTAAGCTTTCTGAAGAAACAGCCCCCCACTGCATAATGCAGGTAGGCTTTTAAAGTGTCACACTTGACTCCACAACTTCAATACTATAAAGCATGTCCTGAACCAAAAAGGTCAGCACGTGGGTTTTGAATTAACGATGACATCAAAAACTGCAACTTGTGCTTTTGTGTAAAGAGTAGTTGTCGGCTTATGTTTCAGAAAATGGTGTTGTTTCATGCAGGATGATGATGCTGAAGCAATCCTTGCTGCAGATTTTGAAATAGGGCATTTCTTGCGTGAGCGTATAGTCCCCCGGTCAGTATTGTACTTCACAGGAGAAGCTATTGAAGATGATGACGATGATGTAAGTATAATGTTCTTTTGAAATGCCAAAAACTTTGAAATAATGTTGCTTTTGAAGACTTGGGGTAATTTGTAATTTTTATAGTGTTGGTAGCCTTAGAATGGGATGCATCAGCATTACTTTCAGATGAACTTCCTTCCTAGAGTGTTCAGTGAGGAGCAGCATGAAAGTAATTCATGTTTGAAGTAGTGACTTCATAGTTTTATGGCAACAGTAGTAGTAGAAGATAAATGCTTAGACTATGTCAGAGTTTAATATTGTGGATAGGGCATTCCTGGGGTGTGTCATACCAAGTACTTGGGTAGGAGAGCTTCCACAGGACAAGTCTATTTATCTACCTGCTCAGCCTATTACTTGAAGCACAAGTGACACCAGGCTACTGAGTTCCTTCAGATTCAAGCTTATTCCTTTCAGGAGAGCACTCTTCTTAAAAAGCTATAGAAAAGCATGTTCAAAGCATGCCAAGATACTCAAAGCAAGGTCTTCAAAAGCTTTTGTTAAGTGCTTTAAAGGAGCTGAGCTTGAAAAGCAAACCATCCTAGAACTTGATGTGGGTAAAATACTCTTTCCCATACAAACAGGGATGGTTTGAGAGTTTGATTTAGCTAAGTCTTCCTGCCTTAAAAATTAATTCTTAGATTGTAAAATGGTAGCCTGTAGTCCAAAACCTTGGCCTCAAGGAGATGGATGAGAAAAGTGACCTTAGGCTTCAAGACACCCTACTGAGCAGAAGTGTTACCAGCCTAATAAGCCCTTCCAGTGTTGCATGTAAGAAAATTAAGGTGTAGAGTTGTCTCTGCCGGAGAGAGCATAGCTAAGAGGCTGAACATAATTCATGCTGTTGCATAAATAATTTTTAAATCTGTCTCATAGAGGAAGTTCTCTTAAAGCACAATAGAGTGGCATGTACTTGAATTATCTGCCTGGACTTCTGAGCCATTTATGGCTGCATTTTTCACATGATTAAAACCATTTCTTTTCTTTCCTAGTATGATGAAGAAGGTGAAGAGGCAGATGATGAGGTAAGTTGGCAGATGGCCTTGATTGAAGTGGTTTCCTTTTTGTAATTTGCTATGTGGAGTAAGAGTTCCTTTAATTTTTGAATGCTCTGGACACTAAAGTATAACTTAGGAAGGGAAGATACAACACACAGTTTTGTGACTCTAGGCTGAATATTTAAAAAAAAAAAAAAAGAACATAACAAACCAATTAATAAAACCTAAACAAAGGCAACAGTGAGGTTTCTTACAATGCAAGTTGAAACTGATGTCAAAAGATGCTAAGCTTTATAGAGAGTAAACTAATACAGTATGCGTAACTTCAAGTGGTAATTAATGTATTTAAGAGTAGATTTTAATCTTAATTTTCTTGAAAATGGGTCAGCATGCTAAATGTGGAAAAATACAGAAATACAAACAAGTGTTTTTTTCTTTCAGGAGGGGGAAGAAGAAGCAGATGAAGAAAATGATCCTGATTATGACCCAAAAGTAAGGAAGTAAAAAGAATGTTTGAAGTTTGTGTATGCATACACACACGTAAAATTTTATGTAAGTTAAATCCTGATATTTAGTTCAAGTATTAGATTAATAGTTTTTATGGTGAGTATGTTTTGACTGACACTATTGTGATCACAATTCTGACAGAGTAATATCATTAGAGCAACTTTTTAGAAGTTCTTCCTCCAAGAATCATTTTGTAAAAGTAGCTTCTGACTAGGAGCTCTGAAATTAATCAGGCTTTGGTTTTCTATAAATTTGTCTTACAGCAAGTTGCTTGTAATGATGAACATGTTCTATAACGGTTGTAAGAGCATGTAGAGAAGCACATAATCCAGGTTCAGTTTTTGGGAACTTGTCAGAAGCTGACTCCTACGCAGATTTTCTTTTTCAGGGGAGATAATAGCAAGTCTTTCATTGTTTTGAGATAGCAGTCAAGGTTCAGCATGTATCTACAGCCAAGAACAGCTGGCAGCTTTCTTATTCCATGGGAAGAGCAAATGACTAATCAGGTGCAGTTTGCTGGAAAAGTGATTATAAACCACTCACTCAGTGCATAACTTTTTCCTAGATAAAGGAAAAGTAAATTTTGCCACATGAAAACATCTTGGTGGTAGGTGAAAGCTGCTGTCATGAAATGAAGTCTTTGTGAAATAGAAATGACTGCAAAATATACTTCCAATTTTGAGGCAGCATATTGTTCAGGAGGAAGGGTTTGAACTACAAAGTACTATTGAAAGAACTATATAATCTTAACATTGTACCTAGGAAGGGTACAATGTTTTGTAGGGTACAAAAATGTTGTTCAAAATTTATGGCCTGTTGCTGATGTTTCATCTGTTATGCTGTTTTCAAACTGCTTCCTATTCAAGAAAATTCTGAAATAAAAGTGAAACAGCCTCAGGATGGGCTTCCCATTTCCACCCTTTCAGGTTGGTTTTCTAGGCTAAAAAGAACTGAGAAAGGGCAAGACTGTATGCATGGTTTCAGAGAAAAAAAGAAGGGGACTAGAAATAGTAGTTTTACTATAGTGTATTGACATAACACTAAATAGTTGTAAGCTGATCAGACTGAAAGCCAGCTGAATTTATTACAGCATTGTGACCCTAGAATATCTGTCCAAACAAGGTTGTGGACTAAAACTTGCAACTGAACTCTGTTCCCAAAAAGCCTTTTCCTTAAATTGCTGTATTACTGAGAAATATTGTTGGCTGTCTTTCAATATAACAGAAGTAATTTTCACATAAGAATTTTCTAATCTTCTGACTGGATTTTATTGAAAAAGATCTCTCCAGAGCATTAAGAATGTACCATGATTTGGTGTTTCCATGCACTGCCCTACATGGCTTCTGAAGTGAGGCCATGTCCTTGTTACTGACCACAGGAAGGTTCTTGTGTCTCAAACTGTTTATAAGTCCTGGGTGCTTTTTTGAGCCAGGTTGGTTGTTACTGCACCTAGATTTTTCCTATTTTAGGGTCTTTCGGAGTACCCTGCCACACTTAGTTTTCAAGAGCTTTTTGTTTTGTGTTTTGGGTTATATGCCCACACAGTAACAAAGCCAAAATGCTTTCTGGGTATTGCTGTGTCCCAAGACAGCAGTATTACTAATACTAGGCAATTAATTTAATGGAAAAGACAAAAGAAGGGCTTGAATACTGGAACAATAGAAAGTATGCTGAGTGATATTAATAGTTCCTTTTAAACACTGATATTTCTAAACTCATTTCCTTTTTTTCTCAACAGAAGGATCAAAACCCAGCAGAATGCAAGCAACAGTGAAGCAGTGTGTGTGTGGCCTTGAGGATTACCTGCACTGTAATAGCCTAAACCACAACTATTAGTTACTTACAGCCTTATGTTTTGTATCTTGGTAGGATTATGTAACCAATTTGTTAAAAAAAAAAAAAAAATGAAATTCAAACACGTAAGAACCAGTTTAAAATGTAGGTTCAATCTGCCTAGCATTTTAACAGTGTAATTTTCTGCCAATATGTAGAATGCAGTAAATTCCCTAAAGCATGAATGTTAATTCATTGCTACATAGTTTTGTTCTTGTGAAGTCTTTGTCATGTAGCTATTAGACTGCAGCTGTGAAGATTATCAGAACCGTTAACTGAGACCAATATTTGTTTAGAGAACTTTCCTGAAGAACCAACCAAAGTATTTTTCAGCCTAGTAGTCTGAACGGGTTTAAGTCTGCTTGCACTAGCTGTGCCTTCATTACTTTGTTATAGAAATGGCAGTGACTTGTACTAACTAGGAGATGATGCGTTTTGAATTTGACTACTTGAGAAGACTAATATAACATGTTTAATGTTCAACAAGACCACGTTAAATATTCAAAACTGTCAGCTTGTTTATGCGATGGGTTTTATATTTTATGTGAGAGTGATCTACAGAAGAAACCTAGTCATCATATTAAGGTTATTGTTTACCACTGGGGTGTGAATAAAACCTAGTATTTTCAGAAGCTAGTCTTGTTTCATTATGATGTGTGTATCTGCATGTGTAAACTAGCAAGGCTTATCTTTCATGCTGCAGTTGAAAACCAAACACAATATTATGGAAAGTTTGATCCACTTGTAGTTTAATTATTGTGAATCTGAGCTAGATTTTTCAGTGATTAAGACTGCCATTTTGGAGAAAACAAGTTTTTAGAAGTGAGGCTAGATCTGATAAAGGACTTCAGTATTGCTGTGCCTGACCCTGAGGCATTGGTTATTAGTGTGAATCTAGAACCGAGAAAGGTGCCTTGGATCTTCCAGCCTGTGAAGATAGAATTAGGTTCTCCTGAACAAAATCTGCCCTGTAGCCTAAGGGAGCATGAGAACACTGCTGTATTCTGATTTGTGCTCACTGTATCAAGCCTCTATAGGGGAAGAAACAAAAACCCCAAGAAATTCCTCTCTTCTCTCTTAGGTTCTATTCATTATGCTTATGTTTGCACTTTCTGATTCATACTTCATCCATATTGGATGTTCATTGTCGGTTGAAACACACGGTCTGGAAGATCTTTCTCATAATAATCTTGCCTCTAGCCTAACACTGGAGATGTGCAAGATGTAGACTTGAATGCACTCAGCTTGAAGTGACTGAACTGATGTCTTCCATTTGAGTTTTCCCAGTCAATAAGATGCTACTGTACTCTGTGCAGCCTTGTCCTTTACATAACTGTAGAAGTTCTGATCTAAGCAAGTATCTGGGTAATTTTTTGAGGGACAGGAAGGGCCTCACAGGGCAGGGTTGGAAGGCAATGTCTTGGTAGCCATGGTTCAACTTTGACAGCAGAAATTTTGGGTTTTTTTTCATGCCACTGATATACTGACTTAGGCATAAAGTGAAAGTCTTGAAAAGAAGAGGCTAAGCAGAAGGCAACAGCCACATGAGGATGGGGTTGGTAGAAGAGCATGTCTCTTGGTTGGAGGTTAAGTTATACAGAGTGAAGCTTTTCCCAAGTGCCTCTGAATCCTCAGCCATTCTGAGAGGAAGAAAGTCTGGTGTGCTCTGACTAAATGATGTGTTGTGTTCTTTTGTTTTTTTTTAATTTCTTGAAGGCTTAAACACCACACTGTTCCATTTCAGAATCTCTGTCAGGCTTCATCTCTCTTCAGGTATTTAAGGATTTGGGAGAAGCAACTCTTGTTATCTGTAGCAGTATATAAAACAGTACTGTTGAACTCAGGTGTTTTTTAGGTAACCTGTAGATCATAGCATAGAAAAAGACAGTAATGAAGGATTAACATCACACTCTGACAGCTGCATCTTAAAGCAGATATAGTTATGTTCTTGTGATAACATAAATCCTGACAGAATATGCTCATCCTTTGAGACACTAGCTGGTCAGGTGTTTTGGTATCTCTTGGTCTCTTCCCTGAATGTCTCATGGGATAAATAATTTTACACTTCAGGGCATGTGGGCACCAAAGTAATGGTATGTTGTGAGCTTGAGCAGTCATCAGTACGGGGCCTTGAGGTTCATACTTTTGGACATGAGAAGTACCCGAAGTCCTTACTTAGATCTAGCCCATTTTTACTAACAGCATCTGGCAACTGTATCTTAAAAAGCACTGCTAAAAGTTGTCCAGTGAATTTCAGAAGTTACTGTTCTTAAGAAATTTGGATTGTATTTCAATTGCTTTCTCATTTAATATCTTCATATCACACAATGGGATATAGTATTTGAAAAAGGGAGCTGGTAGATGCCAAAGCTCACCTGCAGCCTGCAAGATCCAGAGCCACAAACCCATCTGTCGACAGATTTTGGTAAGCTTCTCCCTGGTTTGACTTGCTACTTTTAAATCAACAGTTCTTGTGCTCTGCAGACTGCAGCAAAAGGAAGGATATAATCATAGAGATTGAGGTGCCAGTTCTTATGGCATCAGTTAAATAAAAACTGTTGGTGTTTAAAGTAGTTCTGTGATCAACGACAACGATCTTGTTTAGCAGTTCTGAAATGCAGTATGTAGCAGGAACATTAAACTTTGAACACTGATTGGAGTATTGTGACTCATTCTTTTCACTTCTCACAGTTTTATATCAGCTGTAGAGAAAACAGTTGAGTCGGTGTTTGAGGCAGGTAAGTTACCTTGTGAACAAGTTCAAGCTAGCAGAATGTGTCACTGAGATACAGTTTATTGGTCAGTTGTTGCAGTACTGCACTAAATTTAAGATTTGTGTAAATTAGGTCTTCTATCCAGTTTTGGTTGCTGTAATTAAGGGAGAATTATCTCAAGGGAAAAATAGGGGTGTTGGTCAGGAAAGGTAGGAGAATCAACTGAGACTTCAGGTAAGAGGGAAGGGTGCTCAGAGCTTATGCTTGGTGGCAGGGGATGCTTCTTACTAGCTTCCAGCATTACCATGGAAGATTTTTCCTGTCTGCTATAAATTGTTAATTGAAAAAACAAGCAAACAAACAAAACCAACAACAAAAAAGCCAAACATGAAAATAAAACCACAAACTCCAACAAGCCAAACCCCCAAAAAACAGTATCATGGTCTAATCATAAATTAGTAGACCATATTTAGCTTGGCACTCTTAAATTTGACATTCTGGAGATGGTTGATGTCAGGTTTGGTTAGAAATGTTACCTTGGTAACATTGCCAGGTTAAATACCTGGCATAGCAACACTGCTTATCAGTGTCTCCTTCAGCTGACGGGCTTGGTAAGCTCTGAATCTTAGTTTAATTCTTGGAACTGGTGTTTAGCTATATAGCAAATAAAATAGATAGAAAAATAGTAATTTGGCATGGTTTCAGCTGTTAAATGAAAAAAAAAAAAGCCAAACAATTGAGTATAGAAATTTGCAGGAAATTAAGGTATTCATCTCATCTTTACCTTCAAGCTGGTACTTAAACTTTCCCTATTTTTTAAGGTCCATGTTTATAAACCTGGTTCAGAAACAGACAGGGAACTTACATAAATGGATTATTAGCTTGTTTGCCAGAGCTTTCCTCTTTCCCAAGGACTCTGCAGCCATTGCTTCTCAGATTCCTTGAGCTGGGGATGATGGTTGTACTCACATACTCGGGGGTTTAAAGGAAGCAAAAGGCTAAACTCTGATAGGAAGGGGGCAGTCTGATTGTGAAGGCATTTCTGTATGTGATGGCCTGCTGGGCTGGGGCAAGACCCACAACAGGCACCTCCTTCATTCTGTGCAGATGTAGCCCTCTCCAAGACTTAATCATAGAGGTCAAAGAAGTTGCTGCTGTCTCACTTTCAGTTGTTTCTTAAATGCTTGGTGTTGTTAGAAATGTATTGGTTTCCTGCAAATTTAAAAGAGGGTGTTGAAGTTATGACTTTTAATTATGAAGGCTTACCTAAAATGATGTAAATCCAGCTACTGGAATCAGTCTTACTTCTGTACACACTCAAGAAGAGTTGGAAGTTTGTCCAGCTGACACGTTGGACACAATTTCTCATCACTCTTCAAATCTTTCTGTTACACTTCTGCTCAGACCTAGTTGTCTTCCACATATTGCCTGTGTCTGAGATTTTGGAGGAAACTTGGAGCAAGTGAGGCAGACAGAACAGAGCACACCAAGCAGAAGATAAGCTGTTCTACCTTTGGGTCTACTTGGTGTGTACCAGAAGTGAGTGCACAATAATTGTGGGGGTGTAGCAGAAAGTCTTCTGTTTTCACAGGTATCTAAAGTGCTGAGTTGGCAGAAAAAGTCTCTGCAGATGTAGCTTAGCTTCTGAATTTTGCCGTTGTGAGCTATGCTTCTATATGCTCAAGTGTTGCAAGTATCTGCCCAAACCAATGTCTGTGCTGCAGTTTATGAGAAGCAGTCAGTATGTCTTGAACTTGCAGCATTGTTTTACTTGGTACAAGGTGATCAAAGAAACAGTGGGTCATTGAAACCATCTTGCAGGTTGGCTTTGCTCTCTAGTGTGTGCTCAAATGCTTTGTAATAGTTGAGAAGCTCTCTCTGAAGTGCCAGGGACTTGGGAAAAGCCAGGCTGAAGCAGCTGCCATGTGAACAGTATGTGTATTGCATACAGTTTCTTCACAAGGGTGACAAGAAATGCTGATGCCTGGGGGAAATGTTTTATAGTTACGGTAAATATTCCATCTATTTATGCCTTATTTACTGTAGAGTATTTGTGAGATGGTGTTCACAAAAGGAAAGGTTTGCCCCCCAGATCTCATGCTTCTTGCTTCAGTGTTTTGTCACCAGTAAGTTCCAGTGAAATTACTGGGAAGCAGTAAAGGTCAAGAAAACACTAACCATTACTGTCTAGTAACTTGGAGCACATATTTCAACACATCTATTTGTGACATGTTTCTCAGCCCTTGACTGGGTTTTTTTGCCCCCTCATTTTCATTCTGTCTAGCAATGAGCAGCTCCTATTTTCTTTAGGTTTCCCCTTTAGTTTTAGTAACTTCTCAGTACTGAAAGAAACGATGTTGAAGGGTAGTTGCTCAACACAGGTGTAGCATCCCTTTGAAACTTTT
Source organism: Calypte anna (assembly GCF_003957555.1). Classification (NCBI taxonomy): domain Eukaryota; kingdom Metazoa; phylum Chordata; class Aves; order Apodiformes; family Trochilidae; genus Calypte; species Calypte anna. The sequence continues at coordinate 66,429,507 of NC_044244.1, read as the reverse complement.
AGTTGTTGTCAAGCTGCTGTCTGCAGGTTCCTTACCCAGGAGAACACTAAAATAATTATGAGCTTTGTCTTTCATGGTGGCTTCCTAAAACTTGCCTCAAGGTTTTAAAAATTACTCGAATTAAGGCTACACATACAAAATTTCTCCCTAAGTTAGGGAGCTTATGATATAAGAGAGCAGTTTGTTTAACAATCAAGCTTTTCTGTGACAAATAACAACTTTGATCATGGAAAAGGATAAATTCGGTAAGAAATAAATGGATCTTAGATGTCAAGACTTCAAATGGACAGATTCAGTGTTTTTTCAGATTGTAGTACTGCAGATTTGACAGTAGGAGGCATCTGCACAGCAGATACTGCATGAGGAACAGGTTCAGCACCTGTCAGTATTTACTGAAACTTCAATAGAAGTAGTAGACATGGAACATTTAATGTAATTTCATTGGTTAAAAAATATGTATCTAAAGAAAAGTAAAGTAAAATCTCAGCAGGATAAAGTATTATGTGCTTAACTATGTTGAATGTGTTGTTTCAAAATACTAATATAAGGAACATTTCCAGAAGCTCAGTTTTGACTTCCATCTAGGAAAATAGTTTGTTATCCTTTACTGGCAAATTTTTCACAATTAAGTTAGGATATTTTATTTTTGTGTGAAACTGTCAGTATTTCATCTTACCCCATTCTCCTAGATTTTGACTGATCTGGAGTTTTTGGTCAAATCTAATAATGTGTTTTAAACAGCTGTTCATATTTGCTTGTTTGTGGTGTACAGGTTTCAATGAATGTTCTACATGTTTACAGCTGAAAACATGCTTAGGTGAATTTCACCAGGAATAAACAGTTGTGGTGAGTCTATACATTAGCAGAGTATGTCCAGGAGTGTTTGGAGTTGGGCTAGAAATCTGCCATTTGAGGCCAAAGTAGAATTAATTCAGTGCTTTTCTTGTTTATATTTGATGAAAATCTTTGGCTTTGCACACTAGTCTCATTCTCTTCCTTTAAATGTTGCAATGTGGTGTTTTGGGGCAAAAAAAGAAAAAATTTGAATGTTTCGTATAGAAATAACATCTGGTACTCCAAAGTCTAAGGCTTTTTTCCACACTACTGGTTAGCACACTTACTTGGAATAAAATGGTTATTGTTTTACTGTGGTGGACCAGCAACCAAAACTCTGCGGGTGGATTGTTTAGAAATGAATCTTCTGCAGGTTTAGTTCAGTGTCCTTTGGCTTCCATAATTAAAATACTGAGTTTAAATCGTGTGGTATACATTATAATATGTTTTAACTGCTTATGGTTTAGTCTGACAATTTCAAAATAAGATCTGTTCATGTGACACTTAGGAATAAAGAAGTAGATGCAAAGCACCAGATGTGAAGGCAGGAGATTTCTCTTCTGGTGAGCCAGGAGTGAGGCTCCTTGTGTGTGCATCAGCAGCTGAAGATGGAGAAGTTTGTGCTGGGGAATTCGGATTCAAATAGCAAGGAACTGTGGATTGAGTCATTGTAAATGGTGTTTAGATCTTCTGAAAACTAGCATGTGTCTTTTAAAATAGGCATAAGGTAGTTGTGAGAGTGAACTTCTAGTGTACAACTATTGTATCTTACAGTGTATATATTAAACTCTAATGAGAAGCAGCTATTTTTCAGATAAATGGATGTTAAAGATACTTTGTTCGGTGTGTGGCTAGCACATTGCCTTTACTGGTTTCAGAGTCTTCCAGTTACCTTGGGAAAGGTAAAACAGCTAAATTATTTTAATTGCCTGTATTATCTTAATTGTTGATCTCTTAGCAATTTATCAAATGTTGAAATTCAAGAGGAAAAGATTGAGGAAATCCTTTAAAACATTTTTTTCAAAGAGAAACTCTATTAATGCTATAATTAATCCTAGTATTTTTTAAATTTTTTCTTTCTTCCTAATATGCTCCTGCTGACCTGTGCTACTGCATGACCTGCTTCCTAGCTCCAAAGATGACTCTGAGGAGGATTTTTTTTTTTCCTATGGGCATGTTAAATACGTGTTTAAGAAAACAGTGCTCTCAAACATGAAACTTCAAGTATTCAATTTACAGTGGCATTGTCAGACAGATTCAGTTCTTTGGGTTTTTGGTTTACATTGAATGCATCGAAAGATTTAAATAGTTTAATAGTAGCCCTAGGTCACTTTTCTACTCAAATTAATTCGAAAGCAAAGCTCTGGGGAGAATCCAATTAGCAAATGTGTTGCAACAAAGCATAAAGCAAGAAAAATAGTCCTCAGCTGTTTGCTGTATCTTTTTAACCCCACTCTCCTTTGAAAATCTACAAGTACTGAAAAGGTTTTCATGTTTCATTTGGGAAGTGGTTATGGCTACTCGCTGTCATGAGGTATTGCTCAAACTGCGGCAGAGAGTCAAGATGTAGGGAAGAAGCTGCTTCCTCCCAGCATGGGCGAGGACAAAGCTAGAAGCGCAGGGATAACGTGGTTGTACGAGGCTGTACATGCGGCCGTCTCCTTTGTATAGTGGAGCGATGGTGGTGTGAATATCAGGGTGTTGCTGCAAATTGGCAACGCTTTTCTTGGTCTTGAATCAAAAACTCACGGAAAAGGGTGCGCTTTCCTGCTGAGCACCACGGGGGAAGGCTGAGGAAATTTATTCCCAACAAACACTTCTGGAATACCTCGGTGAAAGCGAACGAGGGCTGCACAAGCGGCTGAATTCTTGCGTTAATCCCTGTGTTAGCCCTGTGGCTAGCGGAGCACGGGGGGGGAACCCCCCGCCACCTCGGCGCTCTCTCTCTCATTGCTACCGCTCTGCGGGAGAAGGGGCGGGGGGCGGCCGGGGAGCTCAACCCCCAACCCCGGGCTGGGGCGGGCGGGGCAGACGCTCCGCTCTAGGCAGCAGCACCGGGCTTCCCCGCTTCTGGGCGGCAGGAGTGGCCGGCTCTCCCTCGGGGTGTCACTGCAGGGTGGGGAAGTAGCGTTCAAAAGCCAGGGGGAGGGAAAAGCCGCCGCCGAGAGCCGTCCCCCTCCCTCCCGTCGACAGCTCCCCCCGCAGCCCGCCACGCCGCGGCACGGGCGGCAGCCGCTCCGCTCGCTGCGGGCTGGGGCTATCCCGGCCCTCTGCTTCGGAGCCGGTGCGGGGCGGCGAGTCCTCGGCTGGTGCCGGCTGCCCCCCGAGCCCAGCCCCTGCGGGCGGAGGCCGCTGGCCCTGCCGGCCCATGCAAGGAAGATGCTGGAAAGCGGCTGCAAGGCGGTAAAGGAAGGCGTGCTGGAGAAGAGGAGCGACGGGCTCCTTCAGCTCTGGAAGAAGAAGCGCTGCATCCTCACCGAGGAGGGGCTGCTCCTCATCCCCCCCAAGCAGCAGCCGCCGCCTCCGCAGCAGCAGCAGCAGCAGGAGCCGCCAGTGCCGGCCGAGCCGGCGGCCAAGATAAAGGAGCTGCACTTCTCCAACATGAAGACGGTGGACTGTGTGGAGCGGAAGGGCAAGTACGTGTACTTCACGGTGGTGATGGCCGAGGGGAAGGAGATAGACTTTCGGTGCGCGCAGGAGCAGGGCTGGAACGCGGCGATCACGCTGCAGATGGTGCAGTACAAGAACCGGCAGGCCATCCTGGCCGTGCGCTCTACCCGGCAGAAGCAGCAGCACCTCGGGCAGCCCCACGGCCCGCGCCTCCGCACCGCCTCCAACTCCACATAGGGCAGGTAGGGGCTGCCGCTCTCCTCTGCTCCCGACCCGGGCTCCCACTCCTGCCGCCGGAACCCGCGTCCAGTTCCGTCCCCGGGGCGGGCGAGCCGCGCTGCCCCCGCCGACTTCATCCCCGTAAGCGCGGCTCCCGGCGGGGAGAAGCCACTGCGGGCACCGGGGCTGCCTCCGCTCAGCGAGCGAGTGTCTGTGTCTGTCTCATTGCAGGTGAAGTCAAGGGAGCCATTTGTGGAAGCGGGACTGAGCGTGTTTGTTGCGGACTTGGTTCTGTTGGTCAAACCCGGGACAAACGCCAGAGATACAGGTAGACTTGGGAACTGCGGCTCAACAACCTGGATCCCTACCTAGCTGCTGCCCCTGCTGCTGCTTTGCCGCTCTCCGTGCCAAGAAGCATTTCAGATCTGTTATTTATGAACCTTGGAAAGGATCCTTTGGCGCGATGGGACTTCTGGAGACATGATATACTGTAACTTTTATTTTAATGTATTTTATTTTATTTTATTTATTAGGGTTGGTTTCGGTTCTAGTTTTTTTCTTTGTGGGTTGTTTTGTTTTGTTCTGTTTCAAAAAAAGGCTTGTTTGCAAGACATTTCTGAATGTAGGCCGTATCCAAAAGCAAGGGAAGAAACAGTGTGTACATTAGCTCCCGAAAGAAAATGAAATCTACTGGATACTTCGGTTGTGTGCAATTTCACAAAAGAGTTTTTAATTTTTACCCGAAATACACTGTATTACACCAACAGAGAAAAATGTGATGTGTTGTCTGGAATTTTGCTTGAAGCCTCTACAGCATATGAAGACTTTTTAAAAATGAGAATATCAATTACAATCTGGGTTTTAAATTATTTCCCTTTAAAATTCAAATGGTGTAAGGTGATAAAATCTTACAATCTCTTGGTTCAAAAAAGTAATGTTGATTGTTATGCTGAGATTAAAACCTGCATGTTTAACCTATGATCAGAGGGTTATCTGCCCAGCTTATTTTACAATGTGGGAATTGCAGCTGGATTCCAGTTCCCCCGTTAATGTGCTTGCTCCTGGGCTGGAGGGTCAGAGCTGAGAAGCATTTATGAATGTTTGTTAGTGTCCAAGTTCAGGACTCCCTCTGCATGGTTGGTTTCTAAGTGGTCTGAGCTCTCAACCTTTCTTGAATTTTCACTGGCAGATTTTAAATGTCTCACATTAAAGTATACCCTAGTTTAAAATCCATTTTATCTTCATCTTAGTGTGTGAACGGATTATTTTGGTTCTAGATTTCATAAACTGAAATTTGCTGTCTAGCTGAGATAATCTAGATTAATTTTGGTGTTCAGTGCTGCCAGACGTTGAGAGAGGTATGTGATCTTGCCTCTAAAAATGTTGAGGAAGCCGTGAAGTTGGAAAACAAAGGCTTTTCCCTTGCAACCGTGTTGCAACAAAGGTTTGCACAGTTGATGCGTCCTCCTCTGCCTCTTCGCAGTCAGTGGGAGTTCAGGTGTGGGTGCTGGCAAGAGCAGGTTGGAGCAGTTTGCCCCAGTGCTGGCAAGGGAGCCTGGCAGAGACAGCTCAGTGTGGTCTCTGGGTCAGAGCTCTTCGTGTGATGGGTGATTTCATGTTGTGATTTCATGCCTCTAGAGCCTGGGCTAAGTGGGGAGGTTGTAAGGAAGATGGAGCGATGTGGCCCATTATTTCTGGTTCAAGGCAAAAAGCTTCATCCATGAAGCTATTAATTTTAACTAGCATGGTAAGGAAAATGGCTTTTCCTCCCTTTGCTAGTTATCTGAATGTAAATTTGATCTTTTAAAGCCTTACATCCAGGAGTTTTCTGTTTGTGTAACTGAGGTGCAGCCTGACCGTGTAAAGCCCCACATCCTTGGTGCGAGCTGTTTCTGTGTTTAAAGCAAAAGCCTGAAGTGACACTCAAAGGAAAATCTCAGAATTGGCTGCTGCATGTCCCTTCCTCTGCACCCTGAGCTTAAGCTCAGAAATAAATTGAGATATCTTTTAGCCCTCTTCTTCTATTCCTTGTCCCCAGGTGCTGGGGTCATGTATGTAGGTGTGCTAAACATGTCATGGTGCAGAATTAAAGCCTGGACCTCAGCAGTCCTCTGTGTCTACTCCCAAGAACTTCTTTCCTGTCTGGCTCATGCCAAGGTTGTGTGACAAGCTTTGGGTGATAGATTACAGCAGTCCTAACAAAGTTATTTCTTTAGGGCTCATTGAAACTGAAGGTGCCCTGCATCTTCAAGAATTAGATTCACAGTCTTGGCAATCGTAATAGCCAATTTCCATATTTCTATACATGTGCCATTATCATTCTGCTAATTTTAGAGCTGCAAGGGGATTCTCTAGTGAACTTGTGAAAGACTCACAAAATAGACTGTAATTTGTAATTTGGCTCTTTTCTTCGGAGTCATTAATTACAGTTTACTGAGTAACTAATCCACCTTTTCAGATACACAGATGTATTGCTCACCTACTAACATACATTTTAGTCAACTGAAAGATAAATGTAACTGTTGAAAATTTATTCTTATGTGATCAGAAACACATGTAATTCTCTAGGAGAGGCAGATATTCCTGTCCTCTGTGGATGCAAAACTCTGAGCGACACAAAAGTCCATGAATCTAGTGTAAAGCTGAAATTTTGCTGCTCTTCTGGAAGTATTTGTACTTCAAAAATGAAAGGTGGTAATTTTAGTGATAGAATTGACATTAAGGTTTGAGATAACAGTTTTCATTTTGAATTTGAATTTGATGGTCTTTTTCAGTAGTTCAAGGTTGCCATCCCGTTTTCACCTGTTGTTTCTCATTTTAAGTTGGTCTGAAGGATGCTTTAAAAAACATTTGGACTGATACAGTTCTCCAACAAACTGTTGCCAGTTGTCATTGCCTGTTGTGTTAATTTTTAAAAAACTCTTAAAGTGAGAGATTGTCACATCACAAAATCCACCCTGAGCAGATTCCTGTGCCTGCAGTCTGAGTTGGTGGCGTGAGTGTGAAACCTCACCTTTGGGCCTCCAGGCTCATCTCCTGAAAACAAATTTGCTGGGTTTCCCTGGGGACAGCCAGACTGTGTGGCTCATGCCATGTATAAATAAGGCTAAATTGTCTGACATTGAGAATCCAGCAACTTTCTCATGCCCCAAATTCCACAGTTTGTTTGGTTTTTATTTTTTGGGTTGTTTGTTTGTTTTTTTTTTTTGACTGGTAGTAATTTTAGAGAAAGAAGTTGTTTGATGTTACAAATGAGGTAGTTCTGGGCTTTTTTTGGCATGTGCCTCTACCGCTGCATGCTCTTTGTTTGAGCTATTTGATAGATACCGTCACCACCTTTTAAGCAATGGCTATCGAAGTAGGTTCAGCAGATGACGGTGCATCTAATTGGAGCTTTGAATGTTGTCCTTCCCCTTACAACAGCTACAAAACCAAACCAAACCAAAAAAGTTTTGAATTTTCTTTTTTGTTTGAAGTAAAGTCGAGACTAAACAAAAACTGCCAGTAAAGCACAGCCTCATAAATGCATGGTGTAAGTAGTGAAAGTGTGAACAGCCGGTTAGTTCATAAAGAGGTGAAGATTATGTGTCCTAAAAAAGAAATTAAAGAAATTAAGAGGCAGATTCAGCAAGAGAATTCAAGCTGTGGTGGCCAAGAAAACTTAACTGGGGGAAAAAGAAGATCAAGGAGATGTTGCCTGGGTGACATCCTGAAGTAATTCCTCATTTTTAAGGTTCATGACATGCAAGTGCCAGTTTCTGAATTCTAGCTGCAGTGATGTACTAAGTGTTTCCTAGCATATCCTATTGTGTTGTCAAGAAAACAAGTGTGTAAATATGACTCATAAATGATTTCTGAGAAGTGTGATTTATTTTTCATATTTTTCAAGATGCATTCCATTTCAAATAAAGAGTTATCTATTGAAAGAGCTCTTGATATGCTGGGGGAATGGTTGTTTGCTGGTCTCTCTGGTATGATTAAAGCTTGAGCTAAGCTTTTCCAGTGTCTTATGCTCAATGTAAGGGCCTAAGAGGAACACTCTGAACCTGTGTAGAAAACTTCCAATGGAAAGACTCACTTAGGTGCTCTGATTAATTTTAATATGTAGTTCAATTATGAGGCCTCAGTTTTGCTTCATGATGTATGAGCACACACTAAGTCCTGCTGATTTCAGTAATACTTTGCTTGGTGCCATGGTACGTGTACAGCAGATCTTTGGGACACAGGCTTCAGGCTCATAATGTTAACCTGTGAATGCTTTGCTCTGTGTGAAATTAGGAGTCTAAAATGAAGCATTAGATGTGTTTCTTGCTCTTCTTTTATGTATCTGAAGCACTGTGGTTGAATTACATGTATCGTCGAAGCAGTTCAGAAAGAACACTTCCACCATTTGGTGTATACTCTGAGTTGTTCTCTTCTAGCTTTGTGGGAAGGGAAATGATGTGTGACAACAAAAATGCACAGTGACTTCTGCTGCTTTGGGGTCTCCACAGAACTTTAGCTATTCAGATGCCTTAGTCTCCCCTGAGGTGTATTTGTATGGCAGCAGGTCTTAATTTTTAAGCATTTTCCAAAAGTCTGTTAACTTCAGTGACACAGTGTGCATTGACCTGGACTTACTGGGGCTGTTTGCCTTTGCTGGGGAGATGTCAGTAACCTTTTCCATAAGAAGGCTATTGCTGTAATAAGTACAAGTTCTCTTTTCACTAGCAAACAACCAAAATGTAGGCATTCAAACTTATTATTTGATATACAAAAAATAGCTTAAAGAGCTGACCTTTCACAAGAGCTGGTGTTTTGGCAGCCTTGAAAAGCCTATTAGGCATCTGTGTATTTGTTGTCTATTCCAGGTCCCACCTTTGTTTGCAGCTTTTATGTCCCTTGCTAAGCCTTTAATGTAAGTTATAAAGAAGTTTCTCCGTAAGGGCATAAATATAGCAGCAGAAGAATTTGATAATTTCTCATTGCTATTGCTCCTGCACTAATGGTATCTTCATAAAAGTGCATTCAAAATGTGTTTCTCTGCTCCAAGTTTTGTTTAAAGTGGATACAAAACAAGGCTACTCACGTATTCATAGTGCATAAGACATGATCCTGGGAACAGGGTCATTTTTTTCCTAGTGGGGAATATTGTCTTAATAGGGTTTTCTTAAAAGTATTTGATCCAAAGAGGAACAGGAAGAATGCTGAAGCTCAGGGGTCAGTGCAAGGTACAGAGATAAAATCCGTGCCTGATTCAAAATCTGTTGGAATCAATGGGGATTTTTCCAGAGTAAGACAGATTTTGTCCTTTTGCAAAAATGATGGCAGCTTCTCTTTTTTTTTTCTGTTTAGAAAATTCAGGAATGCAGCCCTCTTTGCCCATAATTTGTGCTGGTAGTGATAGTGTGTGATTAAGACATTCTGGTCTTTTTATCTTTTCCAATGAAATGAAGGGGGAGAGGAATAAGAAGATGGAATAATTCCTATGTTTTCTGAGCAAAATACAAAAGAAGACCAATCCAAATGTCTTCTTTCCCCTCTGAAATGAAATCTAGACCAGAACAGTTTCTTGTAGCTTTTTTTGGATTCACAGCACAGCTGAAATGGAATAATTTTCTTTGCAACTGAACACAAATCAGAACTAAATCCCAAAGCCTTTACTTTGACTGCCTCTTTCTAAGAAGGAGCACTCAGTCCTCATTAGAAGGTGCCTAAGTGACTTTCCTTGCTTATTCCATGTGTTCTTTTAAATCGGCTGCTGTGAAGATTGTCACTGGAGTCTTTAAAAAAACCCACAAAACAAAAAACTTATGTCAGATTTATAGTTACAGACATTATGGATGTTCTTGATAATGTTTTTTCTGTTTTTCCTCTAAGAGTTTTGATGTGTGAAGTAAGAACACTAGAAACACCATGCAGCTGTTAATACTCACAACATCTCTGTGCTTCCCGTGCTGTAGATGGGAAGAGCAGCAAATGGTGACTTTGGTCCTGACAGGAGCTGAGCCACCCTCAGGGTGTCCTGGCACACAAAGGACTTAGGAGCTGCTAGGGACCTCATGATGGGGTTCTGTTATCTATGGGGTCTTGGCTTAATGCTGAACACTGAATTTACAAGGGAAGCAGCATTAGTTCCTGGGTGAGACACTGGGAGATGAGGTCATATTGCTACTTGGCATTCCCATGAAGCTTATGCTTGTGTCAACAGCCTGGTTTGACTGCAGCACTGACAAGTTTTCCTTAAGGAGACTTGTAAAGAAAGCCAGAGGTGATGCTTCTGTGCTTAAGTGTTTGGGACTTCTTTTGGTTTGTTTGGGTTTTAGAAAAACATCAAAGCAAAGACATTTACCCCAGCATAGACTCTCCACAGACACTTCAAACTTGTCATTTTTGCAGCCCTTCCAAGTCATTTGGCTAGGTGATTCTAAGCAATGCTAGCTGCCAGTGCAGGGGAAAGGGTTGTTCAGATGGGGAGTTGATTTACCTCTTGTGTAACATTGTACTATGACAACAGTGGATTTCACATAAACAAATTTTTTATTGACCCTAACCTCATAATCTTCGTCTTCCAATACTTTGTAACCAGCCACAGTAGATTAACAGAACCAGTAAATAGGTATAGAATAGCTAACCATTACAGTGAAGCGTACAGTGCTCTGTGGTCAGCAGTATACTTTATATGAGACAGTTTACCCCACATTTGACAGGACTTCAAGAGAGCTGAGGAAAAATCACAGCTTTTGTTTTTAAGATCTTGTCAGTGTTTTGTAAATATTTCTGATATTTATGACTGTACATATGGGTTTGATTATAACTTGCAGGAGGCTCAAGAATTGGGTCACATTAGGTCACTCCTGCTCCAGTTTAGGAGGAGATTATTTAATTAACTAATTTTTGTTGGGTTTTGTTGATCAGCCTTCAGGATTTTTTGTACCTAGTGCCATTTACAAAAGTAAAAGTACCACATTTAGTAACAAGAGTGAAGTTGCAACTCAGAGAACAAATCCAGTCTGTTCTTGGCTTGGGTTCCAGAGCCAGGGTCCTCTGAGGGAACGGCTCCCCTTCATGTTGCTCTGTGCTTTGGGCACAGGCCTGGGAATGATAACTCCCTGTATCAGCAATAGCACCTCTCTGCAAGGCTCTCAGCCTACTTGTATATCATATCTCTGTTTTGGAGAAGAGGAAACTCGGGACCGGAGGCTCTGTGTGGCACGTCCAAGGTCGTGCCTTGTGAGATGGAGAGCAGCATCCGCTCAGAGGCAGGGCCCCTGTCCCTGTGTGAGAAATGCTGCCTCTGCCAGCAGAGACTACTTCATTTTCTGGGCTTGGTAGGGACCTTCCTTGGAGCCAATTGCAAATGTGTTGTCCAAGTTAATGCCACAGATCCTTGGATGAGGACCCAAATGAGTGACTACCCTGCCATATAAATTCCACTGTTAGAAAAATTGTCGCTAGGTAGCTATTTGTCCAGTGGAGATAAGAGCAAGACAAACCACTTAGATTTCATATGGGATTTAGCAAAGTGTTTGGATGACTTCAGATTATTAAATCAGCTTCTGGTTATTCCCAGCAGTAGTCATTGTGCAAACAGCATACAAGGAGTAAAGGGATCTGCAAGTCATTGCCCATTTCCGGAGAAACTGAGCTCCTCTATTTACTGTGGATTACAAGGACAAAGAGAGGTTATCATTCCTGTAGTAACTTGAAAGGACTCTATAGATAATGAATCCAGTGCTAATGCAGCATTTCCAGCCCTCTAGCTGCCTTAACTAAAATGTACTGAAAAGCAATAGACAATTTTCACCCTTCTATTCCAATGTCACTTGACCATTTCATTCAGAAAAGAGGAGCTGTGAGAGAAATGCTCTTAGCCAGAAACACTTATCCACCAGAAAAAAATTGATTGATGCACAAGGCTGTAGTTGCTCTTATGCAGCTTATCCTAACCCACTGCTGGAAGCTGACAGAACTGTGTGAATCTATCTTTGTGGGCTTTTGCAACAGCCCCTTAAAACTCCTTGTGGAGCTGAAAACTCTTCCATGCCCTTTCCTGTGCAAGCAGTGACTGCAATATGCAGATGACCTTGCTAGGGGCTTTTCTTGTATGCAGATGATCATGAGAGAAATTACTGAATTCTTTTAAAAGTTAGCCTTGAAGTGGAAAACCATTTTATTAATTGGCTTCTCTGGGGGGCTGTTGCTGCTCTTAACCAGCTATGGAGTGCCTCCAACCTAGTTAGACTTGCTCTGGCCCCTTTTTTCATTTTTATCACAGATTGTTAATACTTCCTGTTCCACTAAGCCACGTTTCTTGTTCCCAGTGCTTGGCTTCTAAACAAAGTCACAGCTCTTGTCACAAGGCAACAACAGAGCTGCATATTTACCCTTAGTGCAAGTGATGACTGAGGGCTCAGCAGTAGGGAAGTAACGCTGACAGCTTTGCTCCGAGAAGGCACATTGTCAGCATTCCTCACCCGGCCACCCAGCCAGTCTGGGAAAAGGCTGCTGTTTTGGAGGGGGGCATTCTAAAATAGACTGTTCTTTCAGAGCTGAGGAAGTTGAAGAGAAGTGGTTGTCCACAGTCAGTCTCTTTCTGAGCAGAGATGGAGTCAGACCTATGAAGCTTCAGAGCTCAAAGTGAGGTTGGGGTCTGTCCCTTCTCTCAAGTAACAAGCAATAGGACAAGAGGAAATGGCCTCAGGTTGTGCCAGGTGAGGTTTACATTCGAAACTTCTTCCCTGAAAAGGTGATTAAACACTGGAACCGGCTTCACAGGCAGGTGATAGACTCACCATCCCTGGAGGTGTTTGAAGGAAGTGTAGATGTGGTGCTTAGGGACATGGTGTAGCACTGGACTTGGCAGAATTAGGTTAATAGTTGAACTTGAGAATCTTGAAGCTCCTGTCCAGCCAAAACCGTTACAGGATCCTGTGACTGCTACAACTCTGCAGGCACAAGCTGAGTGGTTTTGTGTGAAGAGAGAGAGGCATTAGATGGCCGATGGAGCGATAAAACGTAAAAATTATAACAATAAGTCATTCCCCTGCCCATTCTTCTTGTTGGAGGAAAGAGAGTAGTCTGCATAACAGGTAGGATGGTGGCTCACTGGGAGGCATGGGGTCTAGGAGGAAACAAAGATCACTTCAGCAGCTAATCCATGGTCACACCCCTGTCTTTAAGAATTAGCTCAGAGACATTTGAGAGCAGCAGCTGCAAAGGAGCATTTAGCTGCTGCCCCAGAGAAGCTGCTACAATTGTTCCCTAACAATCTGGAAATTGTTCCTCTCTATTTTCCTGAGGGTTTAAGCAGTTTGCGGTCACGGCCTGCAGACATCTCACGTTGTGAAACTGCAGCTGTGGGGACATCAGCTCCCTGCCACCTCCCTTCTTGTCCCTGCTCATCGAGGGAGAGGCTGAGGAAGGGCTCTCTGGGCAGGAGGTGCCTCCTAGGGAGGACGAGGAGGCAGGAAGCCTGGAGTGCTCAGCCCTTGCCTCTCTCCTGCTGGTGCTGGCCATGGCTGGTTGGAGAACTCTTCCTGGGTGACTCCTGCTCCAAAGCCTCTGCACGTGGAAGTAGAAAGGACTTGATCATAAATGATCTTGAAGGCATCTGCAGGCCCTCCACAGATGGGTCATGCTCCTGCCTTGCTGGCATCTTCACCATCACTGAGGGCAATCAGCTGGAGAAAGGCTTCTCCAAAAAGCCTAATGGGTCTCCCCATCACCTTCAGCCCTGTGCTCTGCTGTTAATAAACTCAGGAGCAGCTCCACTGACCTGTCTTGAACTGGGGCTGGGGCAAGGGGATCTGAACTGAATATGCAAGATAAATGTATCTTGAGAACAGAGGTCCCCTTGCCCTGGTGAGCAGGGTGCCAGCCAGGCAGAACGTGGGAGTGTAATACACATGCTTGGCATCTTGATTTGCAGGCTAGGGAATCTTTTTTCTTCCTAGGTTTTCTCTAATTCTCTGTGTTTCTGCTACAGAGCCACCAACCCAAAGGTACTTCCTTTCCCCAAAGGTATTTCTAAGCAATTTGGTCATTTTCCTGTTAGCTGAAAATGTACTTGCAGCAAATCCCTTGCTGCTGAAGCTCAGTGAGCAGGGGTAAGTGCTTGAATAGGTAGCCTTAATGTAGTGTTTAATTGTTGTTCTGGACAATTGCAAGGCTCTAACACAATTCAAAGCTTGCATAAAAGGAAAGATTTTGTGTATCTGTAAAGTCTGCCCAGCTACAATGATAAATTTCCTGGCTTCAATTTCCTAATGTTTCAATTTAACTGAATCTGAGCATATTTAATAGTTAATTTTCAGAACATTCACTTAAGGATTTTTTTTTTTCCAAAATGAAGTCAAAACCTTAAATCCAGATGAATTTTTGAGAAGTAATTCAGCTTTGCTGAGCTCTGGACATGCTTAATCTTTCTCCAGCCCTTTTTTCCCCTCCTCATCTGAGATTTACAAACCATGATGCCAGCAGCTGCTCCTCCATCCATTTTGTGTGCCTCCCTGATGAGAAGGAGGCCTAGTAAAGGTATGGTAGCCCTTGAGCAGCCATAGGTATGCCCTCTGCTCAGCCTGTACACAACCATCATCTGTTCGATTTGCCCTTGTAAAATGAAACTCCAGCATAGCTGGGGCTTGCTCTTGATTCAGCTGTCACAGCCTGCCCTGAACTGTCCCAGGGATACTTGGTAGGCAAAGCCCTGCCATGGCAACCTTGCACTCATGTCCATCAGGGATGTCTTTTTTTCAGTACTACACCTTTGCTGCCATGAGTGAAATGCATTTGCAGACATTGAGAAGATGGCATTTTGCTTCCCCTCGCAGAACTGCTAACATTGCTTCCCACGTGTGATTGATTAAGGCGAAATCTGCTTTTCCTTTGCCACTATCATTGCAGTCTTTCTGCTGCAGGCAGGAGATGAGGCGCACTGAAAGCAAGGATGGCTCTAAAACCAAGGATGTATTTAAAAGCACAGTCCATTTGTGTGCTACTTTTCTCAGGTCTTACAGTTCTGTGCCTTGTGACCTGTCTTTTGCTTTGACCTTGTGCATTTGCTGTAAAATCCTATAGCTCCCTGATCAGCAGCCTGGGAGAGGTGGGCTCAGAATGGCAAGGTTTGTATGTACCATATGAAAAAGAAAAAAATATTTTTATAATCTAAAGAATTTCCAGTTCATGAAGAAATGCACGCCAGAGGGTCAGGACCTTGTTCAAGGTGATTTTTTTGCACAGGTGCCTAATTTCTAATAGTATGACTTTCTCTGGAGCTGGCAGGTTTAGCCCAGATTTATGGCCCCCCGAGGGGGCATGGAAGCAGAGGGTACAGCTGTGGTAAGCTCCCAGATTTTGAGTATGTGACACTAAAAAGCTGTATCTGCTCTTTATGGCTTTATGGCCATTGGTCTATTTAATAGTATTGCCATGGATGCTACAGTACATAGATGTCAGTAGGTTAAATAGCTCAGAATTGCAGTCAGCTATTTTAATTGCTGCCCACTCCCAGCCCTTAAAAATCCTCAGCTTTTCCAAATCCTGGTGGTGTTCTTCCTTCACATCCTCTAATGATTTTTTGAAGATGAAAGCTCAAATGTACTTCCCCTCTGTCCTTAAAGAAACCTTGTTCTTAACTTGTCAGTAGCTCCAAAGAGATCTCCAGCCCCCAGGGCTGCACCACACCTACTCAGCGTGTTCAGATCCTTCCAGGATTGAAGAAAAATTTGTGGGACATCCACAGATATCCAGTAACTACCCACCCTTGAGAAGTTGTTATATCCTTATGTCTTGCAGCTCAGGACCCAGGGAACATTTTTCACTACAATTTTTTATATTTGAGGATTGCAAAGCTCTGTGGTCTGCTTTGCTACTGAAACTACATCCTGTGTGCAGGGAGGTGTGCACAGAAGTGGAAGTGTATGCACCCCAAGGTAGGTCATGTGGGTCATGGGACCCCAGGGTGGGTCATTGAGGGCTCCCTGGCAGGCACCAGTGTCCATGTGCCCATGGAGAAGGTGAGTCCCTGATGGAGATGTTGAGAAACTGCTCAGATTCCTCCTCTGTGGTCCCCTGGCACCCTGCAAGGCTTTTCTGTGGATGGATTTGCTGTTGGCAGGTATTATGCATGTTGTTGGGAAGCAAACAATGGAAATGGCTGCATATTCCATGAAATAAGGCAAACCATGCCTTAACATTTGCTCTTCAGCCTGAGCATTACCCGGGGGCACATAGAGAGCCTCAGTCCTTCAGTGGGAGCAATGCACTACTGAAATGGCTTCAGGAGCATGGTAACCTCAGGAGCAGCAACTCTACATAAAGAGCTTGAGGATATGACACACCAGGGCCTCTCCCTGCCTGTCCCTGGCCTTATAATCACATACTGTGCCTAGATCTGAGAGAGTCTTTCTAGTAGACTTCAAAACATCCTGGTGGAAGTTTTAGACCAGACCTGGCTTTCCTTAGCTGAATAGCACCCAACCTCACGGAGATACCTTCTACCCAGAGTGAATACACTTGTGGTACAGCTGCCTTTCCTGCAATAATACCACTGATTAAATATATATATATATATATATATATATATAAATTAGAAGGAACAGCTAAAGTAAACAGCATATTCAGGAAAATAAAAAGTAAAACTTGAGGTGAAACAATGGCACTGCTGAACTCTAAGACAAAATATTATTGACTTCAGTGAAGGACTTGTCCATTTAAAAAGTCTGGCATCAATTGTCTATATGAAAAACAGATTTAAAAATGAGCCAGTTGCATTTGTCGTAATGTGTTTTAACCACTCGGTTACTGGGAGGAGAGACAGGCACCAAAATGGAAAAACATAGTTTCAGGTATTCAGTAGGATGATTTCTGACAAGCAAGGCTTCTAGATCCAAGAAGAAACTCCACTGCTTGTTTACATGTTGAAGACAGACCTTTTTTTCAACACCTGCTCCCAAGCTGTGTACAACTGAAGGAACATCTTGCTTGGGCCAGAGTCTGTAGCACCCATTTCAACACAGTTCCTCTTCTCTGATTGTCTTCGGGAATTCAAAATCAGTTCAGTGGTAACGAAGTAGGTGTAGCTCATTAATTCTGCCATCTTTTGCATTACTTAAATTGTCTGCAGAAGGAATAGTTATTGGCTTCTCAACAACACAGAAATGTCAGAGTTCTATGAGCTGTTTCTCACGCTACTCATATTAAAAATGAGAAAAACAAGTGTGGCACCATCCTACCAGAGGACATATAATGAAGGGGGAACATGGTCTGTGACAGCAGAGACAGGCTGCTTCTGCTGAAGTGAAACTTGTGCAAATCCTGATGTGCAAAACCTGTGCAGAATTTGTCCCAAGGGTGGGAATCAGCTCCCCATCCTCAATACCATGATGTAGGTTTGGTGATCCTGTTTGTTTTCACATTGCAAAGCTGCAAGAAACAAGCACAGCAGCAGGCATGAAGGAACAAAAGTAAGGGCTGCCTCTGTCAGCCCCTTGGAGAAAGGTACCCATGGCTTCCCCCGGGGCCAAAGGCACCCATGGCTGCCCAAAAGAGCCCTTTTGTCCTCACTTGGGCTTCCCAGGATGCCAGTGCCCCAGCTCCAGCACGTCTGGCCTTCCTCACCCTGCAGGCAAAGATGGGGCTAAGATACTGCTCTGCTAGCAGGATGCTGCATTTGGGAATGTGTTTCTCAAGAGCAGCAGAGGGGAAGTAAACCTCTGTCGTGCTGGATGGCATCAAGTAGCTAAAACACTGCTGCTGGTTGCTGGTTCCCCAGAGCTGCTCTTCAAGTGCAAAGCCTGGCTTATCTTTGTAGCTCCAATTGCTTGCCAATAGCTGACTAGTAAGTCTTTCTCTGCACAGTATAAATAATTATTGAGCTGTCTTCTCCAACATTACTCACCCTGCCTCTGAGCCAGCCCCTGCTGCCAGGGTCGTGTTTATGCTGTCTCTCCCCAGGCATTCCTGCATGCCCAGAAGTGCTGTCCCACGTAGCCTGTCAGGAGAGCAGTTGCTTCCCAGGGAGTGTGCCCATGGAGGAGGTGGCAGTGTAGCCCCCTGGGGATGCTCTGGCAGGCAGCTGCCTGCACCTGGGCAGCCAGCACCCACTTAGGGTGATTTCACAGTCTGTGGCAGGCAACCTGCCATGCCAGGAGCCCCACTGCCCCACTGCAGGCTGGCCACAGCTGTGTGATGGAGGTGAGGCCAGCCCTAATGTTTGGGCTTGAAGAAAATTAACACCTATGAAGACTGATGCTTTGCCTACATATGCATATTGGCTGAAATAACTATCATCAGCAATCACTGTGTCCAAAGACAGAGGGTCCATTATATTTGGCATATTGAGAGCAACTTATACCTGGACATATAGTCATTAGAGGCAGCTCTCACTGAAGGACAGTGAACAGCTTTCCATTGCTGTCTTACTCTGTGGCAGCTCCTCATGAGCTCCTCGTAGAAGTATGGATTTAAAACCAAGCATCACATCTCATTTGCCAGATCCCAGTGACATTCCTGATAATTTCCTTAGTCTTTTCTGGCTATAGCTGTATGAGGCATGCTACCTAGGGAATAGTGTTTCACTGGACAGGGGTCAAGTCTAACAGGGCATGATAAAGAAATAGAAACCCTGGTTCACTTTGGTTTTCTTTGTATTCAGAACAAAACCAATTCTTGGATGCTTACACTGGGAATTTTCAATGAGAGCCCTGGCTGGAAAGCAGTAAGGACCTCCTTGATTGTGATGCTGGTTCACAAGGAGACAAAAAGGAATCTTTTCTTCGCTCTCATGTTTGCCTCCCATCCACTGCATCCACCCTTGGAGCCAGGAGTGCAGGCTGAGAGAGCAACTTGGGTCACAACCCCTCATCACCTTGTGTCCTAACCCTAACCTATGCCTCTAGGATGTTGCAAATAATAACCAAGCAATATTAATCTTTAATGACTGGTGATCTGCCACCATGAATCCCACAGAATGAGTTTGGTATGAAAGGTATCAGTTTTTTTAACTCTTCAGTGTGTCTGTTTTTCTATGAGACATTGATTTCATAGTATCTTCAAATAGGAGAACAGAGAATTTCATCCAGCTCTGACACTTCCCTCTCAGCCTCCCCTGTTCTGACTCAGCTACTCATTGTCTAAATGTTCTGGTTTGTCCCAAATCTGTTCTTCAGTGTATGTGCCTGGCTCACAGTAAACTTCTCCAGCGTTAGTAGAGGCCAGGAAGTGATTGCGTGATGTTGCTGTCAGAGGATGGTTTATCTAGTTTTAATTCCCATGGCTCCAGCTCTGCAAGTGCTTATACACAGACCTCATTTTGCAGGGGTGGCAAGGGGAAAGGTCAGTATTTATAAATCATTTCCTCCTGGCTGTGGCAATGAAGTTGCTTTGCAGAGTGAGTCATGGAAGAGCAGCGTGGAGCAGAAACAATATCCAAGCAAAACACCTTCAGCTCTTATGTGACCCTAAGACTCTGCAGCCAACTGGCCATCATCATTTCACATCCCTGGTCACAAAGATCATTGATTACTTTTAACTAATAAGTTCTGTAGATTTTGTATACTACGTATGTGAGAAACCCTGCTTCTCCTGGAACTATTGCAAGGACTCTCATGTGTGACTGCTTGGATGGCAAATGAAGTATCACACAGCAAAAAGATAGAGGGAAGTCTCACGTGCCTTCCTCTGTTATCAAGATGGGCTTGGGTTTGAAATGCCTGTTTGCTATGGAAAGGAAAAGATTTTCCAAAGGGAAGTAATTGGATAAAACAGAGTATTTGTGGCTGGACTAATCATCCCTTGGAATGAAATTTCCACATGAATACAGAAGTGATAATTCCACAAGGTTTCATCTATATTTTTAACATCAAGGAGTCAATACGGTACCACTGTGTTACAAGCTGCAAAAAAATGGAGTAAGCCGATCCCCACAGTGTAGAGCAAAAAAACCTGAAAAGACTAAGATGCTGACAGCCTCAACACTTTCAAAATAGTATCATCAAATTTCCACCCAAAGGATGCATCCTCTCACTCAAGAGATCCCGTTTTAGTTCGGGCTTTCAGGGAAAACATTTAATTCCTTGTATTAAAATGTTTTCCAGAAATGCTGCCCAGCTGCAAGCCCTAAAATATTCAAAACTTTCTCTAAAACAGAGCCATTTATTTCTGCTACCCTGTTTCCCCCAAGCTCTCTATTGCTACCACTAGATCTAGTAGGGTCTGCAGGGGAGAGTTAGGCTTCTTCTTCATCAGAATGCTCCAAGGTTTCCATCCTTTCCCTTTGTCCTGGTATGCATGTGGCCAGAAGCACTGGGACAGGTGGAGAGAGCTGTATCAGGCTTCCCTTGGCAGTGTCTGGACACATTTAGCAGGGCAGACCCCAAGAGTCTGCAGAGCTGCTCATGCCGTGGATGCGTGGTCACTCTTCACTGTCACACATCTGCATGGAAAGCTTGCCCATCCCCACCCCACCCTGGTGTGGGAGTGCTCCCACAGAAGCTGGGGTCAAATATCTCCCTGCTTGTAGAGACAGAGGGCAGAGGTTTGAGGGACTAAAAATAGAAGGGGAGCGTGTTGGCTTATGGTAGTTCCTGGCTGAGTTGTTTCCAAATAATACTCTCAGCTGTTTCCCTGACAGGACATCCATCTGAGCATTGTCCCAGAGCTGCACAGGGCTTTCTGCTTAGCCTTTCACATCAAGTGCTAGAGTGGTAATTGTCAGCATAAGACAGGAAATCGAACAAAAAGGGAGATGAGCTACAAGGGAATAACATATGGTGCACTCACTTTCAGCAGACAGAAAAGTCAGGCAAGGGGAGGGCTTGCTTTGGGGACTTCCTCAGAGGCATAGGAGGTCTGAGATTTTTCAGATCTCCTGTCAGGGTGGCTTCTGAGCATGCTGGGCTTGCTGCAGTGAGTATAGTGTGAACCTCTCTCATGGCAGAGGTAGTGAGAGGCTGAACTGTGCTCTGCCTCTGGCAATGTGCATGTCTGGCTGCCCTTGAGAAATTGCATCATGTTACACCCTGAAGGAATAATTTATCTTTGGTCAAAATGGTTCCAGTTACAGTGACCCTGTGAGAGCTGTTGAGCAAGGGGAAGACCAGCAACAGAGGGTCTTCTTTGCTACTGAGGGGATGCTGCCTGCTGAGCCTGCCTGGGGATCCCACAGCCTGGCAGATGGAGATGCTGGGAGCTGCCCAGGGAAGTGGAATGACCTCACCACTGTAACAGGGCTTTGCTGGGCTCAGAGCAGAAGTGTCTTCTGGGGCATGAGCTGGCAACATGCATTTTCAGCCTAGAAAGCCAGCTGTATCCTGGCCTGCATCAGAAGAAGCATGGCCAGCAGATCAAAGGAGGTGATTCTTTCCTTCTACTCCATTCTCATGAGACCTTGAGGACTGTGTCCAGTTTTGGAGCCCCCAACACAAGAAGCACATAGATGTGCTGGAGTGAGTCTAGAGAAGGGCCACAAAGATGATGAGAGGGCTGGAACACCTTCTCTGAGGGCAGGATGAGAAAGTTGGAGTTGTTCAGCCTAGAGAAGGCTCTGAGGAGACCTTATAGTGGCCTTCCAATTCCTGAAGGGACTACAAGAAAGCTGGGGAGGGAGTTTTCATGAGGGTGTGTAGTGACAGGACATGCAATAGGACATAGGGTAATGGCCATAAACTGGAAGAGGGTACGTTTAGGTTGGGTATTAAGACATTCTTTAGTGTGAAGGTGGTGAGACAGTGGCACAGGTTGCCCTTGGAAGTTGTGGGTGCCCCCTACTTGGAAATGCTCAAGGCCAGGTTGGATGGGGCCTTGAGCAACCTGATCTAGTGGGAGGTGTCCCTGCCCATGCAGGGGAGTTGGAACGAGATGATCTTTAAGGTCCCTTCCAACCCAAACCATTCTATGATTCTATGATTATACATCCCTGCTTGGGGATGATTCTCACCAATGCAGCAGAGCTGTGGAGAGAGCTTGCCTGCTGGCCTGTGTCTGTGACCAGAGAGCCCAACCACATAGCATGGAGAGGAGGCTTTATTTGAGAATGGATAAGAGCCACCTGTGGGCAGTTTCTCAAGCAGAGAAGTTCTCTGTGCTGCCCTGCTGGTGGCAACTGACACCTCCTGCTTTTTAAAGTAATTGTCAGGATGAAGTCTCAGCTTTTTACACATCTGAAGGCCTGATTGTTTCCTCTGAAAGTAATCCATAAACATGTCCAATCAGAAGGCCAAAGGTTGTCTTAATAATTTACCTTCCTGTTCTGGATGCTTCCAGTGCTGATGGCTACATCACAGTTAGCAAAGAGGCACCCTGAATTGCAAATAGCAGTTTTCATGTGTGAGGGAAAATCATCCTGCGGGTACCGTTGCTCTGTGGCAGAGTATTAACAAATATAATCTCTTCATTTGCTTTAAGACTTTCTCATGTATCTTCATAACAGCTATTTGTAATTCACAGGAAAAGCTCGAATATGAAACATTTCAGCAAAGTTTTGAATCCTCACAGTCAACATTTCTCTGGAGACACTTCTTTTTATTTCCCTCTTGAGTTTATTGATACTGCAGTTCATGCATGCAATAACTCTTGGATGTTTTGCATCCTTTCTGCCTTCTAAGAAATTTTGTCTTACTGAGCAGATCAGTAATAAGTGAGAAGGGATGTAAGATAATTTTGAAACTGCACAATGATCACCCAGCTTGGACCATACCTGGTTTCTTAATACTCCAATTTTCCTCTGGTTGTCCATAATTCAGAAACATGAAATGACTGTACTTTAAAAATCCTTCCACATTTTCATTTTTTCCCCCTTGTCGTAGAAGTTTGGCATGCTTTTCTTTGCCATCAGTTGATAGTGAGCCCCCTGATTTTAACCCAGTGTTCAAGACTTTGCACTTTGAATAGGTTAACAGCATTAAGGACACACATATTTATGGTCATAGTCATACTCATCACTGGCTTGTATTTTATGTATAACTCCCTGGATCAACAATCTTGTGTTTAAGCCAGCAAGGATTATTTTTTTTTATCTTTCCTTCTCATCTTGTCTTCTTTCTTTACCTGAAACCTCTTGCCATAAATCTCTTTGGAGAAGGCAGAGTGAAACGCTCCATCTGTTTTTAAAACCACACAGCTCTTGAGGGAGCATGGTCCCATTTCTGAGTGTGAATTGAGCCAATTCAAGGACTTTGATGTTTGCTGTAGGGGGAGGCAGGAGATGGGGTGATTTGGTCAGAGTGGAAATTCTATTTGCAAAGGGGTTTTAACCTTCAAATCTGGCTTGTTTTAAGTGTGAAGAGCAGCACCCTGCTTCCAGAATTCAGGTGTCATTTTCAGGACTGTGCATTTTCCCTAAGAAAATACTGGTTTTCTCTCTGTCCCCACTTTCTGCCTCCCAACACATTGTTAGAATAAAACATGCAGATAAGTGCTCAGGCATTTCCTGAACTCATAAGCCTGCCTCCTGAAGGATGGTTAATCTGATCCAGTAGAGAGCTTGAGTAGGGAGTGTCAATGTATCTCTTATATATGTACTGTGTGCATTTTTGAATGCCTCTGTACTGCACCAAATAAAGCATTTAAAGTGTTCCTTTCAATGCAACTGCTGGCAGCAGGAGCATTTTTGCTGTAATATGATATATCACCTATCTAAATACAATAACATTCTACATTAGATATAGAGTCTGTGTACTCTGTATATGTGTATACTGTATACACAAGAGCATGTATTTCCGAATTATTAGTAGCTGTTTTCATCTTTTGGGGCTGTGAGGAGCTCACATCAGTGATGAGGCTTGTTTAGCTGCAGCAATGGTTTCAAACTTGTGATCTAGCAGTAATTGAAAGGGTTTCAAAAAGGGGCTACAGGAAAAAGAAGCAACAAAAGCCAGCAGGCTGAAAAATGTCTACCCAGGGCTCTGCACTGGACTGGAAAAATCTTATAGGACTGCAAGATGCATGAGGCTGAAAAGCATTAGTTTGTGGACTCGTTTCTGGTACTTTGTAAGTATCCTTGGATTTTTCAGTGAAATGCCAGCAGGCCAACTGGTGTGCATATGTTTTAAGATTTGTCCCAGTTATTGTCCTTCTACTAAGTCTTGTCCCAGGGCTGTCACTCCTTTATGTATTGTCTGCCTGACTAATTTCACCCATCTAGTTCTTTGGAAGCTATTCATGTTTCCTGTAAGAGAAAAATAAAAGTTTAGCTCTTAAGATGAAGTTGCTCCAAGTATAATCTCGAGGTATCAAATGTTTTCTTCTTCTATTAATTTGATTTTTTTTTTATCCCAGCCCAGTATATTATTTCATTGCATGGAGAAAAATGTTAGCACAGTGGGTTGGTAAAACACCTGTTGAGTAAATCTTGGTGATTTTTACAATGTGAACTCCTGTTGGCAGAGGCAGCTGTGTCTCACATTTAAACACAGAGTATAAGATAGCCAAGGAGGAAGAGGGAAAAAAAAAGGCTTAACATAAGAAAACCATACATCAGGGGCCAGAATCTGTTGTCAAGATTTATAAGCAAAGTGAGTTACAGTTGAAGTGGATATTAAAAGAAAACCATTCTGTTACTAGACGACCATGTGTGTTTTCTCATGAGTATTTCCAAAGGACTTGGCATTTCTGACAACAGGGAGAGCAGGCAGCCAGTCCACATAAAAATGTACATGCTATTAACCTATCCCTAGCATTACATCTAAAGAATATTTAACAAACAGGGACATTGTTGAGGAATAGAGGAAAAATTTGTGTGGCTGCCTTGCACAGCACCAAATTCTTTTAACTTGCTATGCAAGGTCCTCAGCTTGTTGGTTCAGCAAAATCATTGGCACAAGAAAGAAAAACAAGGACTGTTGCCTTCATCAGCAGAACTTTGCAAAACTTGTTGTGTTTTTTTTCCATTGCAGTTCTGCCTCCTCCTTCAACCCACCACAAATGCCAGTGCCCTGATGGCAGGGGAAGAGCCACCAAGCCAGATGTCTGCTGATTCCCCAGACATCCCCATTCTGCCTGCATTATCTCCTCAGCGAGGGTGCGTGTGATGGCAGGACCTCATCCCCAGCAATGGGTGCTTGAGGATGCTGGTGTTGAGCACATATTGGTCCCCTGTAGCAGAAGCAGGACACAAAGGCTCTCTTCACACATGTTGGTTCATACGTTCCAAAGCCATGGACTGCCATCTCACTGTGAGGGTCCATGAGTAAGTTTGGCTTAAACATCACCAGCTTAGGGGATTTTTTGAAAAAGACTTTGCGGAGTTGTGTGCCAGAACACTGGTAACCTCAAAGAAACATCGAGATGTTCACCCCACTCCACTCCAACCCAACCACAAAGGAGCAGCTCCTTCCTCAGAAAGTCCTGCTTTCTGCAAAAACACCCCAAAAAGTGACTATGAAGTAGGTCTCCTGGAAGAGCAGGAGACATGGACTTTAAAAGACAAATGTTCACCACCAGACTTAACAGCTTCCCCACTGGGGATCTGCCAATGGGATGCCATTGAATCATGTGGGTGATATGCTATCCATCACCCTCTTTCTTTCCTACTTTGTTTTCCTTCACTCTTCTCTCCCCTCCCTGCAAAGTTGTTGGTGCACGAATAAAGGGCCTTTTTGGATGCCAAGTGACATCTGGCCCCATTTGTGTCTTAATTTCAACTCGGAGTAGTCCAGGAGTCCGCAGTCACACAGGGAAGTGAATTGGACACTTGCCTGGACTCTGAGTTAGAGATAAGGATGAGACTTCTCAGCTCTGTTGAAGAGTAGGGTGTTTTTGGCACTGCCCGCAGCAGTATGGTGTAAACCTCACAGGACATCTAAAACTGAGGTACAAAATTTAAGTTGAAAGAGTTAGCACAGTGAGCTGCTGTCAGAAACAAACACATTGTAGTAAAAAATCAACTCTCTGGGCCTGCAGTGGAAATTCTGTCAATGCACAAAGGGGAACTGGGCCTCCAGGGAACAGCCTTATAAGCAAATTAGAATAACACTGTAGGAAGGGTCATGTATGAGAGAGATCAATGTTTGAAACCAAATCAGAACAGACGTATTTGTTCAGTGTTTCATTATTTGTGCTATTGCTTAGATCATGTCAATTTTACCCAAACCTAGCCATTAATTGTGTTGTCCAGAAGATTATCTGAAATAGTTTAATTAATTTGTTTCTCTTATCCGCTTCCCTTTCCTCTTTCATTGCACTATTAAAGATGTCTGTTCATCAAATAAAGTATGTGGGCAGAACAGTGAAACTATTCTCTTGTAAAAAAGAAGAGATTATTTCATTCTTCTGCTATTAACTTCAAAAGAAAAGGCCTTTTGTACCTTTTATACAAGCATGTGCAATGATGCAATTGTGTACCTCATTTCCTTAACTTCAGAGGAAATATTTCATAAAGGCAAATAATCTGATTGGAAAGACTGTCAGTATACCCTGAAATGCTTTTTACCTGGTAACTTCTTTCAAGTAAGAAAAAGTAATTTCTTAGCATAATGCAACACAGGTAACCTGGACTGAACTGCTTCCCTCCCTCTTCTCTCCACTCCAAAGTCCTGGCTGGCCTGTGAAAGGGTTTGAGGAATTCTCCATCTATTTAGATACATCATATATTTTTCTTATTTTCCTCATTATATTGTATAGTATGGGGGTAGAGGAATGAAGGGCAAATGAGACAAGGAAAGGCTCAGATTGGGTGAAAAATGGGAAGAAAAAATAATGATTCTGTGGTTTTACTTGATGTACAAAGATTATCTATAGAAATTAAGAACAAATATCCACATAAGTAAGAAATATTTTTTTGCTGTAAGCTATTATTCTTGTGTGACAAAAGCATTTCTATTGCTACAGTAAACACTGACTATAAGAACATGTATACCGGGGAACTGAAAACATGGGTTGTGTTTTTCTAATCAGAAGACGCTGATTTTGTTTTCATGCTTAGAATTAATTACTTTCCACTCATGGTGTGTGATTTGGGCTGCTATGGGTATTTCCATATCACTCTGCCTTCTGTGAAGATGCATTTCACACAAATCTAGCTGGGATAAGTGCTTGACCATTCATGCAGCTTGTCAGAATAAGAGCAACAAAATCCTCTTGGATGTGGCTTTCACCATTCCAGTTGTGTTCCCTTTCTGAATATGCCCCTTGTCTCTGACTTCCTTCCTTGCAGCAACTCATGCCACGTGCTTGGCCATCCTGGCAATGTGGAAGAGCTGACATGTCTCCAGCATAAAAGAGTTTTAATTTAGCACAGAAATGCCCTTTTGGATCCTATGCTGGTGTCAGCGGTCACCGTACAACCCTGCAGAGGGAGGATGCAGGTTTAGTGCCAGGCTGGTTGTGAAGGGCCACAAGTGCTGCTCCGGGTCCGTGGCTGGGGTTGTGTCACTCAAGGAAGATGCTTGTTCCCCAGAGTCCTCTTGGACAGGGAGTGTCATCCAGGGAGAACAATGAAAACAAACCAAACAACTTTTTTTGTCCTCGAGGGAGCCAATTTAGGTTTTTATCTTCTGGCTGCTCCGCAGAGCAGGGAGGGTGCCGCAGCACTGGGTGGCATTTGGACCCTGCTGACAGCTGTGTGGCTCCTGGGCATCAATCACACGGGCCATTGATAAGGACGGGCATTACTCATCAGAATACCATGGACCCAATGCGGCAAAAGTGTCCTGGTCTATTTTGAAAACCTTATCTCACACTCATTTCCTTGTACATCCTGCATTATTCTCAATGATAATTGACTAAAACAGTACGTTGTTGATTTCTAGGGAAGGTCTTCTGCTACTTGCTTAACACCTTTCCCCTTTCCTGAGTACAAAATTTAGATTGAATGAAGCCAGCCTCTGAAAGCAGAGATGCTCCCCCTGGTCTGGTGGCAAGAACTCAGCCTGGCCTGCTTAGAGATCTGTGTGCTCCCTCCTGCACCCAGCCTTCATGGGGATTTAACCCTTCTGCCTAGGTTTTACTCAGAGGCTGATCCAATGTGCCACAGTTCCTTTCTTCTCTTCTTTCAGATCTGTCACAACCAATATTAGCACAGTACTTGGAGCTTAGTTAAAAACTGGCCCCTGTGACTGATCATAGCTTTGCAAAAAATACCATAAGTAAGGGGAAGGAACAGAACCTACTTTATTTGAGACCGTATTTTGACATCCTTGTGGTGAAAAATAATGAATCCTTGGATAGTCTTGTTACTCTAAATTTTATTCATTTATTTCTGTGGATCATCTTCCAGAGAAGGACTCAGTGCAACATAACCTGGCTCTTATGATTTAATATCTTTTGCTGACAAGCAAGCTTTACTGCTCCATCCTCCAAGTATTTTGAATATTTTATAGGTAGTGTCTGTCCTGATCTCTCCATCTTCCCTTAGAATTTGGCTATGTCACAAAGCTCAATCTTTAATTTTTTAAGATGAAACCTTTCCCAAAAGGCTTAGCTTCACTGTTATGTTGGTACAGGGAAGTGACAAGTGCCTGAGATCAGGCTGCCAGCTGAAGTGGAGAAATCAGAGGCACACCTGAGAGAGCTGGTGTGCTGTGGAAAAGACAAACAGTAGATACCCAGAAATAAGAATTCAAGGAGTTGGATCAGAAGAGAAAGCTTAGACTTCCCCATGCAAATTCAGACTAATAATTATATAAACATACTCTGCCGGAATTTTTACCCACACTTTTATCTCACATTATCACCCACTCTCATTTTATCTCACACTTACAAAGAAGAATTTCCTCATCTTTTCAAATTCTAATTATTTCACAATAGAAAATTATGAAGTCTTTCAATAATAGGCATTAAAAAAAGTTGTTGGCCAAGCCACACAGCAAACATAATTCTATATTAGCATCTGAAACAGCTAAAAAGCTGTAGCCTTAAGACCTGACCTCAAAAATTATGTGCAAATGTTTGAAGACAAGTGTCAGTTCAGTCCTTGCAAGCGGAGACTTTGCAGGAAAACTCTTGGCTGTACTCCAGACTGTTCTGTGTGTTTGGGAAACAGAATCATCTGCTGTTTTTAAGTAAAAGTGAATTTCCACTTCCCTTATACTACCTTATAGGAAGGGGGCAAAGCCAAGGAGCAGACTGTTGGAAGTCCTGCCTTGTGGGATAGTCCTTCTGTTTCTATTAATCTATGGAAATACTATGAATTTAGGTAGAAATGAAATCCATTAAATCATAAAGTCATAGAATGGTTTGGCTTGGAAAGGACATTAAAGATCACCTATTTACAACTCCCTTGCATGGACAGGGACATGTCCCACTAGGTCAGGTTGCTCAAAGCCCCATTCAGACCCTTGAACACTTTCAGGGATGGGGCATCCACGAGTCCTTTGAGCAACCTGTGACAGTGTCTCACTACCCTCACATTAAAAAATTTCTTCCTGTCTAACCTAAATCTACTAATCTACTCTCTTCTAATTCAAAGCAATTGCCTCTTGTGCTATCACTACATGCCTTTGTAAAAAGTTTCTCCCCAGCTTTCCTGCAGGCCCCTTCAGGTACTGGAATCTTCTCTTTTCCAGGCTGAACAACCCCAGCTGTCACAGCCTGTCTTCATAGCAGAAGTGCTCTGAATAAAAATCAACGGTATTGATCTCTTCAGATTTCATTTTCAGTCATCTTTTTTTTTTTTTTAATCTTAAATTTCATGGTGGGGTGAAGGTGGGAGGGAGCTATCTGTATAAATAATTTGGGGGGAGTCTTCTTTCCACTATAAGCATAAATTTGCTGGTTTAAATCCACTTCATATTAAACAATGCTATTCTGACCATGTTTTTCTAAGACAGAAGGTCAGCCTCTCAAGACTGGATTTGATTTGGAACAGGAGTGTGAAGGAAACTTGTTCTTCTTTTATTTTCTCAGCTGAAGAGAAATGGTAATTTTTAGCATTCCTTAACATCTGTTCTTTCAGATACACCCTGTTTCCTTTCCTCTCCTGCTCTGGTTTCATATTCATGCCCATAGCAGAAGCAGTCAGCTGGCTGCAGAGTATTCAGAAAACATGAGCAGATTTGGTGCTTTCTTAGCCCAAAGAGATACATTCAGCCTTGATTGAATCCCATTAGCTTAATGCATTATTCACATTAACTTTTGCTATGTGGTCCTGCGTACTCGACAAAGTCCGTGACCACAAATCCTGTTTCTAGAGCTGTAAATGTAAATTGGTGCTCCTGGTACTTATGTTGCACTGATATTTGTATATATGGACACTGCAGTCTGATTTCTGTATCTGTTACTGTAAGCCTTTAAATTTTCCAACATACCTTGCAGAGCCTGAAAAGGTTTATTGGGAACTGAAGAAAACAAGAAAAAAATGAGATTTGGCTTATGAAGGAATTAGTGTTTTGCATTTTATTATGTAAAATATGTATGTTGTACATTTTTATTATGTATTTATTATATTTATTATGTCAATATCTTTGTATAGCTTGTCTATATAACTTCCTGCTGTTGTATACAATGCAAAAGTTATGTATTAATTACATTTGCCATGACTTAGAAGCAGAGATTTCAATCATCACTGGAAGATTGTATCTAACCATTGGCTCACAGCCTGTTTTTGCTTACAGGTAGAAAGCTCTATTTCAGATTTTTTACCAGTGTGAAAAAAATAAGTCAAACTTATGTGAACTGGTAAGCTGTGCCATCACTTGGGTTTTGTGACACAGGGAAAAGCTGAAGCAAAAAGCAGTGTGCTCTCAGGTGGAAATACAGTCTTATTTCTTTGCCTCTTTTTCCTGAGTGTGAGAGCTCTTTGCTGCTGAACCCCGGCACCAGGGACCACTGTAATTTCTTTTCTCTCTAGCTTCTCTCTTCCGCTGGATTCTCCTATACATCCCTCTTCTCTCTTTTTTCAAAGTGAAATATTTTTCAAAAAAATTCAAGCTGACAGCATTTCTGGAGATAATTAACAAGCAGCTCTTTAACCACGGTACAGAAGGCACAGTAAAAGATGCAGTGGGTGAAAGCTGGAGGTAGAATTATTTCAGAGCAGAAACACAGCATGCTTGTAACTTCTACAGCCCAGGAACAGAAGACAGACCCAGGGAAGCAAGGGAAGCAAGGTATTCCAGGGTGCTGCATGCTCCTTGGCCTGCAGGTCCATGTTGATGTCCCCTTTGCAGAGGGATGGGCTGCAGGGTTACTTATCAGGTCAGGAGGGAGCACAGGAGCTCCCTCTCCCCTACCACATGCCTTTACAGTGATGCTGTATGTTATGTACTGCTGGTCATCTCCCAGGCTGGCTGGCCAATGAGGCACCCAAGTAAAGCTGAAGGGTGTTCACTGCCTTGTACTTAGGACAGCAGCTGGGAGTTGCTGAGTTCCTGTCTGATTCTGCAGTCAGGAATGCTGTGGGATTTTTCACATTTTGGTGCTCTCTTCAGTGTAAGCAAAAGAGCCTGCAGTGGAGTGCCCACATTTCCAAAAACTGGGCCTTGGTGCTAGGTACAGGAGTCTCAGGGCTTCGGCTCCATCATGGGAATTAATCCTGAAAGCACAGCACAGACTGCAGTTCCCATCATAAATTCTTTGGATTTTAAAAAAAGTTCCTGTTTTCAGGATTTGATACTATAATTCTTCATCACAGCTGAAGTAAGTTTTATTGGGAAATGCTGGTGTCAAATATTTTCTATTCTTTACTGAATAAGTAATATCAAATAAGGGAAAGCATGTACCTCATGGCACAAGCAGGCTGTAAAGAAAGCAGATATGCTTGTATGACAACACCATAACTCTCTCTCACACACCCTCATCAACACAGTTATTCCTAACCTATTACAGAATGTGTTTGTATGTCAGCTCTTGTATTTTTAGCATTTATGTTTGTGATACTGATTTTATGTGCCTCTGTGTAGAAGAGACATTATGAAAGGAGAAACTTTTGAGACCATGGAAGTATTTCCCTGTTTCCCCTCTCATATGAAAATCTGTTCTAAAAATAGCATCAGATGTATATTTCTTACCTCTCAAATCAGCTCTTTGGGTTTTACTGCAAATAGGTAATTTACAGGGAACAAAGCTAGGACTCTATATACTCCTCTGGCCTGAAATTATTTCTTTAGAATTAAAAATCACTCCCTTGCTGCTTCTCTCCTTCAGAATAATTATTTAATGTAAATGAGTACTTCCTGCACAGACACTGCCTCTCTTTCTCAGGCTTTTCATCGCTGACAGGGCTGATTAAAAAGCATGTCTGTGATGCAGAACTCAGCTCATGTTTGCAAATAAAACTGAAATCTGATGTTGCAATTGCAGTGGCATAAAGGGCTTCTTTATGCTCCTCTGCACATGTTTGAATCTGAAACCTGGCTGTCCTAGAGGCTTACCCCATCATGGGTCAGGAGGCTGGGACATGCCCCTCCCCTCTGGGGGATTTGTTGTTGGTTCAACACAAACCCAACCCCACAGCACCAAGATGAAAACCTAGCCCAGCCTTGAGCATCTACCTGGGCTGGCAAATACATCTCTTATCTAGTTTCCTCCCTTGAACAAGAGGTGACAGGAGCGGTTGCTTGCTTGACTGTAAGGTTTAGTTTATTTGTTTTCCTTGTCTAGACAGGAAGTTGTTGTTAGAAGGGAAACTGAGAGCTACCCTCAGGCAACATTCAGGCACCCTACAGTTAAAGGACATTTAAAACACAGACTGTGTAATTGTGGTTGTTAAATACCACAAAATCCCCAAAGCTTCACCTGTGTTGGATAACAAAGAGTACAAGCACTTTCACAAAACCCATCCATATTATCTCCATGCTCGCTCTTGCATGTCACATTCCTCCTGCTGTGCCTCTGGGTTGCCTGTCTTGAAGGAAAGGAGCTTTCTATGTCCCACCTTCCTTCCATGGGTCCATTAAGTTACCTGCACACTGGACCAGTATTATCAGGAGCTTGTGGGAGCTGGTTCCTTGGCCTGCATCCATCTCTGTTTTGAATCTCTCCATGTGGGATTGTGCCATGGATGAGGAAGAGAAGGGTGAAGGAATGAGGGTTCCTCTGAACCAAGATCTCCCAGACTACCCTCAATGCCACTGTACTTCGAGTACAATTACAGGATAGTCAGATGCTAAATCAGTGTCTCAATAAAGAGCTTTATCCTGCTCTCACAGGGAGAGAGTCCTGATGATGCCAGTAGCAGAATGTGGGACCTTAGTGATGTTGTGGGAGCTGGAGTGACAGAAACGCAGAGGCAGAGAGAGAGGTAATGGGACTTTGGCCTCAACGCAGCTGGAGTCAAGCTAAGGTTCATATTTTGGGGTGTTTTGTTCAAAGCTGGACTGTAAGTGTTAGTACGTGGGTTTCTCATTCACCCCAATGTCTTCATCATGTGCCATGTTTCCTGTGGACAGAAAATTGTCTCTCTAGACAAGTTACAGCATATATCAATCTTATGTGGGGAAAGCAGACCTCTAAAAATGAGGGACAAAAGAAAACTATTTCAATTTTTCATTGCTCAGAAAGTTCCTATGTAGTCACTTCCTCTCTTAAGGGCTTTTCTGTATTTTCCAGATTTCCTTGTCACAAAATCTCACTAGGAAATGGAGGATAGTCTCAGAAGGAGGATGTAATCAGACATCTCTTTTGTGAACAAATGGATGTATTTCGGAAATCTGAGCTGTCCTGATGTCAGGACAGTTTTACCATGGAGATGAAATTTCTGAAATTATTGAATTTATTATGGGGCATACATGTGCAATCGAGTCAGCATTTGAACAAAAATTAATTATGCATGGCTTATTTCTTACCCATTTAATCTTTGGAAACGTCTCAAGTTATAAGTAGCCTGTACTCAGGACAAACTCAAGTAAATGAAGTAAATAAAGGTGAAACTACCATAATTATTTCAAATTGGGCCACAAATATTAACTAATCAGTTGACATGATGACTCAGATTCCAAGGCCTTGAAGGACCTCAGAAGGGGCTTTAGCAATATTTAGCCCTGTGTTGAGTACACAAGGAATGAAACTCACTCCTGGTAATTTTGTGAGAACCATTTTCTCAAATAATTGTGCAGGCAATTGTGCAGGTTTAGGCAGACAAATGAGCAGGAACTACCTCAGTACTACTGCAGGATCATCAGCTGAGAAATGCAATTTTCAAAGCCCTTGCTAAAGTGCTAATTACAAGCTCCTCAGTGGAGTGCCAGCAGTGGCATGTCCCTGGACCCAAGCCAGTTCTGGCCCATCCCCTTCCAAGCCATTCTCATTTGATTCTGTGCTGAAGCCACTGAAACTTCTTGCATCCTTATATAAAAACAGCTGATGTTGGTCCCTGGAGGGAATGGGGGGATCATCCTTGGATCATGGTCTTGCTGGGGAGTCTAACCTGCACTGTCCTGAGCTGGCTTTACTGATGTTCAGCCGAGGTACATCTCCACTCCTGTATTCATTAAAGATCCTGCTTGCTGATTAAGTTTCTGATGTTGCCTGGTCAAATGTACATCTAAAAACTATAGAATATATTGGTTTTTCTGTAGAACTTACTGTGTCCATTTAAACTGTTGGTTTATCTCTTTATCTCTGGGCTTCTCAGCTGTGTTCTGCTTCATCACTTAGTATGCATGACATGTAGTAGACTCCTGACTGGCAAAGTGTTGGCTGCATAGTGCAAACCGTGGGGATGACATATTTGAAATCTGCTTTTTCTAAATATTCCTTAAGAGTTTCCTAAAACATGAATTTCTAGTGAACATCCCTCTCAGAAAGAAAATTAATCAAATCTCTGGGGAAGAGAAGATGAAGAAAATATAACAGCAAAAATTATTTCAGCTGCTGCCCTGAATTAAACATTTTGTGTTTGAAAAAATTTTTTATTTTAATTGTCTTCCTGGTTTTTAATCTCTTTAGGAGATGACTTGAATTGCAGGCACACCAGCAGATGGGGTTGACTAATTCTGTACACAGAAGACAATGTCACCTTCTTGCAATTTAGGCTGTCATGCTGTGAATGGTCAGGATCCAATTCTCAAGCTGGTAGACAAGTCAACATGCATGTATGCTATTGAGTGAGTTTGCAAAGCACCTTTGTAAGCTCCCTGTCTAAATCTCAGATTCAGTAGGAGAAAAACCAAATGTTCTTAAAAGGATTTGCTTATCTGCAACTGGCTTCACAGAGGGGAGTCTTTTTTATGGTCTGTCCACAGTGCTTCTCACTTTTCATAATCAAGTTATTTTCTTGCTTCATTTCTGCCTTACCTCATCACCTTGCCAGACCAGTTGGCACAGGAAGGGATAGGAGGGATTGTCTTCCCTAGGGTCTGTCTCTGAGTATTCTATCTCTAAGACCAAAAGCTAGGGACTGTCACATCTATCAGTATCACTTTCTGAGGCAGCTGTTTGGTCATGCATTTAATTTCATTATATATTCTTTTATTAACAGACTAAATATGTCATAGAAATTCTGTGTTAGAAACACTGATGAAAAACTGCTGATTTTATTAAGTAATCCTCCCCTTTGTCTTTCTAGCATCCTTTAGACTAACCTGGCTTCAATAAGACTGCTAATGTGTTCTCTATTAACAGAAAAAAT
Source organism: Calypte anna (assembly GCF_003957555.1). Taxonomy (NCBI): domain Eukaryota; kingdom Metazoa; phylum Chordata; class Aves; order Apodiformes; family Trochilidae; genus Calypte; species Calypte anna. Next base: position 66,394,361 of record NC_044244.1, on the reverse strand, counting down.
GGAGCTGTGGCCCTCCCTGCACCATGGGACAAAACGTTCATCCTCAAAAGGGTGCTGTTATCTGTGGCTGAGCGGCTCATGGGATGCTACATCCTAGAAAGCAGCAGGAGTCATCCCTTGCCTTTTTGCATCTTCTTGGGGAGCTCTACAGTGTCTGCTTAAGATACCATTTAAGGTGCTGAACTCTCCTCCTGGGTTATATCTCTCTTGGCAACATGGACAGTGGGGTTGAGTGCACCTTCAGCACGTTCTAGTATGATACTGCACTGTGTACTGTGGTAGACATGCTGGAAGGAAGAGAGGCCACCAAGAAGGACCCTGACAGTCTTGAAAGATGGGCCCATGCCAACTTCATGAAGTTCAATAAAGCCAAATGCAAGGTCCAGGCACAAATAGAGGTTAGATGGAGAATGGATTAAGAACAGCCCTGAGGAGGACTTGGGGTGTTGGCTGATGAGAAGCTCAACATGAGCCAGCAGTGTGTGCTTGCAGCCCAGAAATCCAACCAGATCCTGGGCTGCACCAAGAGAACTGTGGCCAGCAGGTCAAGGGAGGTGATTCTGCCCCTCTACTCTGTTCTTGTGAGAACTCATCTGGGGTAGTCAGTGGTAATATGTCTGATTTTATTCATCAGCAGTCCTCTTTTACAGTGCAGAGAAAACATGACATCATGATAAGGTGGATTGTTTTAAAAGCATGATACAATAAACAAAGATCATGGTTTTGCTAGCTCCAGACATTGCTTACAACATACAGCACTCTCCCACAATGAAACATCCTGGTCAAGCCCAAAACTTAATAGAATATGTAATCCCTTTATTCAGAGAAGGTGTCCTCCAAATTCCTTACTATCTTTTCTGGCAATGAGCCTTGCCTCATCTTTATTTTTCTGGCAGCAGGCCTTGCCTCATTGCTATCTTTGGTTGGCCTTGCTTTGCAACATGGGACCTTGTCTTTTTACTAGCTCTCAGGTCTCTCAAATTATCAAGGAGGCTCTCCACACCTACTCACACAGAGGGGTTGTAACTAGACGATTTTTAATGTCCAAACCTTTCTATGATTCCGTGTGTGAGCATTTGCTCTGAACCTTAGTCTGTGGATTCACACTGTAAACCTGGGCATTTCCTTGCTGAGCACAGGAATACAACATAAGGTCTTTGAGAGCCTGACAGGAGTCTTATTAACAGGGAAATTTCATGGAAAATCCCAGTAGGCTTTTCCATAGTTTTAATTCCTTAATTAACTAGCTATATTTAATCCTCAGGTACAAGGGCAGTTTTACTCATGTGTATATCTTCTCCGACCTCAGTGGCACAAGTAATTAATGCACTGCAGCTTCCTGAGTCTTAGCAGGACAAATTATTTCCTGTTTCTCTTTTGTCTGTGGAGCATGGCACTTGGCAAACTGGGTAAGTGGTCTAAGTATATGTAAGGGTATATATAAGGGTGCTTTGGCAGTCCTCATCCATCATCTTTCCTTGACACTTGGAAATAAGGTATTATAGATTTTTAAAAAAATTTCTGATTCATATTACTTAGAAACATAAAGAAAATATATGCTCTCTTCACTGTGATTTCTTAAAGTGTTCCTTTTTCTTTCCATTGTAGTAACTCTTTCCTTTTCATTGACTGTTGCCATAAAAACAGATCTGAGCTAAAATTGATCAAATGAAAGCTGTTGGAAATGAGCTAGTTTGATTAATTGGTCAGCCATTTCCTAGTAGTGTTTTTAATCTAGCAAACAGTGGTCAGTCAGTGGCAGAAAAGATTGTGGTGTAACTTAATACATGTAATTACAGTCTGCATAGATTGTGTTTCTTTATCCAGGCTCCTATTAAAAAATGAAGGCATGTCATAACAGATAAGGTTTTAGTCTTTCTGCACCATGGTCTCATAAATAGATAGTTAGTATACATTTATTACAGCACCTCAGAATGTTTCACAAAATCAATTTTAATATCAATTATGTAGGTAGCTTGCTAGAAATAAATTTTCAGGGAGTGATGAATAATATTAATTCAGTCATCAAATCTGATTGACTCCTTCTCAGATGACAAAAATGAGCTTTAATTCCTAGTATCCCCAGTCAAAGTCATGACACTGCAAGTGTTCCTCAAACAATTCATTTGAGCTGAGTACTCCGTGATGGATCCTCTCAGGTGCTGATGTGTTCTCATTTTGTGCTGGTGTACCTACAGAGAGTGAAAGGAAGATTTTTGTGGATGTTATTGTACCTCCTAAAGAAGCGGCAGCTCTGCAGGGTTTAAATGATCATATACTTTTCAACCCTTTCTGTTTCCAAAACCCAAGCTGTGTAACTGCTTTCATAACAGTATGTTCCTCTAATGCTTTCTGGTTCTTTATCACTACCTAGTGCAGCTCCTCTGCAAAGATGACCTTGCAGTTCTACATCGTTCCTACATCGATCTGTGCTGACAGCTCAAATAATGGAGAAGATTTGTCTTTGTGAATTCAGGCTTTCCAGCTTACAGGCAAGCTGCAGAGATTTGTGTAGGCAAGCAAGTTATCCTCATGAATCCTAAGTGATGGGGAAAGCTCCTCTGGGGCAAGGTTAGCATTTGAAGTGGAGGATACCTCTTACTCATGAACAGAGCACAGAACAGATCAGCTTCTAATAAAGACTGATGTGCAGGAGGGAGCTCTGAGCAGGGCAGATCTAGATGAAAATAGCTTTGTGTCCTCCGCAACCAAAAGCCAGTCTGCTGTTTATATGCACATAACATGCATCAAACAGGGATCCTCCCCAGCTGGACCCCACCCCACCCCATGCAAGGGATGCACCTCTCTGAGCTTTGGATGTGGCTCCAGTGATAAATTCAGACCTTCCTCTGCCTTCTCACCTTTGGTTTCATAGCCCCATGGACAGGATTCCCTGAAGTATTCTACCTACCAAGAAAGAAATCATCTCCCCATTCAGATGTTGTCCTTATTGTGAAGTTGCCTATGCCTTTCCCAGTCTTGATGAGGATTTATCAAGGTAGGCAGGTGGGAAGGCTGTTCCTCCCCACCCCTGGTAGCAACCCCACTGCAAACTGGCAGCTGGCTCCAACACCCCAAGAACAGAAGGATCAGGTTCTACGTCAGGCATATGCAGGCATACTCTATGTTTGCTGCATAGGAGAACATGGCAATAATTTATGTGCATATAAATGAAATTATACACTTAGAAATCTACCAAAGTAAGTGGATATTTTTTCTTCAAAAAACCCATTTTGTAGATCAAATTTTAATTAATGTGGGAAATCCTGTGACTTGCATGTGGAGACATGAATATTTAGATAGTAGTATTACTCCCTTCTGGCCATACAAGCCAGGTTTTCTGAATATAGTACTCCTTCTTGATTATGTGGCATTTTCAGAAAAGTCCTTTTTTTTTTTTTTTCCACATGTAAGTACGACTGGAGGAAGATGGCTTTTGATTTATACATAAATCAATATTCCTTCCTGACTGAACACTTCACTGCACTGCTGTAATTATATTAATGGATTTTGTGTAGGTGTAAGACAGGAAGCAATTATCAGCTGCAGCCATGAATTAATATAAAACAATTCTCACTTTTCTTTGGAACCATAACATTAATGACATTCCCTGTCTAACATCAGCCCCTTTCACATGACTTGCTAACTACACTTGTTTAGCTGAGGAAAAAATAATAGCAGATAGCTGTGATTAAATAACATTTGCATTAATTTAGGGTGCTACACTGTTTGGAACTTCACCCTACTGAAAACACCAACATTTTCAATTTTTATCAAAACAGGTGATGTGTTTTAGTTTAAGGATTTGCTTTTCTATTTAGCTGAAAGTTAATCATGGCTGTAATTCACTCCTTAGCAACTTTCTACAGTGGCAGGTGTCACAGAAATATTTAAGGAAGGTGCCATCAAGGCAGTTTCACTGAGAAAAGTCGCTGAAAAATAAATGCATAGCCTGCTTAAGCACAGTCTGAATAATTATAATTACCAGTCCTCAGTCACCAGTGAGCTCTGGAGGGCTATCATTGTAACACAGCCTTTGAGACTGTAAAAAACCTGTCACATAAACACTAATATGTGATGTCTGACATTGAAATGCATTAGAGTCACCAGAAGGCAATAACAGACACCATCTAAAGTTTTATATCTTTGTCCCTATGGTTCATCCACTGACAATCACTGTCCCTTCCTGTCCTCAGTCACAGCTATTCTCCTATCAGTGACCAGCAGAGACCATCCTGAGGACTAGGAAAGATGGTGTTAGATGCTGAGAGGACAAAGAGCTTTGGGGTGGCTTTGGGGGAGCATTGAGGGAGAATCATTCCCTTTCAGCTCCTAAGTGGAAAAAGGAGAGAAAACCAGGTTAAAGAGGTGGATTGCATCAGCCCTCAAGCTGCAGAGGGTTTATATATATTTCACAGACTTCTATGTATTCCTGATGTTGCAGGAACTCGGGGTAATACATTACTCCTGACTGGAGTCCTGGTGTTAATCCAGGCAGCTGGACACAGCCCAGACCTGTGCCAGTCCAGGAGAGAAAGTACCTGAGGCAACAGTGAGACCCCCACGATGGGTTCAGTGGCTCTCAGAGTTCACTGAACTGATTTGCCCCTTCTCTTGTTTTGTAAGGTGATTTTACAGGGAAATTTTATCACAGAGTTTGTACCAAGTCACACTTCTTGTATCACAGACTGAAGAGTTTACTTATGGCTGTCCACTGCCTCCATCTTTTAGACAGCCACTTACAATAGTTTTAAAGATGATGTGCCTGAAGTGAGATTTTTTCCTTAATGATTGTAATTAACCTCTGAACTGCCAACTTCACTCTTGCTTATTCTTTTTGGCCAATGCATTTTTGCGTATGTATGGAAATGCCTAGTTGTAGAGAATGGGGACCTACTAATCCATATATCTGCTCTTACTGCATAGTTCATTTAGGGTGTAAGGACAGGTCTGTGCTTGCCCAAAGGATGCATTAACTCTGTTTCCTACTTGTGCTGAGATTTTTGCATTACAATCCCAATTCCACATTTAGGTGTCAAAGCAGATTATCAAAATCTTTGTTATACTCTTCATAATAATAATAATAACAACCACAACTATAATGTTCACAGATTTCACTAAAAGAGCACTTTTGGAAAGCCAAGAATTTGTTTAGGGCTTAAATAAAGTCTCCTAAGGTTAAGGTCTCCTTGCATTATAAAGTAATAGCTGGGAAGGGAGGACTGGTCTCTGTTGCATATACTTTAAGGTACTCTATGGACACTTTAGTGTCCTCTTTGTCTATGCATCTAAGGGACAGATCTAACTTACCCTAAAGTCAGTGTGCCAGCCTGAGCCTCAGAGTACTGCAGCAGCCCACAGGAGTGTCCCATCAGGTGTTCAACTCAGATGTGTGCGTGTTTGTGTGTCAACCTTGCTGTTACATCTTACAAAACACATAATATAGAGCATATAGAGAGAATGTGGCTTGATGCTGGTGGAGGGAACCACAGCTGATACCTGAGCTAGCCATAAAGTTCCTTCAAAACAGTTAACAAGCTGAATTGTTTTAGGACAGACAAATAAAAATGGTGAGTTTGTGCTGACTTCATGTTCAGCATCCTGCAAAAAGGCTGGGAATGCTGTCAGTGTGCCATGAAGCCAGGGCCAGGGTGACTGCCATCTGCAGCATTACTAAACCCTAGAAGAGATGAGCTGGCTTTGAGGACATCAGCCTATGGCCAGTGATGAGGAGGGACCTCTTGGCCTTCCAGAAGATTCACAGTGGCTGACTTGAGTGGCATTGCTGAGTGCTGAATAATATGCTGCCAAATCCAGTCCAGTCAAGCTGTCCCCATAACAAAACACCTTGGGTGTGTGTGCTGCTTTCACTGAGTTTGAGCACAGCAGAGGCCATGGCTGGGACCCTCTGTGAGCAGACACAGAGAGATGCTTCTCATCACTGTGGATTCCAAAAGTCATAGTCAGCTTTTGTTTTTTGTTTTTTGGTTTTTGGTTTTTGTTTTTTTCTTTTTTCTAACTACAGAGCAGGCAGCATTTTTATTAAAATAACTAAAAAATAATACACAAGAAGATAGGATGCTATTCTCTGAGACCTAATTCTCCTCTCAGCCCCTCCTTTGGGTAGCTGGGCTGTTTGCCTTTTTATATTTTGGATTTATGCTGCTGCTGGGAATGTACATACCTCATGATTTCAAACAGCTGGATTCTGAATTCAGAGCTCAGCCTGAGTGCTCAAGCTCTCAAAGTTCAATCGAGATTTGTATGAAATTCACATAAGCATGAACACAAATAAATAAATAAACACAAAAGCTTTGAAGCACACCCCATCACTTCCCATCCCTTCTCATTGGAGGGGCTTGTGTTGCTATCTGGTTTCTGGGTATCCCCAGATTAACTACTGAAAGGCCAGAAAAGCCTGAATGCTGCAGTGTTTGATTTCTGGGAAGGATCCCAACAGCTGGACTCTTCTCTGTGGGATACAGTGTCTTGCTTTGGAAAGAGTCCCTGGCATTAGGATCCAGAGGGGGGTGGGCAGAAGTGTGTGGGTGTGAGATGCACAAGCACAAACACAGAGGGATAGATCAGCTCATGAGTGCATAGACTAATAACTGGTGCTTTGCTAGTGGGGTTTTGCTTTCTATTTTTTGGCAAAGGGAGGGTGAAGGACATACTTTTCCCCCTCACCCTCAGTTCTTGCCTTTCATCATTCTTTGCAATCTCGAGTTTCCTGTATTTGGGTAAATAATGTTATCATCTGTTTCCAGAAATGGCTCGGGACAAATTCTTCTTGTAAGTCCTTCCCACGCAGTTGTATTTTAGTGTCCTTTATTTCCCAGGCAGGCAGCAAGACCTCATGGTTAGGCTATATCAGTTTCCTCTCTCCACCCATCAGCTGCCTACTTCACTGAGATAGGACCACCTAATGCGATGTGTTGTAACTGTGGGATAATTGTCAGTGGTGTTTTCCACGACACTGTTAGAAGGACACAAGTTTTCACAGACAAAGCAGGCTTTGAAAATTGGAAACAACTGCTAAAATCAAGATTTCTGAACTAACAGCAGCAAAAGCAGAGCATTAGCATAAAATGCTCAGAATCTGTTTGTAAATTGTCTCTATCAGATGTATGGACAGTCAGCCACATGCCAAAAGCCTAACATTTTTTCCTGCCACCAAATGACAAACTGAAACTTATTTGAGAAGTTTGCTGTCAGGGAGGCTGCTGCCTCTCAAGGGCAAGACTCCTCCCATCCTCCTGAACACGTGTCTTGCAAAGGACTGGCTTGCCTTTTTAGAAGGCCTGATCAGAAGAAGAGCAAAAAGTCAAGCCTGAGGGGTATAAGCATAGTAAGGAGGAATGCTGTGAGTTCAGAAGATGATTGACCTGGCCTCAACTTGCAGTTGCTGTCCCGGGGAGCAAGGCTGGCTGCCTCCTTTGGATAGACCCTGGCATAAAGGTTGGAGCTACCTTGCCTGCTCATGCAAAATGAGAGAGAGGCATCAGCTCTGCCCAGGGCAAGTGCAAAACCAGCTCACAACAGAGGCCAAACGACAGCTTAGAATGGGCCACCATGAACCATGGACCACTTAGACCTCTCCCACCCTCCCAGCCATCATTTTCACCTCTTCGTACTCACCAGCTCCTCTTTGGAGCTGATTGTAATAGTGCCTTGGAAGCTGTTTCTGCTTGTTCCAGTAGGGATTTTTCCTAGAGGACTCGTTCAGTGAGTCACTGGAGGGAAAGCAAGCATGCTGCTGCCTGCCAGAGACAGATGTGTCAGATTCCTCCAAACCGGGGCTGCAAGCAGCTGCCTCACAAGGCAAAGTACAAGTCATACCACTCCAATGCTCTGCCACCCCTTCAAAGCCAAAAAGCTCTGTAATGCCAGCGTGAGGTGCTTAAATATTATAGCTTAATTAGGTTAGATGATTAGGAGGTTCAGAACACCTAAAAAGTTAAAAGTATTTTTCTTCAGTTTTCTCTGTTGCGTGTTGCCTTTTTCTCATGCCCATGAGGAGACCTGCTAAAGGCCTTGGCTTCATAATGATGAATAACAGGTGCAGGCCATGGCTAAGCAAATCTTCCTGGTTGAGAATGTAGGGCAGGGCCAAGAGATCACAAGCTTAGTGCTCATCCTCCTTTGAGAGTTGTGAAATCTTGTGTACGAAGAGCTGGCCTTGGCTGTTTTGGCTGCAAGTGTCCATAGAAAAGCCTTTTAACAGTAAACTCTGTAATATATCCTGTATGACCATAATTATCCTTATTAAAAAGGTGATCTTAGGTTCCCTATCTACACAGATTGCATGTACCTTGGGCATAGCTAAATATACATAGCTAAAATACTGCAAGACTGCAGCACACCTTGGAGGGTCAGAGAAGGGGATGGCACAGAAAAGAGAGAGGAGAGCCTTCAAAGAGAAGAATGATATTACTGGGGAAAATAAACAAATTAATAAATAATTGGTTAATGTTTGCTAAAAAAACCCTGAAAGGACAGTGAAGAAATTAATGAGGTGATGCTATGAGTGTGGTTTAGAAAGGGCCCTCCAGCTTTTTCTGTGTCAGGACACTTTACCCTTGAAAGAACAACTTCTCTCAGTCATCAAGTCAGAAGAGGAGGAAGGCTTGGGCTATATCTACCAACTTAAATCTCTGGTTTTGATGAGGCTGATACCTTACCTAGCCAACTTCAGATGTCCAATAAAAGTGCCCTGCTGGTCTTATCTGGATGGCAGGCTTGGGTTCTGAAGATGTGCCTTCCCAAGGTGTTTCTGGCATGAGCTGTGCAAGATACATGCAAATAAGTACAAACAAAAAGTAACTTGTTCTTATTTTCTCTCTCCAGCCAATTTTGACTGAATGGCAGGTCTTAGAAAAAACAACTCAGCCTCTCTGAGGGATGGTAAGCTTCAGAATAGGTCAAAAAAGCAGCTGACGTTTTAAAACAGATTATTAAAATAGACATCTGCAGGGCTCAAAGAGTACAGCTGCCCAATGCTTCTTTGAGAGTTGCATCAGCAGATTCAGGTACAGACACTGTTCTAATGTATTTTATTTCTCCACTCTATTTTGATGCACAAGTGATAATGTACATTGAGGGCATGTACTGGGGCTTACATAAATCACACTGTTCACAGGATACCTGGTGTTTCTTTCAGATAGGGAGTGTAAGGTCAGGAGACTGGTGTTCTATGCCAGGATTTTGTCATGCTTTATTTTCACAATTCAGAGGAGCTAAAAGCATGCAGTGCATGCTGGTGTGCCCTCTCCAGCCCCCTGTGAAGAAGTCAGCTAACCTACCAGGGTGGAAGAGTTTGAATCCTACTAAACTGTATTTTTCACAACAAGAGGAAAGCAAGATTTGAAACAAGATGGGAAATATTAAGGGGTAGAAGCATATGAAGAGGGCTCCTTTTCTGTTGGGAGGTTTTTGCATCTGAAGAAGAGCTGACTCCTCAGCAGCACTCGGGACTAACTGCAGCATTCACAAATGCATCTGCAGAGTGCCAGATCTCATGGATTGTCTTCAGTCTCTTGTGAGAAGATAGGATAATTATTTCTCATTCCTTCAGAGAACTGCAGTGGATTTGGATGAGAGGTTCTGTGGGACCACTTGTTGGGGGTTGTGTTGGGGATGTGATGGTACACTGCACAGAAACACTTCTTCAGCTGGCTCTTTGAAAGCAGCTCTTTGTTCTGCTGCTTGAGGTGGTAAGCGAAAGGGGGACTTTATACCTCGCCATGTGAATACCTAGCTCTTTGCTTTGCATCCTTATCAAAATCAGCAAAAAGACTGCCTCCCCCATCTGTTATGTGGGATGAAGTCTCTCCATTGAGAGCCTCATGCTTTAACCCACATCATGAAAAGGTAAATTACTTTCCCATAATGAACCTTCTTGATAAGCTGGTTCAAAGCAGCCGTGTGTATATGTTTTGTAAGCCATGCTGATTAGCTCTCTTTTTAAAGTGGACCTGAGTCCCTGGTGTTGTTCCTATCTAAAATAGGTGGTTATTCAATACACTGGAAAGTGATTGACTCGTAATTAAAGTAATTTCAGAGTGTGTGGTTACTGACCATTGCCTGGACACTTGAGGGCTGGCTGAATAATCACAGTTGCCTCTCCACACCAGAGCATGCAAACCCTTCTGCTAAAGTAGTATGAATTTAGGCTGTCCCACTGCATTTATACATGCCCTGGGCAAACCTTCCTCATGGGATTGTGCTGGGTAAGGCTGTTTCTGCATAATCCCCTAGACCTTTTGCTTCAGCTAGCTCTAGAGGTTGGCTAAATATGAGTGTATTTCTTTAATAAAGAAAGAAAGGTGGTGCAAGCTGTGGTTGGTTAGAGTGTAGCTTCTCCAGGATGGTTTGCTGGGCATCTAGAGGTGGCTGCAGCTCCTATAGATACAGCTGAACACGTTTTTAACCATCCACCATGGGTACCTCTCACAGGATGGGCACAGCAGCAGGGGTTGGGAAGACTTCCTGGGAGAGGGGAGAAAAAGCCAT